>NC_092710.1:256238367-256540246 GCF_047496885.1 Scyliorhinus torazame
CTTTCTCTTTCTTTTTTTTCTGCGAGGGCTATTCTTTCTTTTGTTCTTTCTTCTCTCTCTTTTTCTTTCCCCTGATCTGTATCTCCCTTTCTCTCTCTTTTTCTCTCATTTCGTATTCAAGCTGCTATAATTCTTTTTCATGTTCAAGTTGTTTGATCTGTAACTGAATGTTTGCCATTTCCAATGAGTCCGACTGTATCTCGGGCAATTTTAAATGCTCAGCTACCACTATAAGTACCTCATCTTTTCGCATTCTATCAGGTAATGTTAACTGCAATATTTGTGCCAAATCCAAAAGCTGTTTTTAGTCTCTGTCCGTAAGGTACTGCAAGTGGCCTTCTCCACCCCCAAAAACGTCAGAGCCTCTAAAAGAGCCATTATACACAGCAGACTCCCTACTTAAACTGGAATACCACACCTGAAAAGCAAACACAATCTGCTCACCCCTCACTGTCTTTAAGTTCACTAAGCCAATCCAATAGATAGACTTGTGGTTATGGGGCGCACACAGGCCTACTTTATAGGTGTGATGCAACAGAGATCTACAGTACTTTTAAATTAAAACACTGTTTATTTATGAAACAAATTAACACTTTATAAACCCACAGTAAACATCCTAACAACTATCAACAACAATAAATTCCCCAAAGAATACAGTACTCTATAAGTAACTCTTAATCTTTCCTTGCAACATCCATAAGACAAAAAAAACTCTTTAAACAGAAAGACATCAGGTTTAACTTCACAGAAACGGGTATTATTTTTAAATCACCAAAGGATCTGGAGACAGTCTTTAGATTGCAGAGGGATAGACTAATATACTTTATTGCTGTGACTGCAGCTCCAAGTCTGCAAAACGAAACTAAACACACTGTGTAGCTGCAAGCCCAAAGCAAAAGTAAAAGAAGACAGACAGCCCAGCTCCACCCACACTCTGACATCATTGCAGTAACAAACACCCATTTCTTAAAGGTACTCTCACATGACACTACTTACAGGCTCCTGGCTCCTCACACTGCTGTGTGCTGCCTGTGTCCTTTGAACGCGCAGAGAGCCTCTGATCATTTGGGAACCCACTCAGACTACCCCTCCAGACACCCTCATACCCCAGCTGTATCATCAGGGGGATGGGCTCAATCAGGAGCCCACCAGGTGTTGACGCTCCTCAGAAATGCTGCCCCATTGCAAAGTAAGCAGGAGATCAGCAGTGCTCACCCTAACCAAAGGACGCCTGAACCGTGGTCTTTGGAACCCGCCCTGGTTCTACGTCCCTCTCAGGGCAGAGGCCTCATCAGTGAACCCCAACCCTCAGGATCACAAAATGTCTCTGGTGAGGCTCACAGCGCTGACTACTTCTGCCACCACCTCCCAGGCACTGTTCAGGAGGTTGGCCTTGAGTCTGGGGCCTACCCTGGGGAAGAGGGTGCCCTAAACTCAGTGGGCAGGTCTCTGTGAGCTAAATTGGTGGCTGCAATGAGTGTATGGTAAGTGGAGCATTTGAAAACAGTTCCAGCTGTCAGGCTCTTTGGCACTAATTCCAGCCGCAGTGGTTACAATGGGCAAAATTCTCCATCTGGGAAATGTAGGCCGGGATTCTTCGACCCTGCGCCGGGTCGGAGAATCCCTGGGGGGAGGCGCGAATCCCGCCCCGCCGCCCCGACACCGGCGTCCATATTCTCCGGGCCCTGATGGGCTGAGTGGCCGACATGTTTTGCCCAGTTCCGCCAGCGTGAATTACTCACCTCACACATCGCGGGACCTGGCAGTTTAAGTGTGCAGGGGCCGTGCTGGGGGCAGCTTGGGGATACGACCCCCGGGAGGGCCCACACGGTGGCCTGGCCCGCGATCGGGGCCTACCGATCGGCGGGCGGGCTGGTTCCAAGGGGGCCTTCTTTCCTCCACGCCAGGCCCCTGTAGGCTCCACCATATTGCCCGAGGGCCGGCGGGGAGAAGGGAACCCCGCGCTGTGCGGAAATACACCAGCCGTTCTGCCCATGTGTGGAAATACGGTGACCGTTCTGCGCATACGTGAAAATATGCCGGCCGTTCCGCGCATTCGCGAACTCGCGCTAGCCCTTCGGCGCTGACTGCTGCTGCGGGAATCACTCCGGCGTCAACCTAGCCCCCTAGAAAGTGGAGAATTCCTCACTTTCGGGGGCATTTGACGCCAGAGTGGTTGGCGCCAGTTTTCACGCCGGCCTGGGGACATAGCTCCATCGTTGGAGAATCCCGCCCATCTTCTCCTGCTGGTGCTGAATTGCACATGATGAAATCAGGAAGGAATTCCCAATCCTTCGCCATGCCAATTTATGCATGGCAAGGATTGCGACGGATTCCCGGGGGAATCTCATATTTCGGGGGTCTCTGGGGGACTCTCTTTATTTTTGGGGTATCTGGGGGGGGTCTCCTTATTTAGGTCTCTCTAGTTGGGGGCAGTGGAGGGTTCTGGTGGGAGTGGGGTGGGCAGGATTTACATTGAGAGGGGGAGGGTTGCCCTCAGATGGACTTCGAGGCAACTCCCTTAAAAAGTTACCCGCTCGACCCAGCACGCCAGGTACAAGTTTGCCAAGACCAATAGCAAATCTCGCCCTTGTGATTCCCGGCCCAGAGGACCAGAGAATCACGCAGGCCTGGAGAATGTGATGCCCAGACCCATTTGCATCCTCCCACTGGCTTGGGGCGCGAACCACCATCCCAATGCCAGCGGGGACCAAGCATCAAAAATGGGTCAGTGCCTGGCACCGATCCTGTTTTCTTCATTGCCAGTGGATTCTCCACATTATCGGCAGCTCTGCTACTGGTGGCGCGAGGTGGAGAATTTAGCCCTAAGTGTCAACATTCGGGTTGAATTGCGTCTGGTACTTGTTCCCATTAGGGGCGCTATTTGTGGAGCAATTCAGGATATGCTAATGGCCAGCGCTCTGCCCACATGAATCTAAAGCAATTCTCATTCCTGGCAGCATTGGATTCGCTGAAGCCAGAATTGCCGCTGGAGAGCTTGACGAGCTGGAGCCGCTTATAAACACTCCACTCCTCACACACTCTCATTCCAACCAAGATGGTGGTTCAGAGGAGAGAGGCCCCGAGATTCACCGAGTCGGAGCTCAATTGAATGTTGGATGCAGTGGTGGAGAGGCAGGACACCCTCTTCCCCAGGGTGGGCAGGAGGCTCCAGCGAACAAACGTCAACCGGGCCTGGGTAGAGGTGGCCGTGGTGGTCTGTGCCGTGAGCCTTGACAGGCAGACTGGCATGCAGTATCAGAAGAAGGTGACTACATCCTTAGGGCAGCTTTGGTGAGCCACCACCTCTGTTCCCCTGGCATCACTACTGTCCCTCACTCCTCACATCACCCCCCCACTCCCATAGAGGCCAATCAAGACCCACCTGCCTGCATCTCCCTCACACCCCTTCCTATACCAAACCCAAACACCTGTATTGCCCTCTTTAGCCAGCTGCCTAGTACACACTTGCCACCAGCTACAGACTCACCCATATATCTTTTCTCCATGTCTCACCATGTCTTTTACGTGTCTCCATGGGAAAGTTGGCCCATAAGAGAAGAGAGCAGGAGAAGGCCAGAGAGGGCATCTGGGACCTCAAGGCTCTCACCCCCAATGAGCAGAGGGCAATGGAATTAGTCAGGAAGGTGCAGGAGAGGGATATCTCCAAGGCAGAGGTTGGCATGTGACAACCAAGTGAGCCTCTATGCAAAATGATGTCCCTAAGAAAGTGAGTCCCCCTCACCCCCAGACCACTCTTTCCCAAGATCTCACCATGTGTCTTATCTTTTGTCTTGCAGGATCACCATCAGACCAGGCTGGCCCGTCTAGGGTACCTCGCTACTGATGTCGTCAGTTCTTATCTGGACCATGAGCAACTGAATCCTTCCCTCCCAAACCAAGTTTGTTTCCCGCGTGAGGAGATGGGGCTCGTTTAGCACACTGGGCTAAATAGGTGGCTTGTAGTGCAGAACAAGGCAGCAGCGCAGGTTCAATTCCTGCACCGGCCTCTCCGAACAGGTGCCAGAATGTGGCAACTAGGGGCTTTTCACAGTAACTTCATTGAAGCCTACTTGTGACAATAAGCTATTATTCTGTCTTTAACGCCGGCGCCTTTGGAACTCCCAGTCACAGCTGCAGAGAACAGTATCTATTCCCATTACTACCACATTCCTTTTCATTCTCCCCACTTGAATGGCCTCCTGCACCACGGTGCTATGGTCAGTTTGCCTATCTGCCATATCTAGCCAACCTTATTTATTTGATTAGTTAAATATTTAAATTAAATCAATTGCATTAGTTTAATTAATTAGTTTAACTGGCTTAAGGTTCTGAGTTAATAAATAGTAAAGTACAATATTCTAGCTTAGAAACAAAAGAAAACAGTCACTAGCTACTGGAGGCAAAAAAGATTAAATACTCACTGTCATAATATACAGCAGTATATCATGGTGCAGATACACACACACTGATGGACACACAGCAAGACCAATCAACACACACAACATCGCAGCCAATCACCAGTTAGAGCACACTCACTATATAGACAGAGGGCATCAGTTTTCCCGCTCATTCAGGATGCAGCCTCTCAGAAGGACAGAGCTTACAGCTTACAGCACAGATCTTCACCATGTGCTGAGTGCTTAGACTGGTTAGGACAGGCATAGGTCTTTAGTTCAATCTAACATCGTGTTAGCCCACAGTGAAAGTATGTTCAACAGTTTCTAACTTAATAAAATAGTGTTGTACTATTTTAAGTGTTGGTGGCCTGTATGTGTTCCACGGATCCAGAGCACCCAACACATCATGGTACCAGTAATTGAGGGATGTTAGAACTTCTTAGACCTACCTGCAAGCAATCTGCCTTCCACCAGCATACAGCCATCCTGCAAAATGGACAGCATCCGCCCGCCGCCGCCGCTCCGCATCACCGGTAACCTAGGGGCCAACTGGAAGATATTCAAACAACGCTTCCAGCTTTACCTTGAAGCCACAGACCGGGAAGATCCCTCGGACACCAGGAAGATCACTCTCTTCCTATCCACGGCCGGGGAACATGCCATCCACATTTCCAATTCTCTCACCTTTGCTGATGGTGAAGGCAAATCAAAATTCAAGATGGTCCTCCTTAAGTTTGACAGTCACTGCGACATCGAGGTGAATGAAAGTTTCGAGCGCTATGTATTCCAGCAGCGTTTGCAGGGTAAGGATGAACCTTTCCAGTCCTTTTTCACCCACCTCCACATCCTTGCGCAGTCCTGTAGCTACGGGCCCACCTCCGTCTCCATGATACGCGACCAGATCGTTTTCGGTGTTCAGTCGGACCCGCTACACCAGCAGCTCCTCGTGGTAAAGCAGCTCACCCTAGCGACCGCCATCGAGACCTGCGTGCTACATGAACATGCCACTAGTCGGCATTCCCACATCCAAGCGGCTGCAATGGCGTGGCAAGGTCCCAGAACGGGTCCAAGCAATCGAGCAACTCCAGGGCCTCAGCCTGGATGAGGGCGGCCATTTTGCACGCTTTTCACGGACTCCCACGCTTGTGCTCACCGAACGAGGGGACGGCGACGTCGGCGAACGTACTGCGCAGGCGCGCACCACGTACGACTGCACCGCGCATGCGTGGTGGCGCAGCGAATGTACTGACGCTACAACGTGCGGCAACTGTGGCTCCGCCCACTTAAAGCGGCAATGTCCTGCCAAATCCCGACAATGCCTGCGATGTGGCAAACTTGGCCACTATGCTGCTTTATGCAGATCAGCTCAGCCTGCCAACTCTCGTCGCTCCAGCCAGCCTCGCAGGAATGTCCGGGCCATTCAACCCACGGTCACCGAGCCCGATTCGGACCTGCTACCCGATATTGACACCGAGGACCTGAAGGCGGCTTTTCGAGTCGGTATCATTACAAAAAACAGGGTGTCCCCGAAGCAAAGAATCCAGCCTCTACCGGTATACAGCATCGATCCGGACGATGAGTGGTGTGCCACCCTTACGGTCAACCGGTCCCAAATAAGATTCCGCCTGGACACCGGTGCCTCCGCCAATCTCATTGTGCGGTCTGACCATCAAAGCTTTTGTGTCAAACCAGCCATCCTGCCATCAGCCTGCCAGCTATTAGATTATAATGGCAATGCCATTGCTGCCAGCGGCTCGTGCCAACTTGAAGTGACGCACAGGTCACGCAAAGCCATCATTCCCTTTGAAATCGTGGGCTCCTCGAAAGCCTCCCTGCTTGGCGCGCAGGCATGCAAGCTGTTGAACCTAGTTCAGAGAGTTCACTCTCTCTCTCCTGCTGACGCATCTGCCTTTCAGGACACTGACTTCAGGGCGCAGCTCGACGCCATTATCAACCAGCACCACGACGTCTTCGAGGCATGGGCACGCTCCCGTACACCTACAAGATTTTATTAAACCGAATGCCACGCCTATGGTGCACGCACCTCGCAGGGTCCCAGCACCCCTTAAGGACCCCCTCAAGCAGCAGCTGCAAGACCTCCAGAACCAAGGAGTGATTTTCAAAGTCACGGAACCGACCGACTGGGTCAGTTCCATGGTATGTGTAAAAAAGCCTTCCGTCGAATTAAGAATTTGCATTGATCCCAAGGATCTAAATCTCAATATTATGAGAGAGCACTATCCAATTCCCAAGAGCGAAGAGCTCACATGGCTCGCGCCAAACTCTTTACCAAACTCGACGCCTCAAAAGGATTCTGGCAAATCCAACTCGATAAATCCAGCAGGAAACTCTGCACATTTAACGGCCCCTTTGGAAGATATTGTTACAACAGGATGCCGTTTGGGATCATCTCTGCATCAGAAGTGTTCCATAGGATTATGGAACAAATGATGGAAGGTATTGAAGGTGTTTGCGTCTATGTCGATGACATAATACAAAGAACAAAGAAATGTACAGCACAGGAACAGGCCCTTCGGCCCTCCAAGCCCGTGCCGACCATGCTGCCCGACTAAACTACAATCTTCTACACTTCCTGGGTCCGTATCCCTCTATTCCCATCCTATTCATGTATTTGTCAAGATGCCCCTTAAATGTCACTAACGTCCCTGCTTCCACCACCTCCTCCGGTAGCGAGTTCCAGGCACCCACTACCCTCTGCGTAAAAAACTTGCCTCGTACATCTATTCTAAACCTTGCCCCTCTCACCTTAAACCTATGCCCCCTAGTAATTGACCCCTCGACCCTGGGGAAAAGCCTCTGACTATCCACTCTGTCTATGCCCCTCATAATTTTGTAGACCTCTATCAGGTGTCCCCTCAACCTCCTTCGTTCCAGTGAGAACAAACCGAGTTTATTCAACCGCTCCTCATAGCTAATGCCCTCCATACCAGGCAACATTCTGGTAAATCTCTTCTGCACCCTCTCTAAAGCCTCCACATCCTTCTGGTAGTGTAGCGACCAGAATTGAACACTATACTCCAAGTGTGGCCTAACTAAGGTTCTATACAGCTGCAACATGACTTGCCAATTCTTATACTCAATGCCCCGGCCAATGAAGGCAAGCATGCCGTATGCCTTCTTGACTACCTTCTCCACCTGTGTTGCCCCTTTCAATGACCTGTGGACCTGCACTCCTAGATCTCTTTGACTTTCAATACTCTTGAGGGTTCTACCATTCACTGTATATTCCCTACCTGCATTAGACCTTCCAAAATGCATTACCTCACATTTACATAGAACATAGAACAGTACAGCACAGAACAGGCCCTTCGGCCCTCGATGTTGTGCCGAGCATTGTCCGAAACCAAGATAAAGCTATCCCACTCCCTGTCATTCTGGTGTGCTCCATGTGCCTATCCAATAACCACTTGAAAGTTCCTAAAGTGTCCGACTCCACTATCACAGCAGGCAGTCCATTCCACACCCTAACCACTCTCTGAGTAAAGAACCTACCTCGGACATCCCTCCTATATCTCCCACCCTGAATCTTACAGTTATACCCCCTTGTAACAGCTACATCCACCCGAGGAAATAGTCTCTGAACGTCCACTCTATCTATCCCACTCATCATCTTAGAAACCTCTATTAAGTCACCTCTCATCCTCCTCCGCTCCAAAGAGAAAAGCCCTAGCTCCCTCAACCTTTCCTCATAAGACCTAGCCTGCAAACCAGGCAGCATCCTGGTAAATCTCCTTTGCACCCTTTCCAATGCTTCCACATCCTTCCTATAATGAGGTGGCCAGAACTGCACACAATACTCCAAATGTGGTCTCACCAGAGTCATGTATAGTTGCAACATAACCCCACGGCTCTTAAACTCAAGCCCCCTGTTAATAAACGCTAACACACTATAAGCCTTCTTTACAGCTCTATCCACTTGAGTGGCAAACTTCCGGATTAAACTCCATCTGCCATCTCTCCGCCCAAGCCTCCAAACAATCTAAATCCTGCTGTATCCTCTGACAGTCCTCATCGCTATCCGCAATTCCACCAACCTTTGTGTCATCTGCAAACTTACTAATCAGACCAGTTACATTTTCCTCCAAATCATTTATATATACTACAAACAGCAAAGGTCCCAGCACTGATCCCTGTGGAACACCACTGGTCACAGCCCTCCAATTAGAAAAGCATCCTTCCATTGCTGCTCTCTGCCTTCTATGACCTAGCCAGTTCTGTATCCACCTTGCCAGCTCACCCCTGATCCCGTGTGACTTCACCTTTTGTACTAGTCTACCATGAGGGACCTTGTCAAAGGCCTTACTGAAGTCCATATAGACAACATCCACTGCCCTACCTGCATCCATCATCTTAGTGACCTCGTCGAAAAACTCTATCAAGTTAGTGAGACACAACCTCCCCTTCATAAAACCATGCTGCCTCTCACTAATACGTCCATTTGCTTCCAAATGGGAGTAGATCCTGTCTCGAAGAATTCTCTCCAGTAATTTCCCTACCACTGAAGTAAGGCTCACCGGCCTGTAGTTCCCTGGATTATCCTTGCTACCCTTCTTAAACAGAGGAACAACATTGGCTAATCTCCAGTCCTCCGGGACATCCCCTGAAGACAGTGAGGATCCAAAGATTTCTGTCAAGGCCTCAGCAATTTCCTCTCCAGCCTCCTTCAGTATTCTGGGGTAGATCCCATCAGGCCCTGGGGACTTATCTACTTTAATATTTTTTAAGACATCCAACACCTCGTCTTTTTGGATCTCAATGTGACCCAGGCTATCTACACACCCTTCTCCAGACTCAACATTTACCAATTTTTTCTCTTTGGTGAATACTGATGCAAAGTATTCATTTAGTACCTCGCCCATTTCCTTTGGCTCCACACATAGATTCCCTTGCCTATCCTTCAGTGGGCCAACCCTTTCCCTGGCTACCCTCTTGCTTTTTATGTACGTGTAAAAAGCCTTGGGATTTTCCTTACCCCTATTTGCCAATGGCTTTTCGTGACCCCTTCTAGCCCTCCTGACTCCTTGCTTAAGTTCCTTCCTACTTTCCTTATATTCCACGCAGGCTTCGTCTGCTCCCAGCCTTTTAGCCCTGACAAATGCCTCCTTTTTCTTTTTGACGAGGCCTACAATATCTCTCGTTATCCAAGGTTCCCGAAAATTGCCATATTTATCCTTCTTCCTCACAGGAACATGCCGGTCCTGAATTCCTTTCAACTGACACTTGAAAGCCTCCCACATGTCAGATGTTGATTTGCCTTCAAACATCCGCCCCCAATCTATGTTCTTCAGTTCCCGTCTAATATTGTTATAATTAGCCTTCCCCCAATTTAGCACATTCATCCTAGGACCACTCTTATCCTTGTCCACCAGTACTTTAAAACTTACTGAATTGTGGTCACTGTTACCGAAATGCTCCCCTACTGAAACATCTACCACCTGGCCGGGCTCATTCCCCAATACCAGGTCCAGTACCGCCCCTTCCCTAGTTGGACTGTCTACATATTGTTTTAAGAAGCCCTCCTGGATGCTCCTTACAAACTCCGCCCCGTCTAAGCCCCTGGCACTAAGTGAGTCCCAGTCAATATTGGGGAAGTTGAAGTCTCCCATCACCACAACCCTGTTGTTTTTACTCATTTCCAAAATCTGTCTACCTATCTGCTCCTCTATCTCCCGCTGGCTGTTGGGAGGCCTGTAGTAAACCCCCAACATTGTGACTGCACCCTTCTTATTTCTGATCTCTACCCATATAGCCTCACTGCCCTCTGAGGTGTCCTCCCACAGTACAGCTGTGATATTCTCCCTAACCAGTAGCGCAACTCCACCACCCCTTTTACATCCCCCTCTATCCCGCCTGAAACATCTAAATCCTGGAACGTTTAGCTGCCAATCCTGCCCTTCCCTCAACCAGGTCTCTGTAATGGCAACAACATCATAGTTCCAAGTACAAATCCAAGCTCTAAGTTCATCTGCCTTACCCGTAATACTTCTTGCATTAAAACATATGCACTTCAGGCCACCAGACCCGCTGTGTTCAGCAACTTCTCTCTGTCTGCTCTGCCTCAGAGCCCCACTGTCCCTATTCCCTAGTTCTCCCTCAATGCTCTCACCTTCTGACCTATTGCTCCCGTGCCCACCCCCTGCCATACTAGTTTAAACCCTCCCGTGTGACACTAGCAAACCTCGCGGCCAGGATATTTATGCCTCTCCGGTGTAGATGCAACCCGCCCTTCTTATATAGGTCACACCTGCCCCAGAAGAGTTCCCAGTGGTCCAGATAACGGAAACCCTCCCTCCTACACCAGCTGTTTAGCCACATGTGTAGCTGCTTTATCTTCCTATTTCTAGCCTCACTGGCACGTGGCACAGGGAGTAATCCCGAGATTACAACCCTAGAGGTCCTGTCTTTTAACTTTCTGCCTAGCTCCCTGAACTCCTGCTGCAGGACCTCATGCCCCTTCCTGCCTATGTCGTTAGTACCAATATGTACTAACGTCCCCCTGGACCAAGGTGGACATCGACCTGTTCCACGCACTGGGTAGAGACTATGTCCTGATTGTGGACTACTTTTTGAATTACCCGGTGATACGGTTGCACGACCTCACCTCGTCTGCAGTCATTCGTGCATGTAAAGAAACCTTTGCTCGACACGGCATCCCGCTCACGGTTATGTCGGACAATGGCCCCTGCTTCGCCAGCCAAGAATGGTCCAGCTTTGCCAGGCGGTACAATTTTGCCCAGTCGCCTGTACCCCCAATCCAACGGCAAAGCAGAGAAGGGAGTACGTATCGTCAAACGGCTCCTATGCAAGGCTGCCGAGGCTGGGTCTGATTTCTACCTTGCCTTGCTGGCCTATCGCTCCGCCCCCACTGTTCACTGGCCAGTCACCAGCCCAGTTACTCATGAGTCGCACCCTGAGGACGACGGTGCCGTCCATCCATGTCCCAGACCTCGACCACGTTCCGGTCCTTCGCCAGATGCAGCTGTCTCGTGCACAGCACAAGGCGGCTCATGACTCCCGTGCAGCTGATCTCCCTGCTCTGGCTCCAGATGACAACGTCTGAGTCCATCTTCCGGATGGTGGCTGGTCTGCAACCGCTGTTGTCCATCGGCAGGTGGCCCCCCGCTCGTTCCTGGTTCGTCTACCGGATGGCTCTATTCTGCGCTGCAATCGACGTGCCCTTCGTCTCGTTCCACGCTCGCATCGCCCTCCTGCTGACCCTGCCACGGCCTTTGCAGAGCTCCCTGTCACTCTGCCTCCCCCTGACTTTGACGCAGTCCAGCCCGCTCCTGAACTGGCAGCTCTCGACCCACCCTTGAGGCGGTCAACCAGAATTCGTTGCCCACCTCAGAGACTAGATTTATGAACTTTTCGAATTTATGGACTCTCTGAATTGTTTCGTTGCTTTGTTTGATCGTTTCCCTGGTTTGTATATAGCGTTGATCTCGTTACTCTTGTTGCATACTGGTTCTCTGCACCAGGCACCTTCCCATGTAAATAGCTTAATTCTCATGGACGTAGTCCTGTAAATATGTCTTCGCACCCCACATGTAGTGGATTGTTCATGTTAAATGCACAGGGTTACACAGATAGGGCAGGGGTGTGGGCCTAGGTTGGGTGCTGGTTCAGAGGGTCGGTCCAGATTTGATTGCCCAAATGGCCTCTTTCTGCACTGTAGGGATTCTACAGATTCTAACCTGATGCAGTAAACTTGACAATTATCTATTTGATTCAGTTTCAGCTCACACAGCTTAGAACCAAGAGTTAAACCATCCCTTCTATTGAGCTTTTGATAGGAGAAACCATGGTCTCAATTTTATAGGCCCACATTAGAGCCACCCACAGCAATAGCATGCTGTTAGGCACTCTTAAATAATGTGGCATGGGAAGTGGGTTTTGGTGGCAGGAGTTGACAAAAGTGTGGTAACCACTTGGGGAAGTGGTACCCCTGATACACGCAGGACACCCAAAGTAATGGACCCCGCCGTTTCTCCCGGCCTTTTAACCAGTTTGGTTAAAAAGACCAGCCAACTCACTCCGCGACCTGGCCATGCTAAAAACATTATGACATGGACAGCATTATATCCAAGTCAATTGGCTTGTTTACAAGCTCAACCGCCCATTAGTTATCTTTCAAAAATGGCAGGCAGGTTGCCAATTTTGGTACCCAGCCACTACCATATTCTGCAGGCTGTGTTGGAGTGGTTGGGAAGGCGGTTGTCTAGCCACGCTTCATATTTTACCCTCCCGCCATAAACATGCCTGGCTGAGGGCCGTAAAATGCATTCCCATGAAAAAAAGAACAAACCATTCAAACCATCAAGAGTTTTCCTTCCATTGGCCCTCTACCATTTCCCTCATTCCAAGAGAACCACTTACATCACTCATGTGATGTTGTCCAAAAGCAAATATTGTGAATGCTTGAAATATAAAGAAACAAAAATAGCACTGCCCGCATTTTATTCCAGGATATTAATCTATCCCTAGCCATTATCTACCGGCATGGTAGCACAGTGGGTAGCACTGTTGCTTCACAGCTCCAGGGGCCCAGGTTCGATTCCAGGCTTGGGTCACTGCCTGTGTGGAGATTGCACATTCTCTTTGTGTCTGCGTGGGTTTCCTCCGGGTGCTCTGGTTTCCACCCACATGTCTCAAAAGTCGTGCTGTTAGGTAATTTGGACATTCTGAATTCTCCCTCTGTGTACCCGAACAGGCGCTAGAATGTGGCGACTAGGGGCTTTTCACAGTCACTTAATTGCAGTGTTAATGTAAGCCTACTTGTGACAATAAAGATTATTATTACGTATTTAACCATTCATCTACACATTTAAGGGAAAACTGGGTTAGCTGGCATGGGGAGAAAGAAGTAGAACAACATATTAATAGGGTGACTTGAAGTAATGGGGAGGTGGCTCATGTGGAGCATACACACTCACAGAGGCCAAGTGGGGGGAATAGCCTGTTTGTTTGTTGTAAATGTAGTTGTAATTTGATTCTAAGTAATTATAGAGAGTTGATCTCGACAGATGACTCCCTCCCTCCTTCCAAAAATGCTATTTCATTGGAGAAGAAAGGTATCATCATCTTGGAACCCTCCATGGATTCAATTTTCCTTCTCGTACGTTTGGAAAATAATTCTTCCCAACGACAGTCTGTGGGATTGTTAAGACATTATTACGTTTTGCATTGTCCACCATACTACAAAATCTGATAGTTTTGTATGCCCTTTGAATAAATAATATGCATTTCGCATTTATGCAAACTATACTGTACTGCCCTGAAAGTAATTACTTTCTTTGTAATGCTTTTTGAAACCATGTAGTCAGTATGGCTGCAGTTCTCTTTAAAACAAAATATGATCATTTAAGTCATTTAGTGTACAAATAACAGCTGTGTCAATGCGAGAACAAATAAGAGAATTGAATAAATTTAAAAGCTTAGGTTATTTAAATATGCATTTATTTATTTGTAAATTTAACATAGTCACTTGATTAAATCCCTTTTAAAGCCCTGTATATATCCAATACCAGCTTTTCTCCAAATGCAAGCTTTTGTTGCCATTTTATGTACAGAATAAAAGATTCAATGATCTATTACATTGGTATCATAACATGCTGCACCGCAGAGTAAGAAGACGTAGGATCAATTCACCACACACCGACTCCTGATACCAGGCAATCCAGTAGAAGGTGGCACCAAGTGGAGAGCAGACAGTTCCCCGTGGGAAGAAAAAGGCATTATCCTAAGGTTCCTTGGGCAGTTCTGGTACCTGATTACAGACTGACAGGAGAAAAAGCCTTGGAGCTGGTTTCCTGGCCTAATCATCAGTCTGGAAATTATGCCTCACACGCAAGAGGTGGGAGAAAAAAAAAAAGAGGTAAAAAGTTAAAACCATTCTCTTCCTCAGATGATCAGAAAAGGTCAGAAATAAATTCAATTTTGTTACTGATTTGATTTTGATTTTACCCATTCTTAGATGCAAACATTTGCTGCATGTACACTTGGTAATATTATTTTCTGTTACAGTTTAAATGCCAATGTTAGTCAAACTGCAAAAAAAATTCAGTCAAGGAATTTATTGCCGTTTTCCTGTTAGATTTCATAGAATCATAGAATTTACAGTGCAGAAGGAGGCCATTCAGCCCTCAGGCCTGCACAAAGCTTAGAAAGAATACCCAACTTAAGCCCACACTCCACCCTATCCCCATAACCCAGTAACCCCACCAAGCCTTTTGGACACTTAGGGGCAATTTATCATGACCAATCCACCTAACCTGTACATCTTTGGACTGTGGGAGGAAACCGGTGCACCCGGAGGAAACCCACGCACACACGAAGAGAAAGTGAAAACTCCGCACAAACAGTCACCCGAGACTAGAATTGAAACTGGGTCCCTGCAGCTGTGAAGCAGCAGTGCTAACCACTGTGGCACCATGTTGCTCCTTACAAAACAGTTCAGAAGAATTGTCCATGCCATACTGTTAGTTGTTTTATTATTTCATTGGAATGTTTTCGTATTAATAAAACCAACATAAATATCATGGGCAAATAACAGTGCCTTAAGCAGGACATCAAATAAATAGTTAATAATGAACAAGATCCTCAGCTGAAGGTAAGATATGTGCATTGAAGATTAAAATAAGTTTTGAAAATTCCATCATGGTATTATAATAACTTCTCACACTTTTGTAACAAAATAAGTGCAACAAAACTTCACAAAAACGTCATAAGAGCGTTAAATAATGATAGAATAATAAATGCAGGTTGCAGTGATGACTGAAAACGAGGTTGAAATGATTGGTTTTGTAACGGTTTATGAAGGAGGGGATGAAGCTAGCAAAGTAGAGTGACTTCTACAGAATGTTCCACACCAAAGGGCTAAAACAGCTGAAGGGTCAGCAACTGAAATTGGGAGAAAGGGGGTCAAAGCTTAAGAGCTGGAATTTTCTGGCCCTTGCCGCAGGCAGTAACATCCAGTCCCACCAAAGGCAACGGACTTTTGAATGGTCTGCTGCATTTTCCAGACTCGCCACTGCCAGGACGGGGACGGAAAACTCTGCCCAAGGAGCTGGATCGACATACAGGAACATGCTATTGAAGAAAACTGTAGAGTTAGGGACAGATGAATAAATTGAGGGATGTGTGGGGGTCACAGAATCTTGACAGCAAAGAAGGCGACCATTTGGCCTAACACGTCTGTAACAGCTCTCCAAATGAGCAATTTACCTCATGCCATTCTCCCACATTCTCCCCTTAGCACTGCATATTGTTTTTTTTGTAAATAACAGTCTAATTCCCTTTAAAATGCCTTCATTGAACCAGCCTCCACAACACTCTCAACCAGTACAGTCTAGATCTTAACCACTCACTGTGTGAAGAAGATTTTTCTCATACCCCTATTGTTCTTTCGCAAATAACTTTCAATCTGTGCCCTCTCGTTCTCGAATCTTTCATGAGTGGAAACAGTTTCTCCTTAACTAATCTGTATACCATCGAGTCCACTCCACCATTCAATCATGGCTGATTTCAACTCCATTTACCCGCTCTCTCTCCATAGCCCTTAATTCCTCGAGAAATCAAGAATTTATCAACTTCTGTCTTAAAGACACTCAATGTCCCGGCCTCCACCGCCCTCTGTGGCATTGAATTCCACAGACTCACCACTTTCTGGCTGAAGAAATTTCTTCTCATCTCTGTTCTAAAGTGACTCCCTTTTATTCTAAGGCTGTGCCCCCGGGTCCTAGTCTCTCCTGCTAATGGAACAACTTCCCTATGTCCACCCTATCTAAGCCATTCATTATCTTGTAAGTTTCTATTAGATCTCCCCTCAACCTCCTAAACTCCAATGAATATAATCCCAGGATCCTCAGACGTTCATCGTATGTTAGGCCTACCATTCCTGGGATCATCCGTGTGAATCTCCGCTGGACCCGCTCCAGTGCCAATATGTCCTTTCTGAGGTGTGGGGCCCAAAATTGCTCACAGTATTCTAAATGGGGCCTAACTAATGCTTTATAAAGCTTCAGAAGTACATCCCTGCTTTTATATTCCAAGCCTCTTGAGATAAATGACAATATTGCATTTGCTTTCTTAATTACGGACTCAACCTGCAAGTTTACCTTTAGAGAATCCTGGACTAGGACTCCCAAGTCCCTTTGCACTTCAGCATTATGAATTTTGTCACCGTTTAGAAAATAGTCCATGCCTCTATTATTTTTTCCAAAGTGCAAGGCCTCGCACTTGCCCACGCTGAATTTCATCAGCCATTTTTTGGACCACCTCTGTCTTTTCGATCGGTTGTGAATCCCTGGATGTTTAAATGCCAGCCCTGAACCCCCTGCAACCACGTCTCTGTGATGCCTCCCACATCATACCTGCCAGTCACAATCTGGGCCACAAGCTCATCTACCTTGTTCCGTACACTGCGCGCATTTAAATATAGCACCTTTAATTCTCTATTGGCCGTCCCTTTTTGTTTTCTTAGTGTGATGGACCTTGGTTTACTGAGCCTTTCCATACACTGTGTCATATTTTGTGGGATGGGGACTATCGTAACCTCTCCTGAGTTCTGTCTTTTCGTGCTTTTTTGTATTCCTAAGCAGCTAACCTTCCCACTGATTACTTCACCTCTTGGTTCCTTGACTTTCCCTTCCCCGCCAATCTCTAGTGGAATCCTAATATCATCATTAGGCAGCATGATCCTTTAGTAGTTCTTGAAATACCATTATAATCAGTTAGTTTACAAGCTTTTTTTTAAGTTGTGGAGGGCTGTTTTTCTTTTTAAAATTTGTTTCCATTATCAGATTAGCGTGTGCACCTGTGTCCAATTTGAGCTGATCTATTTACGGTTAATGTTTCAGTCCAATCCTTATCCAAATCGGAGAGTTGAATAATTTGTTTATCAGCAGTTGTCATTGCATTCACTTTCATAATCGCTTCAATTATGAATGTGTCCTATGAAGGAAGCTTAGAGGAGTCAATCTGTGACTTTAAAAAAAAATTTCATCCTCATTATTTTATATGCTGTAAATCTTTTTATTTGGTTGAAACGCCTTTTTAAAGTTGGTTGGCACTACCCCTGTATTAAATCGGCATTGTGCAGCAAAATGATTAAGTTTGTTACATATTAAACATCTTTTTCCAAAGGCTGGGCATTGTTGCTTTAAGTGGGCGTGGCCACAGCACTGACACGTCATCACGCTTGTGAGATCATGCACAAACCTCTCATGCGCATGCGCAAATTGGTCAACTTCCGGTTTACATCGATTTTCAAAGTGCGCAGGTGCAAACTGGTCCGGCATATGTGCAGAATGTTCAACATCCGAAGCGCGTTGTCTTCTCATACACGTCTGCGCAAAACAGACGCTTTCTGTGGCGCAATGTTTTCTTAGCTGCTCCACAGATTCAATGGCTCCAACCACGCTGCCAGATTTTGCTACTTTTCCTCTGGCTCTGAACTCAGCATACTCGATAATGGCTTTCTCACTTGCTTTACACATATTTATGGCTTCCTCTAACATCAAATTTGGTCACTGAATAAACGTTCTCGCATCTGCTCATCAAGAATACCAAATACAATCTGGTCTCACAGTACTGATTCTGTAACTGAGGAAAAATTGCAGGATTGCGCTCGGAGCCTTAAATCAGTGACAAATGAGTCAAATGATTCTCCTTTAAGTTGCAACCTTTTTTGAAACATATATCTCTCATATATCTCATTGACCTGATTTTTGCAATGAGTATTACATTTTTCCAATACCCATTCATACTTCTTTTCCTCTTCACTGTCCATGAATTCAAAAGAATTAAACAGTTCAAATACCTGCTGACCCGTCAAATTTAGGAGGAGGATTATTTTTCTATTTTCTGGAGCTGATGCAAGCACAGAGGCAGATAGAAAACTTCAAATTGCTGCTTGAACTTTGTCCAATTCGAGCTATGAACATAGAACATAGAACAATACAGCGCAGTACAGGCCCTTCGGCCCACGATGTTGCACCGAAACAAAAGCCATCTAACCTACACCATGCCATTATCATCCATATGTTTATCCAATAAACTTTTAAATGCCGTTTACCGACATTTTGAAGTGGTCTGGTTTCTTCACTGCTTCCATGTTGCTCTCGGAGCTTTCTTGCAGATTCTGAGATGTGTAGCGGTGCAATGATTTTTCTTTCTTCTTTTCTTATTGCTTACTCTTTAGGAACACACATCCTGGTACCATGTGGTGATCTTCAACATTAAGTCTTCACATTTGTATAATGTCACATTATCTATCTCTGCTTGAAAGACACTCAGTGGCTTGGCCTCCATAGCCTTCTGCGGCAATGAATTCCACATGTTCACCACCCTCTGGCTAAAGGCATTTCTCCTCAGCTCAGTTCTAAAGGATCATACCTTCAGTCTGAGGCTGTGTCCTCGGGTTCTAGTCTCTCCTACTAGCGGAAACGTCTCCTCCACATTCACTCTATCTCGGGATCAATATTATGTAAGTTTCAATGAGATCCCCTCCTCATCCTTCTAAACTCCAACGAGTACAGACCCAGACTTCTCAACCACTCCTCATATGACAAGCCCTTCATTCCCAGGATCATTCTTGTGAACCTCTTCTGGACCCTCTCGAAGGCCAAGCATATCCTTCCTTAGATATGGGGCCCAAAACCCTTACAATATTCCAAATGGAGTCTGACCAGAGTCTTATACAGCCTCAGCATACATCCCTGATCTTGTATTCTAGCCCTCTTGAAATGAATGCAAACTTTGCATTTGCCTTCCTAACTGCCAACTGAATCTGCATATTATTCTTAACAGAATCCTGAACTAGGACTCCTAAGTCCTTTTGTGCTTCAGATTTCCAAAGCCTTTCCCCATTTAGGAAAAAGCAGACCCAGGCAGGCCAGCAGCACGGTTCAATTCC
The DNA here is from genome assembly GCF_047496885.1 of Scyliorhinus torazame. Taxonomy (NCBI): domain Eukaryota; kingdom Metazoa; phylum Chordata; class Chondrichthyes; order Carcharhiniformes; family Scyliorhinidae; genus Scyliorhinus; species Scyliorhinus torazame. The sequence continues at coordinate 256,257,703 of NC_092710.1, forward strand.
CGTACCAGCCTCCCCGAACAGGCGCCGGAATGAGGCGACTAGGGGCTTTTCACAGTAACTTCATTTGAAGCCTACTTGTGGCAATAAGCGATTTTCATTTTTAATTTCCTTCATTTCAGTTCCTTCTTTCAGATCGTTAAAGTATATGGTGAATAGTTGTGGTCCCAAAATTGACCCCTGCAGAACACCACTAGTCACCAGCTGCCACCCTGAAGACCCCTTCATCACCACTCTCTGCTAGTCAGTCAATTCTCTATCCATGTCAGTAAGTAATGTAAAGTCACTATAGTACCAGATGACCATAAGCTGCTTCCCCTTTGAGGGGGAGAGCTGACTGGTGTTGATTTAACCTGAGGATCACCACACCTCAGGCAAGGGCAAGGTTGAGAAAGCAGGCCTTCATGAATAATCCCAGGTGGTACAGGAATTGAACCCAGAGATTGGCCTCGCTCTGCATCACAAACTAGCCGTCCTACCAACTGAACTAAACCTGCTCTCCTACATTTTCAATACCTTGCTGCTAACACCATTGGCTCTTATCTTATTTAGCAACATCCTGTACCTCGTCAAAAGCCTTCTGGAAATTCAAATAGATCGCGTCCACTGGCTCTCCTTTGTCTAACTTCCTCATTACCTCCTCAAAGAATTCTAATAGATTTGTCAGGCATGACCTTCCCTTGTCTAAGCTGTGCTGACTCAACCCTATTTTATCTTGCACTTCCAAGTACCCGGCAATCTCATCCTTAATAATGGACTCTAAAATCTTACTAATATCCAAAGTCAGGTTAACCAGTCTATTATTTCTTGTCTTCTGCCTCCCTCCCTTCTTAAACAGGGGCTGTTTTCCAGTCCTCTTCCAATTTAAAAAACTCAGAGCAAAGTTAGTGATCTCATTTACTTCCCATTACTGCTTGGAATGAAGTGCTTGAAGAATCACCTGCCACTCACATTTAACCCAGATTTGTTTTGTAGACATAAGGGGCTAGATTCTCCGACCCCCCGCCGGGTCGAACAATCGCCGGGGGCTGGCGTGAATCCCGCCCCCGCCTGTTGCCGAATTATCCGGCACCGGATATTCGGCGGGGGCGGGGATCGCGCCGCGCCGGTTGGCGGGCCCCCCCCCCCCGCGATTCTCCGGCCCGGATGGGCCGAAGTCCCGTCGCTAAAATGCCTGTCCTGCCGACGTAGATTAAACCACCTACCTTACCGGCGGGACAAGGCGGCGCGGGTGGGCTCCGGGGTCCTGGGCGCGGGGCGATCTGGCCCCGGGGGCTGCCCCCACGGTGGCCTGGCCCGCGATCGGGGCCCACCGATCCGCGGGCAGGCCTGTCCCATGAGGGGACTCTTTCCCTTCCGCCTTCGCCACGGTCTCCACCATGGTGGAGGCGGAAGAGACTCCCTCCACTGCGCATGCGCGGGAATGCCGTCAGCGGCCGCTAACCCTCCCGCGCATGCGCCGCCCGGAGATGTCATTTCCGCGCCAGCTGGCGGGGCACCAAAGGCCTTTTGCGCCAGCTGGCGGGGCGGAAATTCGTCCGGCGCTGGCCTAGCCCCTTAAGGTTGGGGCTCGGCCCCCCAAGGTGCGGAGCATTCCGCACCTTTGGGGCGGCGCGATGCCCGACTGATTTGTGCCATTTTGGGCGCCAGTCGGCGGACATCGCGCCGATACCGGAGAATTTCGCCCCTGGTATATATGAAATAATTTTCAAGAAGAAAAATTGTCTTCTGCATGTCATATTCCCATCAGCATAATCCTCCCCATTCTGAACGAAGCTTTAACTATAATTGAATGGCTGTATTTATAGTTAGCTAAACATCACCTCCTAGTGGCACTCAAAATAAAAAAAACACAAATGACTATTTCAATCCAATGAAACTTAAACAAAATATGTTTTAAACATCATCAAATTATAACCGAAAGCAAATTTTGTATTTCATATGTTGATAGGAGCTTTACAGAGGTAACTGGTTAAATTTTACCTTGTTTAAGAGGAACTCCAGAAGACAAGGAAAATAAATGCTCTGGCCATCACAACAATGGACAACTGCTCCCAACCAGGTGCTGCCACCATTCAGCATATGTGAAAGAATGTTTTATTATGTGATAATGAAATGGTTTGATGGCGTAAATGTTATGAAAATGGGCTGGATTCGCCGTTGCCCAGCCATGTGCTCCCTGGTGACACGACATTCGACATTCGCTGGCGGTGAGATTCTCTGCTCACGCCGCTGTCAATGGGATTTCCCATTGAAGCCACCCCATGCCGCCACTGGCAGGGGTGCACTCCTGGTGGGAACAGAGAATCCCAACAGCCAGAGAATTCCAGCCAATATTTCTCTTTGTGAGAAATCCAAAACTAGAAACAATAAATATAAGATTGTCACAAGAAAATCTTATAGAGAACACATGAGAAATGTCTTTGTCAAAAGGTTGTTAAACTGGTGGAATGTGCTTTCACAGGGAGTAGTTAAGGCAAATAGCATCGATACAATTAGAGGGAGGCTTGATATTTAAGCACATGGTCACCACACTACCAGAAGGATGTGGAGGCTTTAGAGAGGGTGCAGAAGAGATTTACCAGGATGTTGCCTGGTATGGAGGGCATAAGCTAAGAGGAGAGGTTGAATAACCTCGGTTTGTTCTCACTGGAACGACGGAGGTTGAGGGCGCCCTGGTAGAGGTCTACAAAATTATGAGGGGCATAGACAGAGTGGATAGTCACAGACTTTTTCCCAGGGTGGAGGGAATTACTAGGGGGCATAGGTTTAAAGTGCGAGGGGCAAGGTTTAGAGTAGATGTATGAGGCAAGTTTTTTACACAGAGGGTAGTGGGTGCCTGGAACTCGCTATCGGAGGAGGTGGTGGAAGCAGGGACGATAGTGACGTTTAAGGGGCATCTTGACAAACAGATGAATAGGATGGGAATAGAGGGATACGGACCCTGGAAGTGTAGAAGATTTTAGTTTAGACAGGCAGCATGGTCAGCACAGGCTTGGAGGGCCGAAGGGCCTGTTCCTGTGCTTTATTTTTCTTTGATCTTTGTTCTATGAGGGGATAGGTCGAGAAGGATATACTGATATTGCTTAATGATGAGGCTTGGGAAGAGAATTAATTGAGCATAAACGCCAACATAGACCGACTGGCCAAATAGTCTGTTTCTATGCTCAATATGCTCATTTCTATAGCCTTAATGCAACTCAATACCTTTGATTGATTGATTGATATTTATTGTCACATGTACCGAAGTACAATGAAAAGTATTTTTCTGCGGCCAAGGGAACGTACACAGTATGTACATAGTATACAAAAGAATAATCACAGAGTACATTGACAGTGATGCATCAACAAATCATGATTGGTTACAGTGCAGAACAAGGCCAAACAAGAGCAGCATAGGGCATCGTGAATAGTGTTCTTACAGGGAACAGATCAGTCCAAGGGAGACCTGGGCCGGGATTCTCCCCTACCCGGCGGAGCGGGGGAATCCGGCCTAATGGAGTGGCGGGAACCACTCTGGCGTTGGGCCGCCCCAAAGGTGCGGAGAGGGGCCAAGCCCTCACCTTGAGGGGCTAGGCTCGCGCCGGAGTGATTTCCGCGCCGAAAGGACTTCGCTGGGGGACGCATGCCCGGGAGCATCAGCTGCGGCTCACGGCATCCCCGCGCATACGCAGTGGAGGGGGTCTCTTCCGCCTCCGCCATAGTGAAGACCATGGTGAAGGCGGAAGAAAAAAAGTGCCCACACGGCACAGGCCTGCCCGCCGATCGGTGGGCCCCGATCGCGGGCCAGGCCACCGTGGGGGCACCCCCCGGGGCCAGATCGCCCCGCGCCCCCCCCCCCAGGACCCTGGAGCCCACCCGCTTCCGGTAAGGTAGGTGGTTCAATCCATGCCGGCTGGCGAGGGTCGACAGTTGCGGGACTTCGGCCCATCGCGGAGAATCGCCGGGGGAGCCCGCTGACCAGCGCGCCGCGATTCCCGCCCCCGCCGATTCTCTGGTGGCGGAGAATTCGGGACACGGTGGGGGCGAGCTTCACGCCAGCCCCCGGCGATTCTCCGACCCAGCGGGGGTGTCGGAGAATCACGCCCCTGTTTTCTGAACCATCTCTCTCTCTTTGTCTCTCGAAACAATGCCTGATACCATCCCCAAGAGGGCGTTGGCAACCATGGACCTCTGCGATTGGCCCATAGTTTGGCTTGGCAAGGTCCTACAGTGGTTCGTCGCCTTCTGCAGATCGCTGGCCAAGACGTTTTTGTGAACTAAAACTCTGAGGTTTTCAATCAATGCATTGGAATAGTCAGCCTATTCATTTCTTGCATGGTTCAGGAGACTCACTTCCTCTTCCAATCCGTGTTCTACTGCGGCAATTGGTTTCCTCCAAACACTCAAGCAGCAGCTATTACTGAGGCTGCACTTTAGAGGAAAGTACGGTGATTCATGTGATTGTTTTGTGTGAGACAAACAATTCCTCTGTTCAATGGCATAAAGGGCAATTGAAAAATCTGCCATTGCATCTTCCAGTCCGGCCGGCATATGATTTTGAACTTCATTCAGGGCTCAAGGTTTTGGAGATGCAAGTTTTGGAATTCACCACACATATCCAGGGGTTTTATTTCAATATATAGTACAAGTCAATGTGGGTCAATGTAATCAAAGTGATGACTGTGACAAGATGTATATTGTATAGTAAATGAAGGGTTAACAATTTAATGTGAATATTTCCAACCACTAGATGGTATTCAAGAGCACACACATAAATCACATGATACCTTGATTCTGGGAATAGGTGATTAGGCAGGATAGAGAGTAGTCGGGTTTTCGGAATCTCTGTAGATCGAATAATAGTCTTAGTGTATTTTGTAATATTTGTATCTTAGTAAGTTGATTTGAATCTAGTTTAATTGTAGTGTTAATAAATAAGCTTTATTTGAAACATAGCTTGATGTTCTTTGTAACACACTGCACTTCAAAGCCATCATCACCCACAAAGTAAAGAACATCACATGGTATCAGGAGTGAGGGCTAAGATAAAAAGAGAGGTTCAGCGAGAAGATAATTTTTGAACGATATGTGTTGAGGCAAAGAGTGCAAAAACCAGATGAAACGCTTGATTGCTTCATCACGGATCTGAGACTTAAAGCGCAGACATGTAATTTTTCCATTCTCCTAGACCCACTTCTGCGAGATCAAAAAAAGTTCTACCAGGCTCTGACTGAATCGACAACATCGAAGAACTTCTCAGTCAAAGTGAGATGGAAGGTTTGCAAACTCCACGGCAATTTTGTACTTCAGTAAAGTAGACATTAATTGGCGAAATTTCAAGCAGCAGTTAGAATTGTATATCTCTGCCCTAGACCTAGAAATGGCTAGCAATCAGTGAAAAATAGCATTGTTTCTAACAGTGGCTGGACCGCAACCCCTTGAAATTTCCGATTTGAGGACGAAGCAGATAAGACAAAATACAGTAAAGTAATTGACAAATTCAATAACCACTGTCAGTTGCAGCAAAACAAAATGTTTGAATGCTATGTGTTCAGGCAAAGGCTGCAAAAAGCAGATGAAACGCTTGACTGCTTCAACGCGGATCTGAAACTTAAAGCGCAGACATGTAATTTTTCCATTCTTCTAGACTCACTTCTGCGAGATCAGATAGTCTATGGAATAAAGAGCGATAAACTGCAGGAAATATTATTGAGACAGTCTGATTTAACATTAGAAGGCGCAATCAGTTTGTGTAGAGCAAGCGAACTTGCCAGAAATCAGTTCTCTGAAATGTTGTTTGGTGAAATAGGTGCGAAAACTAACGACATGTCCGACACCATTAATGGTGTGGTGCACCAAAAAAAGAAACATGCTCCAGACGGCAGCCATTTTGCGCATGACGTCACGAGCGTCATGTTGTGTAAACAGTGTGGCAATCCCACCAAATTTAAAAATGCTCTGCATTTTGAAAAACTTGTGCGAAGTGCCAAAAATTGAATCTCATTGCAGATCTGGAATGAAGTCACAACAAGTTCAGCAGCTTAGTACGGTGAACAAGGGAAGAGCAATACAAGAAATAAGCAGTATAAAACATATTAATAAAGCAATCATACCTAACTCAATGGACGATGCATTTTATTTAGAAGATTCTTTCTTTGTTGAAACAATAGAAAGTATAGAGAAAGCGCAACAGGAAACTGCCGATTCAGACATTTTAAAACAGATATCCGTTGTACTGAATAAAGATGATTGGACGATTCCATTAGTAATAAATGGAGCCACAATTAAAATGAAATTGGATACCAGAGCAAAAGTGAATATCATTAATCAAACAGACCTAGTCAAATTAAAAACTACACCAGTAATTTATGACAATGACTGTCAGCTGCAGGATGACAATGTGATTACCACAATGGGCACTTGGTACCTCACAGTACAGATCAAAGAAAAGAAGGTCCCGATCAAATTTGAAATAGTTGAGCTAAAGCGATCTTCACTACTGGGTGTTAAGGCTTATGAGATTCTGCAACTTGTGAACGTATTTACAGCTTTGACAGGATCTCATCAATTTGCGATGACCTGGTGGAGTCCGTTATCCAGAAATGTCCTCACATTTTTCATGGTGTGGGAACACTACCATTTGAATATAAAATCCAGCTAAGAGCGAACACCAGACCAGTCATTTATCCACCTAGGAGCGTTCCAGCTCCTTTGAGGGAACGTCTCAAAGCAGAACTTGAGCCTATGCAGCAGTTGGGGATGATCACCAAAGTGGAAGAACCAACTGACTGGGTCAGTTCTATGATTTGTGTGAAGAAAGCCAATGGTGACCTGAGAACCTGTCTAGATCCATAGGATCTAAATCAGAATATTAAGCAGGAACACTACCTGATTCCAAAGAGAGAGGAAATCCCAAGTGAAATGTCAGGTGTCAAGATTTTCACCAAGCTAGACGCATCCAGGGGATTTGGCAACTAGACGAAGCCAGTCAGAAAGTCTACACATTCAACACACCATATGGAAGATACTATTTTAATAGAATGACTTTCGGGATCATTTCAGCTTCCAAAGTTTTCATCGGGCTTTGGAGCAGATGGTCAAAGATATTGCAGGCGTACGAGTGTACAATGATGACATCATCATTTGGTCATCAAATGACGAGGAACATAATGCACGACTTCTGCAAGTCATGAAACAAATTGAAAAATTTGGTCTAAAACTGAACAGAGCCAAATGCCAATTTAGCATCTCCAGATTAATTTTCTTGGGTGATCAAATATCTGCTCAAGGAGTCCAGCCAGACGTTGAAAAAATTGTAGCCATCACCAGAATGTCATGTCTCAAAGACAAAAAGGCTGTATTACGAATGCTGGGTGTTGTCAACTTTTTGGGCAAATTCATACCCAATTTGGCATCACGCACCATGGCACTAAGAAACCTTATCAGAAAAAGCATAAATTTCACTTGGTCTGAGGAACACAATAGGGAGTGGTCTGACCTGAAGAGAGCACTCACCACAGCAACTGTTCTGTCCTTCTTTGATCCCAAGAGTAACAAGAAAATTTCGACAGATGCCAGCAAAGACGGCACAGGTGCAGTGCTGTTACAGCAGACAAGTGAAGGGCTATGACAACCAGTTGCATTTGCCTCGAGAGCGATGACACCAACTGAGCAGCACTATGCGTAAATTGGAAAGGAGAGTTTCGGTCTACCCACAGGTATGGACAAATTCTATAACTACGTATACAGGTTACCCACATTCACGGTCATCGTCCTCTCGATCCATTATAAAGAAAAACTTGAATGACATGTCTCCAAGACTACAAAGAATGGTTATGAAACTTCAAAGGTGAGATTTTGAATTAGTCTACATGTCAGGAAAGGTGATAGTTGTAGCTGATAGGTGTGCAACCGATGTTCCAGGGACGACAGACATCATCCAGATCATTCAAGCTCAAGCGACCCTTGTTGAAGAAAACCTAACTGTCTCTGATGAAAAGTCGAAGCTCATTAAAGAAGAAACTTCTAAAGATGAAACAATCCAACGTGTGCTGGAGTACATGCGGGATGGTTGGCCCAAAGGAATTTGTTCCAACTACAAAAATATACGAGTGGATCTAAGCAGTGTAATTGGGTTCCTGCTCAGGCAAAATCAAGTTGTCACTCCGACTTCTTTAAGAAACATGATCCTCCGAAAGGTGCACAAAGGCCATCTGGGGATAGAAAAATGCAAAAGAAGAGCCTGTGAGTCTGTGCATTGGCCAGGACTCAACAATGGCATTGGCAATCACGTGGCACAGTGCAATACGTGTCAGAAGAACCAGTTCCATCAACAGAAGGAAACACTTATCAAATCATCACAACTCCATCGGCGAAAGTAGGCATTGATCTGTTTTTCTTCCAAGGCCATGAATATTTATTAGTCATCGACTACTTTTCGAACTATCCGGAGATAATCAAACTACCCAACTCAAATTCGAAGGCAGTCATTAAGGCTGCGAAGGAAATATTTGTGAGGCATGGCATCCCATTCACTGTCATGAGAGACAATGGACTGTGTTTTGATAGCAGCGAATTGACAGAGTTCTCCAAACAATATGACTTTCAACACATCACTTCCAGCCCATTTCATCCACAATCTAATGTAAAGACTGAGAAAGGGGTACATATAGCCAAGAAACTTCTCAAAAAAGCGTGGGATTCCAAAAGCAATCCAAACTTAGCTTTGTTGAGCTACAGAGCGACACCACTTGAAACAGTATACTCACCAGCAAAATTGCTGAATTGTAACATACGCACCACATTACCCTTTCTACCTGCAGTGAATCCTGACAATAACAATGCTATACAGAAGATTCAGCAGAACAGACAGAAACAGCAATGTTATTATGACAGATCAGCGAAGGATCTAGCACAGCTAGAGCCAGGGGATGCTGTATGGGTACAACTTCCAGATGGATGGTCGAGCATGGCACATGTAATTCGTCAGGCAGCTCCACATTCATACATCATCGTAATGGGAGAGGGTTCAATCCTTAGGAGCAACCGCAGAGCGCTTCTGAAGGTGAAGTCGACTCTACCTATATTTCCACAGATAACAATAGGCACAGAACTACTTAAATCAAAAGCAAGCAAGGCATTGTTCCAGCAGCAAGTACAACAGCAGCAGCAGTGGAACAGAAACAACTGAGAAGTTCCACCAGTCTAAAAAAAGAAACCGGACAGACTCAATCTGTGAACATTAAAAAATTGTTAACTTCTAAACAATAACATTGAAACAATGTATAGCTTACACAGCAAATATGTTTGTATATGTCTCCAAACAACTTCAAAGAAAGGGGGATGTGACAATATGTATATTGTATAGTAAGTGGAGGGTTTACAATTTGATGTGAATGTTTCCATCTTGATGGTGATTAAGAGCACACACGTGAATCACGTGATACCTTGATTCTCGGAGTAGATGATTACGTGGGATAGAGAGTAATCATGTTTTCAGAAGTTCTCTAGATAGAATAATAGTCTCAGTGTATTTTGTAATATTTGTATCTTAGTAAGTTGATTTGAATCTAGTTTAATTGTAGTGTTGATAAATAAGCTTTGTTTGAAACATAGCTTGATGTTCTTCATCATCCACAAAGCAAAGAACATCACAATGACCTCAAATATGGGTCCACCAAAAAATGTTGACCTGTTTGTACTCTGACACAGTCTCTTCTTAATTTCATCTTTGCAGTATTATAGGGTTTATTTCTAAATTGAAGAAAAGCAAAGAGCTGGAACATCCTTTATTTAATTTAAAAAAACAGCAAATTGCATTTGTGCAGAATTTTCAAAGAGCGCTCTAAGTTTCCTCTAGTAGGAATAATGGTACCATCCACAAATAATAATCCTTTCATTTGACAAAGAGCTTTGACAAAAACTCGAAACGTTAGCTTTCTCTCTCTCCACCGATGCTGTCAGACGTGCTGAGATTGTCCAGTATTTTCTGGTTTTGTTTCAGATTCCAGAATCCGCAGTAATTTACTTTTATCCTTTTATTCAATAGAGTAATTTTGAATGCCCTGTAAATTAATTATATTGGTCATTTTAACCTCCACCCACCACCCAGGTAAAGTCATGTGAATCTGCTTACTCACCCAATCTTGTCCAGCTCCTGTGCTGCACTATTTTCACTTCACTAATCACTCGAGATGCCACTGCCGCACTGCATGTCAAGTATGCAAACAGCAGTGAGAGTTGTGTGACAATAGCTTGGAGATGTATCAAGAGTTGGGTCATATTTCAAGCATCACATCCTCCAGGTAAGAAAGATTCTTGATCCTTCTCGAGGGTATTCCAATTTGCAATACCTAGCCTGATTATCTTCTACTGATTCAAACGTGCAATCCTGGTGGTTGTTATATTCTGTGGTGTGGCCATGGTAAAGATGCACACAAAACATCTAGTTCTTTGACTAGTAAGATAGTTATTAACAAAATGAACACGTGGAAAGACAACTAACGAACTAGAATACAAACGGTAACGAATAAGTGAATTCTCCTGGAGCTACTTCTAATGCGACCGTACTCTCGTACGACGTATTACCAATTGCCGATCTCTGGATTCACATGGTGGATCACTATCGCCACCTGCTGGTCAGAGGTCATATAGATAACTATTTACATTAATAGATAACTATGTACATTACTGTGCATATGCATATCGCCACACTGGTAAACAAACAAAAGCTGACAATTCCAACAATGATGAACAAGTTAAAATAAGCCCTGACTAAGGGTCTATGGGCAGGTACACTCTTTTATGTTGACAATAAAAGCATGTTTTGCATAGAATTCTGTGATTTATATCAATTTTTTAATCACTTTTTTTATTCATCCACAGACAGCCACAGCCAGAATTTATTGCCCATCCCTAACTACCCTCAAGGAGGTGGCAGTGGCCAGTACAGTTACAACAGTAGCATCTACCCGGCAATGTGGAAAATTGTCCAGTTGTGCCCCGTACCCAAAAAGCAAGACAAACCAACCCAGCCAATTACCACCCTATTAGTCTACACTCCAGCATCAGTAACCTGATGGAAGGGGTCATCAACTGCTATCAAGCAATGCCTACTTAGCAATAACCTGCTCACTGATGCTCAGTTTGGGTTCCACTAGGGTCACTCAGCTCCTGACCTCATTATAGCCTTGGTTTAAATAATAATAATCTTTATTAGTGTCACAAGTAGGCTTACAGTAACACTGCAATGAAGCTGGTGTGAAAATCCCCTAGTCGCCATACTCCGGTACACTGAAGGAGAATTCAGAATGTTCAATTCACCTAACAATGTCTTTCGGGACTTGTGGGAGGAAACCGGAGCACCCGGAGGAAACCCACACAGACACGGGGAGAACGTGCAGACTCCGCACAGATAGTGACCCAAGACGGCAATCAAACCTGGGTCCCTGGTGAGGCGAAGCAACAGTGCTAACCACTGTGCTACCATGCCACAAGAGCCAAACTCCAGAGGTGAGGTGAGAGTGACTGCCTTTGACATCAGCGTTTGATCGTGTGTGGCATCTAGCTAAACTGGACTCAACGGGAATCAGAGGGAAAACTCTCCACTGGCTGAAGTCATACCTGGCAAAAAGGAAGGTGGTTGTGGTTGTTCGAGCTCGGTCAACTCAATCTGGGACATCACTGCAGGAGTTCCTCAGTGTAGTGTCCTCGGCCCAACCATCTTCAGCTGCATCATCAATGATCTTCCTTCCAACACAAGGTCAGATTGAGGATTTTCGCTGATCATTGCACAATGTTCAGTACCATTCACGACTCCTCAGATAATGAAGCAGTCCACATGCAAATGAAGCAAGACCTGGACAATATCCCGGCTTGGGCTGTCAGGTGGCAAGTAACATTCACGCCACACAAGTGCCAGGCAATGTCCATCTACAATAAGAGAGAATTTGGAAAAACAAATCTGAAAACATTGCCCAGTGTCTTCTGTGAATTGCTTAAAACATTTGTTTGCAAACTGTGGGCCAAATCTGAAATAAGTACATCTGGAATGCCATGTGTGGCAAAAGTCTCTTCTTGTAACTTAATGAATGCTTCCAAGGTCAGACAATGAAACCATTTGATTTCAATTCATCGGGAGTAATAGTCAACAACAATGAGGAATGTCTTTCCCTTGAGTTGGGAAAGATCCATTCTGAGATGTCCCCATGGTCTGGATGGATATGACAATACCATCAGTATTCCTGGTGATGGATTTCACAGGTGATGCATTTTGAAATCATTTCCTCCCCTTGCCACCAGCAGAGATCTTCACTGTATGATGTGAGTTTGTAATGCCCGGTGCCCCTGGTGTATTCTCTAAAGGATGTAGAGCCTAAGGACTCTAGGGATGATCAATCACTCATATTAAATCACAATATCATCCATGACAATAAACTTTCCTTTTGGTGGCTTTTAAGTGCCAAACAGGGAACAGATTAGAGATGTTGTCGAGATCTTCCGAACAGCAATTGGCAGCCCAACTGAGGCTGACCCAGTACAGATGACTGGTGTCAGCCTCTTGGAGGCAGACCCCGCAAGAGTGGGAACAGTGAGGCCTCCATTAATACCCCCACCCAAGAGCTGTGGCTGCCAAAGGGTCCCAGCTACAACCACAAAGCATCCTGGGCAAGGTGGGAGGAGGGGGTTACCTCTCCACACTGATAGCCTGGAAACTGTGCACAAATTTATTTTAACCATGCTGAAGTCTGAGGTCTACAGTTGTGGGCGCTCCAATTAGCTGATCCACTGTGGAACCCGTCCATCATCCCAAATTGTCAGAGCTGCTGAAGGTGGTCTTTTAATCGGCCAGCTCCAGGTAGATGGCGCATATGTGACCCCAGCGCCTAAGAATGTTCTCAGTTTGGAAGATTCCACCCATTAACTTGACTTTTCCCACCAGGATTCTGCCAGGATTCCTGCATATTTCCAGAATGTTCTGTTTTCACAGAATCACACAGAGGAGAAGAGGCCCTTCAGCACCTCAAGTCTGTACCAACACGTGAAAAACACCTGACCTGTCTACCTCATCCCATTTGCCGGCACTCGGTCCATAGCCTTAAATGTTATGATGGGCCAGGTGCTCATCCAGATACTTGAAATGAAAATCGCTTATTGTCACAAGTAGGCTTCAAATGAAGTTACTGTGAAAAGCCCCTAGTCGCCACATTCCGCCGCCTGTTCGGGGAGGCTGATACAGGAATTGAACCGTGCTGCTGGCCTGCCTTAGTCTGCTTTCAAAGCCAGCGATTTAGCCCTGTGCTAAACAGCCCCTTTTTAAAGGATGTGAGGCAACCTGCCTCTACCACCCTCCCCCCAGCTAGTACATTCCAGACTACCACCGCCCTCTGGGTAAAAAGGTTTTTCCTTACATCTCCCCTAAACCTCCTGCCCCTCACAGTGAGTTTGTGTGCCCTCGTGACTGAGCCTTCAACTCAGGGAACAGCTGTTCCCTATCCACCCGGACGATGCTCATCATAATCTTGCACACCTCGATCAGGTCGCCCTCAGTCTTCTCTGCTCCAGAGAAAACAACCCAAGCCTATCCAACCTCTCTTCATAACGTAAATGTTCCATTCCAGGCAACATCCTGGTGAATTGCCTCTGCACCCCTCCAGTCCAATCACATCCTTCCTATAATGTGGCGACTAGAACACAGTACTCTAGCTGTGGCCTCACCAACGTTTTATACAACTCCAATATGAGCTCCTTGCTTTTGTAATCTGTACTGCAATTGATAACGGCAAGTGTCCCATATGTCTTTTTCACCACCCTATTAACCTGCCCTTCTGCCTTCAGAGATCCATGGACAAACATGCCAAGGTCCCTTTGTTCCTCAGAACTTCCTAGTGTCGAGCTGTTCATTGAATACTTCCTTGTCAAATTACTCCTTCCAAAGTGTATCACCTCACACTTTTCAGGGCTAAATTCCATCTGCCAATTATCTGCCCATTTGACCATCCCAGCTATATCTTCATGTGACCCAAGACACTCAGCCTCACTGTTATCCACACGGCCAATCTTTGTGTCATCCACAAACTTACTGATTCTACCCCCACATAGTCATCTATGTCGTTTATATAAATGACAAATAATAGGGGATCCAGCACAGATCCCTGTGGTACGTCACTGAACACTGGCTTCCAGCCACTAATGCAACCTTTTGTCATCACCCTTTGTCTCCGACACCTAAGGCAACTCTGAATCCACCTTATCAAGTTACCCTATATCCCATGTTGTAAGTGTCTCATATGGGACTTTGTCAAAGATTTTGCTGAAATTCATATATCCTACATCAACTGCACTACCCTCATCTACACACTTGGACACCTCCTCAAAAAAGTCAATCACATTTGTTAGGCAGGACCTCCCTCTGACAAAGTCATCCTGACTATCCCTGATCAAGCCTTGCCTCTCCAAGTGGAGATGGATTCTCTCCTTCAGAATTTTCTCCAATAGTTTCCCTGCCACTGGCATGAGACTCTTTGGTCTGTCGTTCCCTGGCTTATCTCCACAACTCTTCTGAAATAGTGGAACAACATTAGCTGTTCTCCAGTCCTCTGACACCTCCCCTGTGGGCAGAGCGGAATTAAAAATTGGGGTCAGAGCCCCTGCAATCTCCTCCCTCGCCTCCCACAGCAGCCTGGGACACAATTCATCCGGAGCTGGATATTTGTCCACTTTTAAACCTGCCCACACCTCCAATATCTTGTCACTCCCTTTGTCAATTTGCTCAAGAACCTCATAGTCTCTCTCACTGAGTTCCAGACCTACATCCTCATTCTCTTGAGTAAAGACAAATGTGAAGTATTCAGTCAATACCCTACCTATATCTTCAGGCTCCAACCACAGATTTCCCCCTTGATCCCTGATGGGCACTACTCTTTTCCTGGTTATCCACTTTCCATTGATATACTTGTAGAATATCTTGGGATGTTCCCTACGTTTACCAGCCAGAGCTTTCTCATATCCCCTCTTTGCTCTCCTAATTGCTTTCTTGAGCTCCATCCTGCACATTCCGTACTCCACTAATGCCTCTGTTGATTTGCTCCTCTTGTACTTATTAAAAATCTCACTCTTCATTCTCATTGTATCTTGAATATATCTGGTCCTCCATGGTTCTCAGGGCTTTTTCCTATCACCCTATAGGGAACATATTGGGCCTGTACCCTCCCTATTTCCTTTTTGAATGTCCCCCACTGTTCCTCTGTAGATTTCCCCAGAAGTAGCTGTTCCCAGTCTACCTTGGCGAGATCCTGCCTTATTTTAATAAAATCCGCTCTCCCCAAATCCAAAACTTTATTTTGCAACTTGTCTATTTCTTTGTCCATTATAAGCTTAAATTGTACCATGTTGTGACCGCTGTCACCAAAATACCCCACACCAACACATCAACCACCTATCCGGCTTAATTCCCCAGAATTAGGTCCAGCACTGCGCCATCCCTCGTCGAACCCTCTACATATTGACCTAAAATGTTTTCATGTATACATTTTAAGAAATCCACTCCATCAAAGCCCTTCACACTATAAATGTCAAGAGGGCTAGAATACAAGAGTAGGGATGTACTTCTGAGGCTGTGTAAGGCTCTGGTCAGACCCCATTTGGAGTATTGTGAGCAGTTTTGGGCCCCATTTTGGGCAGCACGGTAGCATAGTGGTTAGCATTATGGATTCATAGCACCAGGGTCCCAGGTTCGATACCGGGCTTAGGTTACAATCTGTGTGGAGTCTGCACGTTCTCCCCGTGTCTGTGTGGGTTTCCTCCAGGTGCTCCGGTTTCTTCCAACAAGTCCCGAAAGACGTGCTGTTAGGTTAATTGGACATTCTGAATTCTCCCTCTGTGTACCCGTACCGGCGCCGGAATGTGGCGACTAGGGGCTTTCCACAGTAACTTCATTGCAGTGCTAATGTAAGCCTCCTTGTGATAATAAAGATTATTATTATATCTAAGGAAGAATGTTCTGACCTGGGAAAGGGTCCAGAGAAGCTTCACAAGAATGATCCCTGGAATGAGGAGCTTGTCGTATGAGGAGTGGTTGAAGACTCTGGGTCTGTACTCGTTGGAGTTTAGAAGGATGAGGGGAGATCTTATTGAAACTTATAGGATACTATGAGGCCTCAATAGTGTGGACGTGGAGAGGATGTTTTCACTTGTAGGAAAAACTAGAACCCAAGGCCACAGCCTCAGACTAAAGGGACAATCCTTTGAAACAGAAATGAGGAGGAATTTCTTCAGCCAGAGGGTAGTGAACTCATTGCTGCAGATGGCTGTGGAGACCAAATCACTGTGGCTTTAAGAGAGAGATAGATAGGTTTTTGATTAATAAGGGGATCAGGGGTTATGGGGAGAAGGCAGGAGAATGGGGATGAGAAAATATCAGCCATGATTGAATGGCGGAGCAGACTCAATGGGACGAGTGGCCCAATTCTGCTCCTATGTCTTATGGTCTAACTATCCCAATTAATCGCAGGATCTGGCCATGGAAAAGTTGAAATCACCTAATATAATTACCCTATTGTTATTAATTTTACACATCTTCGTGAATTGTGCACACATTTGCTTCTCAATTTCCCGCTGACTATCTGGGGGTCTATAATAAACACCTAGCAATGTGACTGCTTCCTTTGTTATTTCCAAGCTGTACCCACAAAGTCCCCTCCAAGATACCATCTCCTTACTGCAGTAACTGACTCTTTATCTAATAGTGCAATGCCTCCTCCTCCTTTACCCCACCTTCTGTCTCACCTGACGTTTCTATATCCCGGCATGTTGAGCTGCAAATTCTGCCCCTCCTTTAACCACGTAATGGCTACTATATCACAATTCCATGTATCAATCCTCACCCTTAACTCATCCCTTTTTCCTGTAATACTTCGGCAGTAATATAGAGGCCATCCAGCCTGTCCTTGAAGCTTAATACTGCTTTACTCCCTCTGACCTGATTGCTTTACTGTATTATGCTGTGTCCCTATGCTGCTAGCAGTCTCTGTCCCCTCCCTCAGTTGAATTAGTTTAAACTTGTCCCAACAGCACTAGCAAACCTGCCTGCAAGGATGTTAGTCCTGCTCTGGTTCAGATGCAGACCGTCCCACTTGTACAGGTCCCCCCTTCCCCAGAAATGGTCCCAGTGATCCAGGAATCTAAAACCCTCCCTCCTGCACCAACTGTTAAGCATGCATTCATCTGCGCTATTCTCCTATTTCTGTGCTCGCTAGCACATGGCACTGGGAGTCATCCAGAGATTACAACCTGAAACGTCCTGCTTTTTAGTCCACTGTCTAGCTCTCTGAATTCTTGATGCAAGACCTCATCTCTCTTTCTACCTATGTCATTGGTACCAACATGTACCATGACCTCTGCCTTATCAGCGGTTCATTGACTGATTTTGAGTGTCTGCGGTATCTTGCTTATGACTTGCAGTGACCGTTATGAAGATGCCTCTGTGAAGAAGAGTTATTGGGAGGGAAAACTGTGATAAAGAGACGGCGAACTGAATCAAGATATTTACTTGCATAGAGAAAGGTAGCGTTAGGGGGAAGTTACTTCCTGTCACACTCCAGATCAGTGTCACAACAAACAATTCATGGCATTTACGAACCAATGGTCTGTCTATCCACCTTTCCGAGATGGGTGTGCATTGTTAATTTTGGCAGGAGGTGGTAGGAGTGGATTGGCTGCTGTTGTATTGCTCCATGAGTTTCCAGTCCACGAAAGCCAATGGGGAAAAAAAGCCTTTTTGGTTGCACATTGGTCAACAACAGACTGCCTGCCATCCCAGCAAGAGGGAAATTCAACCGCACAATTAAAACCAGAAAGAAAATTCATTTCACATCCAAAATAGACAAACGGTAGAAATACAATTCAGGGAAAAGTCGCATTTTACAAATTCTAACCCAAACTGCTTTGATTGTCTTATGTCAAGATCCATGATTGCTTGCATAACAGTTGATAGGTGAATAATTCTGGATCATTTTCCAGTTATTTTACTATTTAATATTGATCACTCTTTAAAAAGCCAGGCATTAGCATTTAAGTTTCTTCTGATATAAGATGAATGGGAATCTATCAGTTTGTCAACAGCTACAGCAGTAATTACCTTTAGAGAACCTATGATGATCTCTAAACATAGGAACATAAGAAATAGGAGCAGAAGGCGGTGGCGTAGTGGCATTGCCACTGGACTCGTAAACCAGAGACTCAGAGTAATGCTCTGGGGATTCAGGTTCAAATCCTGCCGCTGCAGATGGTGAAATTTGAATTCAATGAAAAATAATAATCTGGAATTGACCATGAATCAATCGTCGCAAAAAACCCATCAGGTTCACTAATGTCCTTCAGGGAAGGCAATCTGCCATCTTTACCCATGTGACGCCAGATCCACAGCAATGTGGTTGACTCTTAACTCAGGGGCATTTAGGGATGGGCAATAAATTCTGGCACAGCCTGCAATGCACATCCCATGAACAAAATTTTTAAAAAGTAAGCAATTCAGCTCTTCAGCATGCTCCACCATTCAATCAGATCTGGTCTCTTCTTGATCTCAAATCCACCTCCCCACCTGTTGCCCATACCCTTCAACTCATTTTTTAAATCCAAAATATATCTATCTCTTTCTTGAAACCATTTAATGATTCATATTCCACCACATTATGGGGCAGCGAGGTCCACAAATTGACCACCCTTTGCACCATCTCACCTCAGTTCCTCCTCACCTCAGTTCTAAAATACTACATTACTTCACACAAGTAATAATAAAAGGGAAAAAGTTGTAAATGCAAAATTACATCTCCTTGAAAACACAAATTACCCCAATCGTCCACTCAGCTACCCCTCTCAGCCCCACCTCAGGACCCCCTTCACCCCCCCCCTCCCCCCACCCCCCACCCGCGCCGCCGTGCCCCCCCAGGACTCCCCTCAACACCCAAACACTGCAGTTAGACAAGAGGAACTGGGGGCGGCACGGCGGCACAATGGTTAGCACTGCTGTCTCACAGCACCAGGGATCCAGGTTAAATTCCCACCTTGGGTAACTGTCAGTGTGGAGTTTGCACTTTCTCCCTGTGCCTGGGTGGGTTTCCTCTGGGTGCTCCGGTTTCCTCCTTCAGTCCAAAGATGTGCAGGTTAGGTGGATTAACCATGCTAAATTGCCCCTTAAGGTGAGGTTACAGGGTGGGGAATAGAGCCCGTGTAGGGTGGTCTTTCAAAGGGCCGGTGCCGACTCAATGGGCCAAATGGCCTCTTTTTGCATTGTAGGGATTCTAAAGCATTTAGCATTTTTGAAGTCACCTGCAGCTGCCAATTAGAACAAAGATGTTTATAAAAATTATGGTTAGGAACAATGGGGGACTTCAGATGTATTCAACTGTGAAGGGAAAGATAAAGAAACAAAGCTCCTGCCTGCTGTATTTAAACCATTAAGCTGTCAATCAAACGTTAGTTAAAGGTAAGGCACTGTGACATTGAATGAAAGCAAAGCACTTCAAAGACTCTCAGGGGATTTTAAAGCTTTTCAAAGGTTGTGAGCAATCTAGGAATGAGCAGGCTTCAAAGGATATAGGCAAGGATAATGATTTTGACCAGAGAGCTGCCAAGTTTTGATTAAACTCTAACAGAGACAAAAATGGATGGAGATGTACAACGGACTGATTATTAAATACGCGATTGCACAATATCAAAGTCTATCCCACAGTTTATATTGGATGATGCCCCCACTAAAATGGCAGGCAGAGTAGTTCAGACAACTATGTTTAACATTGGGGTGATACGATGGCGCAATGGCTAGTACTGCTGCCTACGGCGCTGAGGACCCGGGTTCGATCCCGGCCCTGGTTCACTATCTGTGTGGAGTTTGCACATTCTCCCCGTGTTTGATGTGTTAGGCAGGTTGGTTCGATGTGGACTGCACTTGATGCAGGGAAGTTAGAAACACACGTCTAACACAGGAGAAGATAACACTAGTTTTATTCAACTCGATGAACTGCTGTACATATTCAGCTGTGGGTCAACACCATACTGATCTGACTAGTAACCTTGTAGTAGCCTGACCAGACTTACTAGCTACCGCATGGTGTTTGTGCTTGCTAGCTCGTGGACTCTGACTGTCTCCGTAGTTGGGTCCCGAGAGAGCAGGAAACCTAGTGCCCTCTGGCTTTATAGTGGTAGTGTCCTGTCTGGTGATTGGCTGTGCTGTGTTGTATGCTTACTGGTCATCCTATGTGTCAATTACTGCCTGTCTGCATCTCATTATATACATGAGTGGATATTATGACAGTGTCTGCATGGGTTTCACCCCCACAACCCAAAGATGTGCAGGGTAGGTGGATTAGCCACGCTAAATTGGCCTGTAATTGGAAAAAACAAATTGGTTAATCTAAATTTAAAAAACACTTGGCTTGATTCTCCAATTCTCAGGCTATGTGCTGACGCCGGAGTAGGAACGGTGGTCTTTACCGACCGTTTCGTGGGGGGCAAATAGGCAGGCAGTGTAGCGCGCCAGGCTCAAGCTGCCGATACAGTCAGAGAATCCCTCACCTGTTGCCTCGCAAAAGCCCTCAATTGCATATACCGAAATGCATTCCCTTGGGGCAACCCATATTTCTCCGTCAGCGCTCCCAAACTCGCAAACGTCCCATCTACAAATAGATCTCTTAATTGTACTACCCCAGCTCTTTGCCATGCTCCAAATCCCCCATCCATTCTCCCCGGAACGAACCTATGATTGTTTCTTATCGGGGATCGCACCAAAGCTCCCGTTCCTCCCCTATGCCGTCTCCACTGCCCCCAAATTTTCAATGTAGCCGCCACCACCGGGCTTGTGGTGTATTTCTTTGGTGAGAACGGCAACGGCGCCGTCACCATTGCTTGCAGGCTAGTCCCCTTGCAGGACGCCCTCTCCATTCTCTTCCACGCCGCTCCCTCCCCTTCTCCCATCCACTTACACACCATTGAAACATTGGCGGCCCAGTAGTACTCACTTAGGCTCGGTAGTGCCAGCCCCCCCCCTGTCCCTCCAATAACCTACTCGCCTTCTCCCCATATTCGTACTGTATACCCTGTGCCTTCCTCCACTGTGCCTCTGCTTTACTCGTAGTCAACAAGTCAAACTCTATATGTAGCCTTTGCCTTTCCCTGTATAGTCCCTCCTCCGGTGCCTCCGCGTATTGTCTGTCCGCCCTCAGCAGTTCATTCAACAACCGCTCCCTTTCCCTACCCTCCTGCTTTCCTTTATGTGCCCTAATAGATATCAGCTCCCCTCTAACCACTGCCTTCAGTGCCTCCCAGACCACTCCCACCTGTACCTCCCCATTATCATTAATTTTCAAATACCTTTCAATACACCCCCTCACCCTTAAACACACCCCCTCGTCTGCCAATAATCCCATGTCCATTCTCCAGGGTGGAAGCTGTTGTTTTTCTTCCCCTATCTCCAGGTCCACCCAGTGTGGAGCATGATCCGAGATGGCTATAGCCGTGTACTCCGTCCCCGTCACCTTTGGGATCAGTGCCCTTCCCAAAACAAAAAAATCTATTCGTGAAAATACCTGATGTACATAGGAGAAAAACGACAACTCCTTACTCCTAGGTCTACTAAATCTCCAGGGATCTACTCCTCCCATCTGCACCATAAAATCCTTAAGCACCCTAGCTGCAGCCGGCCTCCTTCCGTCCTGGACCTCGATCTGTCCAGCCCTGGGTCCAGCACCGTATTAAAGTCTCCACCCATTACCAACTTTCCCGCCTCTAGGTCCGGGATGCGTCCTAACATACGCCTCATAAAATTGGCATTATCCCAGTTCGGGGCATACACGTTCACCAATACCACCGCCTCCCCTTGCAGTTTGCCACTCACCATCACGTATCTGCCCCTACTATCTGCCACTATAGTCTTTGCCTCAAACATTACCCGCTTCCCCACTAGTATGGCCACCCCCCTGTTTTTTGCATCTAGCCCCGAATGAAACACCTGCCCCACCCATCCTTTGCGAAGTCTAACCTGGTTTGTCAGCTTCAGATGCGTCTCCTGAAGCATAACCACATCTGCCTTAAGTTTCCTTAGGTGTGCGAGTACCCATGCCCTCTTAATCGGCCCGTTCAGCCCTCTCACATTCCACGTGATCAACCGGGTTGGGGGGCTCTTTACCCCCCCCCCCTTGACGACTAGCCATTCAATCCAGCTCCTCACCCGGTTCCCACGTAGCTGTATCCCCCCCAGGCGGCGCCCCCCCCGCCCCGACCCCCCCCCCCCCCATACCAGCTCCCCCTTCTCCCCAGCAGCAGCAACCCAGTTAACCCCCCCCCCGCTAGATCCCAAGCTAGCGTAATTGCACCCCCCATGTTACTCCCAGAAGTCAGCAAACTCTGGCCGACCTCGGCTTCCCCCCGTGACCTCGGCTCACACTGTGCGGGGACCCTCCTTCCTGCTTCCCTGTTCCCGCTGTGATTACCATAGCGCGAGAACAAAGCCCGCGCTTCCCTTTTGGCCCCGCCCCCAATGGCCGGCGCCCACAGCTCCTCATCCTCTCTCACCCCCTCCCCCACGACATGGGGAAGAGAGAGAAGTTACAGGGTCGCAGGTTTAACAATCTGGGAAGTCTTCTCTTCCCCCTTTTCCCCCCTTCATCCCACAAATTCACCCCCCCACTTTTGTCCCAAATGTTCTTTTTCTTCTGGCCCGCTCGCTCCAGCTTCTCCTCGACAATAAATGTCCACGCTTCGTCTGCCGTTTCGAAATAGTGGTGTTTCCCTAGATGTGTGACCCACAGTCTCGCCGGCTGCAACATTCCGAATTTGACCTTCCTTTTATGCAACACCGCCTTGGCCCGATTAAAGCTTGCCCTCCTTCTCGCCACCTCCGCACTCCAATCCTGATACACGCGGATCACCGCATTCTCCCACCTTCTGTTCCGAGTTTTCTTGGCCCATCTGAGGACCATCTCTCTGTCCTTGTATCGGAGAAATCTCACAACTATTGGTCGAGGAATTTCTCCAGCCCTCGGTCTTCGCGCCATAACTCGATAGGCTCCCTCCACCTCCAGCGGACCCGTCGGGGCCTCCGATCCCATTAACGAGTGCAGCATCGTGCTCACATATGCCCCGACGTCCGCCCCCTCTGCACCTTCGGGAAGACCAAGAATCCTTAAGTTCTTCCTCCTCGCATTGTTCTCCAGCACCTCCAGCCTTTCCGCACACCTTTTGTGTTGTGCCTCGTGGATCTCCGTTTTCACCACCAGGCCCTGTATGTCGTCCTCATTCTCAGCAGCCTTTGCCTTCACGACCCGAAGCTCCTGTTCCTGGGTCTTTTGCTCCTCCTTTAGCCCCTCAATCGCTTGTAATATCGGGGCCAACAGCTCCTTCTTCATCTCCTTTTTGAGTTCATCTACGCAACGCCGCAGGAATTCTTGTTGGCCAGGGCCCCATATTAAACTGCCTTCTTCCGACGTCATCTTGCTTTGTGCCTGCCTTCCTGGCCGCTGCTCTTGAGGATCCACCGCAATCCGGCTACTTTCTTCTCTTTTTTCCATCCGTGTCCGGGGGGGATTCCCTTCTGGATTACCGCACAGTGTTATTTGCCGTTAAAATTGCCGATGGGGCTCCTATTAAGAGCCAAAAGTCCGTTCCACCGGGAGCTGCCGAAACGTGCGACTTAGCTGGTCATCGCCGCACCCGGAAGTCTCCGGTGTATTGAGTTATTGATCATTACTTGAACTTGAACCTCGTGGCGGTATCATAAAGATACCTGGCGACTCTAGAGCAAAGGTTAAACAAACAGAGCAAATTACGATTTAAGAGCCAACCAAAAGTTAGCAACATATTACTGCCGACATCCTGATGGGACCCGATCTAGAAGTGGCGTAATCACTCCGGGAGAACCCAAAAATTTGAATTAGAAATCCAATTGGGAACAGAAAAGACCACAAGTGTTCAAGCAGTTCTGATCAATCCTCATAATTCGGATGTGTGTTAACGCATGCGTAACTAACAGGGCGATAAGGTAAAACTGATAGATTTTTGTTGCGACAAAACTGTCGGGAGTTTGTATTCCGGAAAATAGCGAAAGCCGTACCCGTAATTACAGCACCGCCTTAATACCCCTTGTTCCAAATTTTAAGAGAAGTATTCAGAGAGGAAAGATGGCAATGCAACGCCTCATGAACCCTGATGAATTCGTGGTTACAGCGTCCAGCAGCAGAGTAGGACAGTATCCCGTTTGGGAAGAGGAAATCAGAAAGTACCTCAAAGGGAAAGGATGGCCCCATTTGGAGCGATTTCTGTGAAAATGAGGAAAAATGAGGAAATGAGCGAAATCCATAAGAAAAGCTTGGGAAAAGCTCGCAAGCCGATGGCAATCGTGTCCTGTTTGGCACAATTGCGAGGCACAGAGGAGGTTGTTCGGACGCTCCGTAAAGAGATAGAGGAGACACATTGAATGAGTAAGGTCGATGTGGGCGAGATAGAGAAAGAGAACCTAGAATTAAGAAGGAAGTTAGCAGCAAAGGACGGAGAGGTGGATGATGCCAAGTGGGAACAACAATCTTGTCTGGCGCATTTAAGCAGCTTCCAGACACAGTACGAAAAGGCCTATCAGGACACGCAACGTGCAGTCCTGGTAAGAGAGGAAACAGAGAATCAGGTAGAGGCATTGCAAGACAGTGTAGCGACCTGAAAGCAGCATTACGAGCACTCCATACTACCACCACGGAGCACAGACAAAGCTCACTAGATCACGCAAAGTGCCGGAAGCAGATTGCAGAACTGCAGTCTTTGCTTTCAGTTCAGAATGGATTCCAGAGCACCTTTGGATCCCAGTTAGATGAGGAAGGCGGCCCGGATTGGGAAGAATTAAATGAGACCGCGCATAGTTATGTTCAGGGAACATGTGCGCAAGGAAAGCCCCAGAAGAGAAAAGCGCCCCAACCCCCCACATCGCAGATAGTTCAGGCACCAATGAATCCAGTAACCACCCACCGCACAGTCACATCGGAAGGAGACACGGAATTCCAGTACACGACCCCCTTAACCGTGACCCAATTACGGGACGCGTGCGAGAAAATCATACCGTTCCTCCCAACCTCAGACCCCCACCACTTCTTTGCCAGAGTAAAGCAGCAGCCGACCATGTACGGCCTGGACGAGCTTGAGCACGTGAAGCTCACAGTTTTGAGTTTAGACCCTT
This sequence comes from Scyliorhinus torazame, assembly GCF_047496885.1. NCBI lineage: Eukaryota > Metazoa > Chordata > Chondrichthyes > Carcharhiniformes > Scyliorhinidae > Scyliorhinus > Scyliorhinus torazame. The sequence continues at coordinate 256,282,895 of NC_092710.1, forward strand.
CGGTCGTAGCAGCCCTTCCGACCCACAGAATGTAGGAGGAGGCACCCTTGAGGAAATGCACGCAGCAATCCTAGATGCGATCGGCTACAACAGAGGTGACCCTGTAGAAGGCCTGAATAAGTGCAGGCAGAAAAAGACAGAACATCCCACAGCGTTTGCTGGACGCCTGTGGATTCATTTCACAGCAGTTTTAGGAAATTTAGAACGCGCCTATTTGTCCCAAGACGGTATGGCCAAATGGACTCGCACCCTTATCTCCCCACCCTTATCTGGTCCAGTATGTGGATGACCTATTACTGCAGAGAGACACCAAGGCAGAGCACATCGAGCTTCTGGCCGAACTCCTGGAACTCCGACAGAAAGTTGGTTGTAAAGTAAACCCCAAAAAGGCCTTGATTTTGGAAAACAAAGTGATATATTTGGTACAATTATCACTCACGGTAAACGCGAGATCGAGCACAAAAGAATTGACTCGATTGCCAAATTGCCCCTTCCCCAGAATGTTTCAGCCCTCCGGTCATTTTTAGGACTGGTTGGCTACTGCCGAAACCACATTGACGGTTTCGCCAGCAAAGCAGGACCCCTCTCGGAACTCCTAAAGAAAGGAGCCCCCTGGGAATGGCTTCCGCAGCATACGGATGCTGTGGATGCTTTGAAAAGAGCCCTCATTGCAGCCCCCACACTACAAGTTCCAGACCCACTTTCCCCTTACGCTACAGAGATAGCTAGAACCGACCGCACCCTTTCGGCCGTGCTCCTCCAGGAACGGCACGAACAGTTAAGACTGGCTTATGCCTCCAGACTTTTGGATCCTGTGGAGCAGGGATTTTCGGCCTGTGAAAGGCACCTGCTCGCAGTTTTCTGGGCAGTTCAATATGTTTCCTACATAACCGGACTAAACCCCATCACAATCCTCACAGAACCCCCCCCCCACCCAACTTTTACTTGACGGACGACTTAAGGATGGTACAGTCAGCCAAATTAGAGCAGCTAGATGGACCCTTCTTTTGCAGGGATGGGACATCACTGTTAAAAGGACCAAGACCCACACGTTCTCAGCCGATAACCTTCAGTACCCAGGCACCCCCCATGAATGTGAAATCATCTCACCGCACCACACCACAGGCCCCTTTATTGCAAAAACACCCCCCAGAAAGATAGGTAGTTCAACCCAGAGCCCCAAGCACACAGACACGTGCGAACCTGTAAGAATATATGTGGATGGTTCTTCCACTATATTAGAAGGGAAGCACATTACAGGATGCGGCATTTATGTCGAGGACGAGCAGGGACGCGCCCTAGAAGAAATATCACTAAAGCTATCAGGTCACTTAGGCACACAGGCAGCAGAACTAGCAGTCGTTTCGTACATTGTGGAACACCCAGATTCCTTCCCCAGCCCAGCAGACATATACTCGGACAGCCTCCATGTCTGCAATAGCCTTACAGAATTCCTACCCCTGTGAAAAGCAAGAGGATTTGTTTCCGCAGATGGAAAACCCCTCCCTTCAGCCCCATTGCTCCGCCACATTTTTTAAAAAGCACAGAATAGGACATTCGGAATCGTTAAAGTTCGCAGTCACCACCGTTCCTCCCACCCCTGGAAATGTAAAGGCCGACACACTGGCAAAAGCAGGTTCCAGGCATGGATATTTTTGGACACCCCCCGAAAGCGCACCAGTGAATACAGTTCAGGTCTCGCAGACTAATATCAAGGATTTAGTGCAGGCCCAGAAGCAGGATAACAATCTCAGGGAGATTTTGAAAGGACAATTTCCAGCCCCCTATGATAGATTTAAAAATACACTGACCACACATGACGGTGTGGTGTTAAAAGACACCCTTTATGTGGTTCCTGAATAGGACAGGAATCAACTGATTTGTTTGTTCCATGACGGTCATGGACATCAGGGAATTGATCCCACTACAGCCCACCTCAGGCAGCTCTGTTGGTGGCCAAGTTTAAAAGAAGACGTAACGCACTACGTTGAGAATTGCCTTATCTGTGCCCAGAACAATCCGGACAGATACACCAAGAAAGCTCAACTTAGTCACACCCGCCCCGTTAACGGCCCCTGGACTAACCTCCAGGTTGATTTTATAGGACCATTGCCCCCTTGCAGGAATGGTTACAAATACGTATTAGTCGTCATAGACACTTTTACGAAATGGGTAGAGGCATTCCCATCCAGAACGAACACGGCAAAGACCACCGCAAAGATCTTAACCCACCACATCTTTACGAGATGGGGACACCCCCGCAGCATTGAATCCGACCAAGGTTCCCATTTTACGGGGCGTGTCATGAAGAACATCCTCACGATATTTGGCATTACACAAAAATTCCACATCGCATACCACCCCCAGTCAAGTGGTATCGTGGAGCGCATGAATTGGACCCTAAAATCAACCCTCAGAAAAATGATCCAACAAAACAACATCACTTGGGATTCAGTCCTCCCTTTTGCGCTGATGTTTTTGAGAAAGACTGTCCCAACATCCACAGGTTACACCCCACACACCATCATGACCGGACGCCCCATGAAAGGCACAACATTTTTATTAGGATTGGACTTGACCAGCCCCGAAGTGACGGCCCTCACACACGAGAACGCAGTAAAACAACTAGTTGAGAATGTAAAAACGGCTCAGCTAGCAGCCGCAGTAAGATTAGGCACTAGAAAGAAACAGAGCAAGGCCTGTTTTGACAAGACAGTGCATGCGACTGAGTTTGAGGTAGGATAGCAGGTCATGCTCTCCATCTATAACCCCAGCACATTCCTGTCACTTAAATATTCGGGTCCGTACTCCATTGCTGACAAAGTAAGCCCCTCAGTCTATAAAATTAAGTACCCCAATGGAAAGACTGCGTGGTTCCATATTAACCAGCTTAAGGCATATAGCCCACAGTCCAACCACGCACATCATGTCATGCTCGACGCAGCAGACCATGCCCTGCCCACAGCCAACGTATCCCTACCCTCCCCCAACACACCCACCACATCCACGGACTCGCCCTCGACTCCACCCACGAACTCTAGACTCTGCCCCGGAAGGCCCACAGAGAGCAGCAGCAGCGACAGCGACTGTGACTCAGACAATAGCCACAGCACGCCTCCCTACTGTGCCCAGGCAACAGGACCCACACCCAGCGAATCTGACCACGATTCGAGTGATCCCTTCCTCATCACGTTCTTCAACAAACCCCACCAAACACCACCGCCCTACGATGACGATTCTGTCCCCACAGAACTAGACACCACCTTTTGGCACCACGACAATTCATTCAGGCTCGTCCACAACGACGAGATGGACCCCAAATCGCACCATGCAGCCCTATCAGCCCTTATACATTCAAGAGTATGGCATCCGGGAGAAGATGACGACTTTGAGTCTGACTCCCAAAGTGAGAACCCCTTTGCGACCCTGTTCGCAACTGATAACTGAGGTGTCCAGATGATGTTTTAAAAAGGAACCGCTTGGGAGAAAACGGTGTCCTTTCTGATGGAACCTGCAGCATGTTGTTTAATGTTGTTTGTTACTGTTAGTGATAAATGTTGTTTGTAAGATCGGAAATTGTTTCCATGGCCCCACGCCATATTTTTCGGCCGAAACCTTTGAGAACTTGCCCGCATGCTCATCGGCAGAAACCGCTGAGAGCTTGCCAAACCCCCGTTCATAACTGCTCTTCTGGTTCAAAGGAAGAACCTTTACGCAAACCCCCACGATGACTACATTTTTTGTCCGTTCTTGTCTGTTGCTCAGGCAGTGGAGAAACGGCATTGGTCTCCACCCTGCCTGAGGACCCCCCTCTGGTCAGCTACGCTCAGGTAGAGCACACACGGCATTGGTCGCTGTCCTACCCGGGGATTCCATCCAAATCTTACCCGTCGCAGCCCATGCGCACCTCAGTTTGGCACTTTTGATTCAAAAAGTTTTGTTTTGTTTTCAGGTTGCCATCCTTATGCTATTTACATCCTCAAACATTTGGATGGTAAATCGTACAGCCTGCGAGATGGCTCGCACTGGTTCAGTATTTTTAAGCGTGTCTTGTCCTCAATAGTCGGTTTAATTTAAAAAAAAATGAGGGAGTCATACAAGGTGACACATTGTAACGGGAGAATTGGCACAAAAGGACAGACATACTAATGCACGAGATATTAACCAAGATAGTAACAGATAACAGACAACTATGCTTGATCCCACAGAACCCCAGAAGCTCCAGGAAAAGAGACAAAACAGAAAGGAAGAGAAGAGAAGAGAAAGAAGACAACAATGAAGACGGCATACGTGTTTTTCATCATAATGTGTACCCGGTTGCACGCGAACGCGAACCCCCTGACCCCAACCACCCAGCGTCAATGATTCACTTCCCCATAGCACCCAGAGCCCAGTACCAGGCAACACCACACCATCATGGTGTGATAAGCTCATAACACGTAGTCGAATCTCTATTAGTATTGGCGATACTCTGCAGCATCGTGCAGACTATCTGCATGAGGAAATGGAGAAGGAGAGCCTACCGCGCTCGCACCCCGATATACAGAATGAGATCCCCTATTTTTGGTTTTCACCAGGACCCCGAACCCCTCGATCTATAATAAAGGACATTCGTTTGCGTTCTTCTGTAAATAAAGAAATGGAAAGATTGTACAACCCTATGCTTGACTGCCAAGCCAGGAAAAATGTAAATGCTGCTTTTATTTCGTATTGTTTAGGAAGTTAATATGACTGAATGTTTAGTGAGTGTAGTTTATTGAGGACAGTTAGAGGTACCGTTTTTTTATTTTGTAATGCATGTCCCTGTTTTGACATAGCGCCACTTAGAATGTTAGTTAAAATTTTTCTTGCATAGTTATGGTCAGTGTAGAGGCCATAGAAGAGTGCTCGCCGGGTCAGTGAATGAAGACAACGCAGTTATGTGATCCTTCACGCCTCGCCTTAGGATCACAAGGAGAGAGTGTAGCCACCTGAGTTGGCCACTTCCCGATTCAAAATGGAGAACCGCAAAGGCTGAAGGGAAATTCAGCCAACGCAGGCAAAGACTAGCAAATACAGAAATCATGGATATTGAAACCTGCAAAACAACCAGACAGCACGGAAACCAGAAGCCATCTGCATAGTAATGCAGCAGCCATTTTCATAGTAATGAGCGATTTCAAGGCACAATGGCAACAGTTAAGGTGAATAAAGCCAGGCCAGATTCCTCGGCGCCAGCAGGAGCCAAGACAAAGGAAGGCCAACGGACATTTAGGGACTGTCCCAACGATCAGGGAACAACTCCAGTATTGGAGAAATCGATCCAAGTGATCGGAACGCAGACCAATCAGTTGGAACCAGGTACGGGATCCGCCCCAAAGGGTGGGTCTGCCACCTGGCACCGATCTCAATCTTGGGCCAACGCAAAATTCTCCACCTGGTCAGGATTTACGATTTTAGTGGGGGTGGGGGGGGGGCGGGGGGGGGGAGTAGAGAATCCTGGCCTATATTCTTTATTGCGAACGCATTTTGCAATATGCAAAATGCCAAAGGTTTGCTATCTTTAAAATCTGTTTATCTTGAGGATAATTTATTGCAATCCTAACATTCAGCCTTCGGATATCCATGTATGGCAGATTTATGTGAAATTCCTCTCTTTATAATTTAGCTGTAGCCTTTAACTTATTAGGGTGCATCTTGTCTTTTTCCATCAGTGCAAGAGGGACAATAACAAGTCAACACTCATTATACACATCTTCTGATTTTTATTTCGATTGAACTCTAACAGAGACAAGTATGGAGGGAGATGTGCAACAGACTCATTATTGATTATGCGATTGCAGGGCGGCACGGTAGTGCAGTGGTTAGCACTGCTGCCTCACGGTGCCAAGGATCCGGGTTCGATCCCGGCACCGGATCACTGTCCATGTTGAGTTTGCACATTCTCCCTGTGTCTGCGTGGGTCTCACCCCCAAAATCCAAAACGATCCGCAGGTTAGGTAGATATGGGCAGCACGGGAGCATTGTGGATAGCACAATTGCTTCACAGCTCCAGGATCCCAGGTTCGATTCTGGCTTGGGCCACTGTCTGTGCGGAGTCTGCACATCCTCCCCGTGTGTGCGTGGGTTTCCTCCGGGTGCTCCGGTTTCCTCCCACAGTCCAAAGATGTGCAGGTTAGGTGGATTGGCTATGATAAATTGCCCTTAATGTCCAAAATTTCCCTTAGTGTTGGGTGGGGTTACTGGGTTATGGGGATAGGGTGGAGGTGTGGACCTTGGGTAGGGTGCTCTTTCCAAGAGCCGGTGCAGACTCAATGGGCCGAATGGCCTCCTTCTGCACTGTAAATTGTATGAAATCTATGATTGGCCACGCCAAACTGCCCCTTAGTTGGAAAAAAAGAATTGGGTACTCTAAATTTATTTTTAAAAGATTATGCGATTGCACAATGTTAAGCTGTATTCCAGCATTTATATGGGTTAATGCTTCCACTAAAATGGCAGGGGGAAGAATTCAGTTTAGTATTAGCAGATGATAGGCCATGGTTGAATTTCGGACCCTTTTGTCTTTTAATCTGTTTCAGCAGTTATTAAATTAATTGGTTTCTAAAATCTATTGACAATGTAACATATTTAAATTGAACCACCACATTTAAGAAAATCGAAAATTATCTTACCCAATAAATTAGATTACCACTGCCAGTGTGGGAGAAGGGGATGGGGAGGATGTCTATTATAGCTAAAATTAATTACGTTTTTCCTATGCTGTCTTTGTAATTCTCACACAATTTGCTTAGAGAATGCATGCATTGTTCAAGATGTTTCTCTGGGGAACTATTAAACCAAGATTGAATATGGCAAAGATACAGCACGATGGAGCAAGGGGTAGGATGTGACTGCCAGACCCATTGATGTACTGTATATCATTTGGATTTGAATAGTTTCTATTATGGATATATCCTCCAGCAGTCATAAACCAAGCCGGCTGATAATTGAGGGAAGTATGGTGAAACCATTTTGGTCCCATGTTCCTTACTTTGCAAATCAGTGCTATTTGGAAAGCAGCATAATCCAATCTTATATATTGCATGCAAAATCTTATAAAGAATATAATTATTTCCCAGGTTGCAATTTTAGTCTGACACATGAGATTTCAAGGTGGGGCAACTTGGCTATTTGGGTTGGACACTGTAAGATTTTGATAATATTACATTCTTAGGGGTTCCATATTGGTTGAAGTAATATTTATGATTTTTATCTTGACCGCCTTTTAAATAGTTTAGTTAGAATTTCTGCTGAAATAAAATATTCTCATGAATAAAAACTAATTACTGCGGATGCTAGAATCTGAGACCAAAAGAGAAAATGCTGGAAAATCTCAGCAGGTCTAGCAGCATCTGTAGGGAGAGAAAAGAGCTAACGTTTCGAGTACAGATGACCCTTTGTCAAAGCTAAAAAGGGAAGAAGTTGTTTTTGAATCTGTTAGTGTGTGTTCTCAGACTTTTGTATCTTCTGCCCGATGGAAGAGGTTGGAAGAGAGAATACCCAGGTGAGAGGGGTCTTTGATTATGCTGCCCGCTTTCCCAAGGCAGCGGGAGGTGTAAACAGAGTCAATGGATGGGAGGCGGGACACGTGATGGATTGGGCTGTGTTCATGACTCTCTATAGTTTCTTACGGTCTTGGGCCGAGCAGTTGCCATACCAATCTGTGATACACCCAGATAAGATGTTTTCTATGGTGTATCTGTAAAAATTGGTAAGAGTCGATGTGGACATTTTCCTGTAGACGTATAGGCGCTATTGTGGTTTTTTTTTATCGTAGTATCGACATGGGTGGATCAGGACAGATTGCTGGTGATGTGCACACCCAGGAATTTGAAACTGTCACCCATCTCCACCTTGGCACCAATGATGCAGACAGTGGCGTATACGATACTTCACTTCCTGAGGTCAATATCCAGCTCCTTAGTTTTGCTGGGAGAGATTGTTGTTATTACACCATGCCATTGGGTTCTCTATCTCCCTCCAGACTCATTGTTGTTTGAGGTGCGACCCACTACAGTCGTGTCATCAGCAAATCTGTAGATGAAGTTGGAACCAAATTTTGCCACACAGCCGTGTGCGTATTGGGAGTATAGCAGCGGGCTAAGTACGCAGCCTTGCAGACTTCCGGTGACGGCGGGCGGGAGGCGGCCGCACAATGGAGAGCCCCCGCTCGGGAACGGCAATTTCGGGGCTTTAAGCCCGGTCCCAGGGTCCGCGGAGGCGGCAGAAGAAGGGAGAAGGCACGGAGGAGGCACTGACACAGGAGGGAAAAAACCCCCAAAGAAAAATGTCGAAGGTGAGCAGAAAAACGGCCGAAAAAAAACCAGCTGGAGGTCCGTCGGAGAGTGGAAAGGTCACCGCGGGGTCACCAGGAAAAATAGAGGCTGAAGCACCAGGGAAGGCCGCACTGCTTACGGCTGAAGAAATAACCAAGGTGATGGCTGCGGAATTTGAAAAGCAGTTGGCGCAGATTGCGAAATGCATGGAGACGGTGAGGAAGGAGATGAGGGAGGCTTTGAGTGTGCTTTTGGAGGAGGCGGTTTCCCCAGTGAGGACGGAGGTGGCGAGCGCAGTGGCGGAGGTGCGAGAGCAAGGGGAGGCGCTGAAGGAAGTGGAGGAGACGTTATTGCAGCACGGTGATCAACTTGCCTCGATGGGGAAAGAGATGCGGAAGGTGATGGATACTAACAAGGATCTGCGAGGAAAAATGGAAGACCTGGAAAATAGATCCAGGCGACAGAACTTGAGGATTGTGGGGCTGCCCGAAGGAGTTGAAGGACCGAAGCCGACTGAGTATTTTGCCGCGATGCTGGCAAAATTACTGGGGGAGGGGGAGGACCCCTCCCGATATGAACTGGATCGGGCTCATCGGTCGTGGAGGCTTGTACCAAAGGCGAGTGAGCCGCCAAGGGCAGTGACTCTGTGCTTCTGTAGGTACAGGGTGAAGGAGAAGGTCCTGAGCTGGGCCAAGCAGAAGCGGGTGGTGCAGTGGGCTGGAGCTGGTATACGTGTATACCAGGACTTTACGGTGGAGCTGGCAAGGAGGCGGGCTGCCTTCAACCGGGTGAAGAGGGCACTGTACATTAGCAAGGTGCAGTGCGGCATTGTATATCCAGCGAAGCTGAGGGTGACTTACAAGCTCAGGGACTTTTATTTTGGAACGGCGGAAGCAGCGGAGGAGTTTGCGAAAGCAGAAGGACTGTAGCAGAACTGACAAACTGAGGAATGGCCATGTGCCGATGTAACCTCATGACTGTATTTTCTTCTTTTTTGTATCACTGCGCGCGGGTGTAGAGATTAAAGGAGCCAAGGTGGTATATATTTGGACGAGGGAAGGGACGGGACTTTCACTCGAAATGAGAGTTCTTTGGGGTGTAGGTGGATAGGCGGGGTTTGTGTGCTAAAAGGGGATCTTTGGGCTTTCCTGGGGCCGGACAAGGGGGAAAGGGACCCGGGCGGGGGCCTCCACGCTGGCCGGTTTAAGCCGGCCAGTGAACGGGAGTGAGGTGGGGGGAGGGGCTGCGGCCATCGGAGCCTGGCAGAACAGGGTCCGAGTGGTCTAGCCGGGGTGGAAAGTTGGGGGGGGAGGAACCGAGGGTAGGGGGAGGGGTTTTACACGAGGCAGTGGACGGGAGGAGCTGGAGACATGGGGTGGGGGGGGGGTGGGGGGGGGGGGGGTGGGGGGGTGGGAGCTGTGTAAGATTAAGGATGACTACGGGTAATCCCTGATTTATTTCTGTCATTTGTTTATGTAAACATGTGGGTTGAGGTTTGGGGGTTGGTGGGTAGATGGGATCGTTGTTATTATGGGGACTGACATATCTTGCTGATTATTGTTTATCGTTGATGGATGTAAATGTGGGAGAAAATGTGAAAATGGAGGAGAATTTTTAAAAAAAAATGTTTTTTAAAGTACGCAGCCTTGCAGGGCCCCAGTGTTGTGGAATATCGTGGAGGAGGTATTGTTGTTTATCCTTACTGATTGTGGGGCGACACAGTGGCGCATGGTTAGCATTGCTGCCTCACGACGCCGAGGACCCGGGTTCGATCCTGACCCCGGGTAACTGTCCGTGTTGAGTTAGCACCTTCTCTCCGTGTCTGCGTGGTTTCACCCCCACAACCCAAAGAAATGTGCAGGGTAGGTGGATTGGCCATGCTAAATTGCCCCTTAATTGGAAAACAAAATGAATTGGGTACTCTAAATTTATTAATTTTTTAAAATCCGTACTGATTGTGGTCTATAGGTCAGGAAGTTGAGGTTCCAGTTTCAGAGGGGGGAGCTAAGTCCTAGGTTTTGGAGTTTTGGTATGAGCTTTGCTTGGATTATGGTGTTGAAGGCGGAACTGTGGTCAATGGATAGGAGTCTGACGTAGAAGTCCTTGTTGTCGAAATGCTCCAGGGATTTTGTTTTTAAAATTTAGAGTATCCAATTCATTTTTTCTAATTAAGGGGCAATTTAGCGTGGCCAAGCCACCTAGCCTGCATAGTTTTGGGTTCTGGGGATGAAACCCACGCAGACTCGGGGAGAATGTGCACACTCCACACGAACAGTGACCAGGGCCAGGATCGAACCTGGGACCTCGGCGCCATGAGACAGCAGTGCTAACCACTGCCCCACCGTGCTGCCCAGGGATGAGTGTAGGGCCAGGGATATAGCGCCGGTTATGGCGGTATGTAAATTGCCAGTTCAAGACAATCTGGTAGTATGGGGTTGATGTGACTCAAGATCAACCTCTCAAAGCACTTCATAGTGACAGATGTCAAGGCCACCAGACGGTAGTCATTGAGGCACATTGCCTGGTTCTTCTTTGGCACCGGTATGATGGTTGCCTTCTTCTAGCAGGTGGAACCTCGGGACAGAGTTGACGAATTGATGAACCTGCACTGTGTTATAAGGAACAATAAATTAAATATCGATTGAACCAATTCAATCTGTGCAGTCTACCTTTGTCCCCATGCATCTCGGTAGCAATTCTCTTTCCCAGAATACATGAGGCACGATGGTCTCCACAGGTGTGCTATTAAGACCAATCCACTCCTTGTTCTGCGCTAAGTTAGCAAATAACAGTCAGTCTGACAGGATGAAGGACTGTAATTGTCCACAGTGCACTTAACCCAGACAACAGTTTAGCAGGGTTTTCTTTCCTCATCGTGTCCAATTAATCAGTTGGGAAGTATTGACTTGGACATTGATTGTGGACTGAGTAAAAATGTGAAATGTCAAATAACTTTTGGCACACTTTGCCAAGATTTATCCAGGGAAGTATCTGTGTTAATAAAACTATATGTCAGAACATATCACTAATAATAATAATATTCATTGAATAATCTTTATTGGTGTCACAAATAGGCTTACATTAACACTGCAATGAAGTTACTGTGAAAAGCCGCTAGTCGTCACAATCCGGCGCCTATTCGGGTACACCGAGAGAGAATTCAGAATGTCCAATTCACCTAACAGCATATCTTTCTGGAATTGTGGGAAGAAACAGCACTTGCCTGTATGTGATGTAATCATAGAATCATGGAATCTCTACAGTGCAGAAGGAGGAAATTCAGCCCATCGAGTTTGCACTGACCCTTTGAAAGAGCACCCTACCTGACCCTTTCCCCGTAACCCCACCTAACCTTTTTTTTTGGACACTAAGGGGCAATTTAGCATGTCCAATCCACCCAACCTGCACATCTTTTGACTATGGGAGGAAACCAGAGCACCCGGAGGAAACCCACACAGACACGGGGAGAAAGTGCAAACTCCACACAGACAGTTACCCGAGGCTGGAATTGAAACTGGACCCTTGGTGCTGTGAGGCAGCAGCGCTAACCACCGTGCCACCCTCAATGGCTGGACTGATTGAACTCATTTTTAATGCAAGGTCTTTGGTGTTTGCCCTCATAAATGTTCCTTATCTGCAGCAAAATGTCACCACTGTGACCTGTAAGTAAAATGAATAGGAAAATCCAGCCATGTTCTGAGAAATGGCTCAGTAAGGTGTGGCCACATCCACAGTTACAATAAACACCTTTCAATTGTTCTCCGTGTCTGTGACTGTCAGTCATTAAAAATTAAATAAATTAATGCATCACTAACATTGACTAATCTATTATATGATTATATAGCAACGTTATTTTAATAAACTAAGGGTTTTCTTATTCTTGGATCAAAATTGAGAGCTTGAATAGAATGCATCATATTTTTAGCCTTCGAAATACTGTTAAGGACATATTCCAGTTCCATGGGTCAAATGAATTACACGCGTGACAAAATTCCTGGCCGCTAAGAGATTAACTTTGAAGTATCTGCAGCTTTGCACTTTTAAAGAATTAGGAGCAGGAGCAGGCAATTCAGCCCCTCGAACCTGCTCCGCCATTCAATACATTCTTCGTTGATCGCAAATAAAAAGTGAAGATGTATATGTAAGCTTTATGTCAAAGGCACAACCTGCCATAAATTCCATGTCTATAAGCATACGTTCCACATAATTGCGTTTCTAGCAAAGTGACCTACACACCATGTGACTCGTATAAAAGGTTAATTTTTATTAGGGAGTAAGGAAACAAAATTTAACAGAGATCCCAGAGTATCAATAATTCAATCATGGGCATCTCTGGCAAAGCGCAATCCTTAGACAGCACCTTGCAAAGCCACGGCCACTACTATCTAGAAGAACAAGAGCAGCAGATACCTGAGAACCCCAGCACCTGGAGGTTCCCCTCCAAGTCACTCACCAACTTGACTTGGGAATATTTCGCTGTTCCTTCACTGTCGCTGGGGCTAAATCCTGGAACTTCCTCCCTAAGAACACTGTGGGTGTACATACACCTCAAGGACTGCAGCAGTTCAAGAAGGCAACTCACCACCACCTTCTGTAGAGCAACTAGAGATGGGCAACAAATGCTGGCCGAACCAGCAACACCAATATCCCGAAAAAAAAAAAAAAAATTCATTGGATTTGAGAGGATAGTGCTGAGCGGCCAATAAGCGATAAGTAAAATGTAGGCCAGATGAGGTAAGGATGGCAGATTTCCTTGTCTTAAGGCATCTGTGAACCATCAGGGATTTTCCCAACAATCCAGCTCTTACGTGATGATCATTACTGGTACAAGCTCTGTACTGAAATGATAATCTAATGACTGAAATTTTTAACAAATTGTCATTTGATTCCGAGCAATGTTGGATGTCTGTTGCCCAAAAGCAACTTGTAACTGACTTCTGAGTAATCCACTTCACAGCCTTCTGAAAAAAAATATATAGCTAGATTAAAGGAGATAAATTCAGTTAGAAAGGAGTAAATCAACCTTAGGCAAAAAAAAAAAAATCAAAACAGAGGGTGGTGGTTGATGGGAAATGTTCAGAATGGAGTACAGTCACAAGTGGAGTACCACAAGGATCTGTTCTGGGGCCGTTGCTGTTTGTCATTTTTATCAATGACCTAGAGGAAGGCGCAGAAGGGTGGGTGAGTAAATTTGCAGACGATACTAAAGTCGGTGGTGTTGTCGATAGTGTGGAAGGATGTAGCAGGTTACAGAGGGATATAGATAAGCTGCAGAGCTGGGCTGAGAGGTGGCAAATGGAGTTTAATGTAGAGAAGTGTGAGGTGATTCACTTTGGAAGGAATAACAGGAATGCGGAATATTTGGCTAATGGTAAAGTTCTTGAAAGTGTGGATGAGCAGAAGGATCTAGGTGTCCATGTACATAGATCCCTGAAAGTTGCCACCCAGGTTGATAGGGTTGTGAAGAAGGCCTATGGAGTGTTGGCCTTTATTGGTAGAGGGATTGAGTTCCGGAGTCGGGAGGTCATGTTGCAGCTGTACAGAACTCTGGTACGGCCGCATTTGGAGTATTGCGTACAGTTCTGGTCACCGCATTATAGGAAGGACGTGGAGGCTTTGGAGCGGGTGCAGAGGAGATTTACCAGGATGTTGCCTGGTATGGAGGGAAAATCTTATGAGGAAAGGCTGATGGACTTGAGGTTGTTTTCGTTGGAGAGAAGAAGGTTAAGAGGAGACTTAATAGAGGCATACAAAATGATCAGGGGGTTGGATAGGGTGGACAGTGAGAGCCTTCTCCCGCGGATGGATATGGCTGGCACGAGGGGACATAACTTTAAACTGAGGGGTAATAGATATAGGACAGAGGTCAGAGGTAGGTTCTTTACGCAAAGAGTAGTGAGGCCGTGGAATGCCCTACCTGCTACAGTAGTGAACTCGCCAACATTGAGGGCATTTAAAAGTTTATTGGATAAACATATGGATGATAATGGCATAGTGTAGGTTAGATGGCTTTTGTTTCGGTGCAACATCGTGGGCCGAAGGGCCTGTACTGCGCTGTATTGTTCTATGTTCTATACACTTTGAAAGTGGTTTTCAACTTCACCACAGGAGGGCAGTAATCTAGTGGAAGTGATTGTCCATCAGGGCATGCCTAATTTTCAAGCACTGGAATTAAAGGGAAAAAAATCAGACAAGTCTGGCAACATACAGGCCTTGCAACCAATTGTACCAACTACAACCAAGGTGGGAAAGAAATTTAAATTCAATGAATTAAACACATCTGTACCAAAAAGCTTGAATCAGTAATGACGACTATGTAACAGCTAGATTATCAGAAAAACCCTTATGGTTACGAATGTCCTGAAGAAAAGGAAATCTGCCACCCTTACCTGGTCTGGCCGACAGTTTTCTAAATAATGTAGTTGACTTTTTAACAGCCTTCGTAAATGGACTACCAAGACACTCAGTTGTATTCAAGAGACAGCACAGTACCATCCTCTCAGCTACCATTATGGTTGTGCAATGAATGATGGCTTTGCCAGTGATGCCCACCTCCCTGAATGAATGGATTTTTAAAAAAATCACAGAAGACCCATATAAGCAGCAGGAAGGAGATTTGCATTGTCGAGAGTGAAAACAACCCAGTGCTCCCAAGAAAAATGAAAAGGTTTGGTGGGGTTGCTGGGTTACAGGAATAGGGTGGGGACATGGACCTGTGTAGGATGCTCTTTCAGAGGGTCGGTGCAGACTCAATGGGCCAAATGGCCTCCTTCTGCACTGTAGGGATCCTATGATATCTACGGTTCTATGAAAAGCCACTGTTTTAACTCACGGTGCCCCAAAACCACACTAAAGTGTTGATTATTTAAATACACATATTAATGTTTCATTTTTTAAAAATGTGATAATTTTTCATTCAGCCTTGTAAGAAATTCATCAGACAGAATTCAGAGGCTCCAGAGTTTTTACAGAGTATTATATCTTAAGAATCTTTTCTTTATTCAGTACTCCAGTGTGCTGTCATGCTGATGCTATTTGGCTCAAACAATGGCCCCGCAGCATGCTCCTCAGGGCCCTGCAGCATTAAAGATGTTCTATAGAATTTGGCTGACCTGATTAAAAGGAGCCACCCTGTTAAGAGCATCTGTCAGTTGCAGAATCATTATTGTGCCTTGCATGAGAACAAATAACATTTTAAAGGCACAATATTAAACTTTGTTGTAAAAACAGAATTGCCCTGTGAATATGGCGGCTGGTACGGTCACCACTTGTAAAACATTCCTGTTTGAGATGGCAGCAGTCTCCACTCCCGCCACCTGAGTGCAGTGTTTAGGCCAGGAATATCCATTATTCACAACAATTTTAATAAACCTATTCTCAGAATAAGGCAATCAAAACTGTTCCGTTCTTTTCTAAACTTTACAATAGCCTCATTTACAAAATCTCATTCTCTTACAGAACAGTAACTGTATACATTCAAACTACTGCTAGCCCCCGGTACTCACAGGGCCAGGACTATGATATAATTGGTCTGATGTTTGGGATAGTTAGGAGCATTAATCAATGCTCCAACAACCTTTCGCAACAATATTCAACATTCACTTTAACGATTGTTAAAAGTTTCATGTAAAACTATAAGAAGTTATTGAGCCATTGGCCATCGCATTAAGAAGTTTGGCGGTATGGAAAGGAATAGTGCGGGGGGGGGGGGTGGATAGAGCATAGGGTGTCTTTATATGCCGATGACTTGCTATTATACGTGTCGGAACCAAGTGTGTCGATAGGGGAAATATTGGAGCTGCTTCGGGTGTTTGGGTCTTTCTCGGGGCACAAACTAAATCGAGACAAGAGTGAGTATTTTGTGGTGTCTCAGCTGGGGGTGGGGGCAGGAGTGGGGGGGGGGGCTGCCATTCCGTAGGGCAGGGACTCACTTTAGGTATCTGGGCGTGCAGGTTGCCTGGGAGTGCAGGGGCCCTCCACAGGTACAACATTTCTAGTTTGGTGGGGAGAGTGAAAGCTTATCTGGCAAGGTGGGACAGTCTCCCTCTTTCACTGGCGGGTTGGGTACAAGCAGTTAAAATGAACGTGTTGTTGCGATTTCTGTTTATTTTCCAATGCCTGCCGATTTTCCTGCCAAAGGTTTTTTTCAGAGAGATTGAGGGAAGGATTACTTTGTTCATATGGGGAGGGAAGGTGGCCAGAGTTAGGAAAATGCTGCTACAGAGGGGAAGGCAGGCAGGGGGGGTTTGGGTCTTCCAAACCTGATGTATTACTACTGGGCAGCGAATGTGGAGAAGGTGCGGAGCTGGGTCAGAGGGGTTGGGGGTTGATTCCCAGTGGGCTAGAATGGAGGAGAGTTTGTGCAGGGGATCAGGATTGAAAGCACTAGCAACAGCGCCACTCCCGATAGCCCCGTGGAAATACTCAGGGAGTCCGGTAATAATAGCTGCATTGAGAATTTGGAGGCAGTTTCGCCAACACTTCGGGTTGGGGGCAGGGTCAAGGGAAATGCCGATTCGGGGGAACTACAGATTTGAGCCAGGGAGGTGGGATGGAAATTTTCGGAAATGGGAGGAGAAGGTGATTAAGACACTAAAAGATTTGTTTCTTAGGGGTTGGTTTGCAGGATTGAAGGAGCTGGAAGTGAAGTATGGGCTGGAGCAGGGGGAAATGTTTAGCTACATGCAGGTTCGAGATTTTGGCAGAAAGGAGATACAGAGCTTCCCAGTGGAGCCGGCCTCCACGTTGCTGGAGGAGGTGCTGAAGACAGGGGGACTGGAGAAGGGGGTAGTGTCGGCGGTTTACGGAGCTATTTTGGAAGAGGAGAAGGCACCGCTGGAAGGGATCAAAGCAAAATGGGAAGAAGAGTTGGGAAAGGATATGGAGGAGGGGTTCTGGTGTGAGGTGCTCCGGAGAGTGAACACCTCCACCTCACGCGCGAGGTTGGGGCTGATACAGCTGAAGGTGGTATACAGAGCGCACCTCACGAGGGCGAGGATGAGCCGATTCTTTGAAGGAGTAGAAGATATGTGTGAACATTGCCGGGGGTGGGGGGGGGGGCACACTAATCACGTTCATATGTTTTGGCCCTGTCCAAAGCTAGAGAATTACTGGAAGGAGGTTCTTAGGGTAATTTCTAAAGGGGTGCACGTGAAACTGGACCCGGGCCCCTGGGAGGCCATATTCGGGGTGTCGGACCAGCCAGAGTTGGAAACGAGTGCGGAGGCAGATGTTGTAGCCTTTGCCTCGTTGATCGCCCAAAGGCGGATCCTGATAGATTGGAAAGCAACCTCTCCACCCTGTGTCCTGGTGTGGCGGGGGGACCTGTTGGAATTCTTGACTATTGAGAAAGTTAAGTTTGAACTGAGGGGACGGATGGAGGGGTTCTACAATTCATGGGCATTATTCATTATGCACTTTCAAGAACTGGATAACATCGAACATTAGTTGGCGTGTGTGGGTGGGAGGTTTGTGGGGAGGGGGGCTGTGTGTATTAATGGCGACTATGGGTGATCCCTAATTCCTTTTTGTCATTTGTTTATATGAACATGCGGGCTAATGTTTGGGATTTGGTGGGAGGTTGGGATCGTTGTTATTGATATGGGGATTGACATATTTGTTACTGATTATTGTTTATTGTTGGAGGGTGTAAATTTGGGAGAAAATGTGAAAACGGAGGAGAATAAAAATATATTTTTAAAAAACTATAAGTTTGGGAGACCTCTGTTTACATTAGTTGTAATCTTCCAAAATTCATTCGATTCTGTAAAGGTCCCAGTGGATTGAAAAACTGCAAATGTAACAGTTCTATCCGAGAAAGGAAGAGAGAGAGAGCAGGAAACTAAAGGTCAGCTAGTTTGATTTGATTTGATTTATTATTGTCACATGTATTAGTATACAGTGAAAAGTATTGTTTCTTGCATGCTGTACAAACAATGCATACCGTACATAGGGAAGGAAGGAGAGACTGCAGAATATAATGTTACAGTTCTAGCAAGGTGTACAGAAAAGATCAACTTAATACGAGGTAGGTCCATTCAAAAGTCTGATGGCAGTAGGGACGAAGCTATTCTTGAGTCGGTTGGTGCGTGACCTCAAACTTTGGTATCTTTTCCTGACGGAAGAAGGTGGAAGAGAGTATATCTGGGGTGCATGGGGTCCTTAATTATGCTGGCTGCCTTTCTGAGGCAGCGGGAATTATAGATAGTCAGTGGATGGGAGGCTGGTTTGCGTGATGGATCGGGCTACATTCACAACCTTTTGTAGTTTCCTGCGGTGTTGGGCAGAGCAGGCTCCATACCAAGCTGTGATACAACCAGAAAGAATGCTTTCTATGGTGCATCTGTAGAAGTTGGTGAGGGTTGTAGCTGACATGCCAAATTTCCTTAGTCTTCTGAGAAAGTAGAGTTATTGGTGGGCTTTCTTAATTATAGTGTCGGCATGGGGGGATCAGGACAGGTTGTTGGTGATCTGGACACCTAAAAACTTGAAGCTCTCGACCCTTTCTACTTCGTTCCCATTGATGTAGACAGGGGCATGTTCTCCACTACGCTTCCTGAAGTCGATGACAATCTCCTTCGTTTTGTTGACATTAAGGGAGAGATTATTGTCTGCGCACCAGTTCACCAGATTCTCTATCTCATTCCTGTACTCTGTCTCGTCATTGTTTGAAATCCGACCCACTACTGTGGTGTCATCAACAAATTTGAAAATCGAGTTGGAGGGGAATTTGGCCAGACAGTCATAGGTGTATAAAGAGTACAGTAGGGGGCTGAGGACACAGCCTTGTGGGGCATCGGTGTTGAGGATGATCGTGGAGGAGGTGTTATTGCATATCCTTACTGATTGTGGCCTGTGGGTTAGAAAGTTCAGGATCCAGTCGCAGAGGGAGGAGCCGAGGCCAAGGCCACGGAGTTTGGAAATGAGTTTCAAAAGAATGATAGTGTTGAAGGCTGAGCTGTAGTCGATAAATAGGAGTCTGACATAGGTGTCTTTGTTTTCTAGGTGTTCCAGGGTAGAGTGCAGGGCCATGGAGATGGCGTCTGCTGTGGACCTGTTGCAGCGGTAGGCGAACTGTAGTCGATCAAGGCAATCCGGGAGGCTGGAGTTGATTTGTGCCATGACATAACCTTTCGAAGCACTTCATAATGATGGATGTCAGAGCTTACTGGACAATAGTCATTAAGGCACGCTGCTTGATGTTTTTTTGGTACAGGGATGATGGTCGTCTTCTTGAAGCAGATAGGGACCTCAGATTGTTGTAAAGAGGCTGAAGATGTCTGCGAATACCCCCGCCAGCTGATCCGCGCAAAACCTGAGTGCCTGTCTGGGTACCCCGTCCGGGCCAGTGGCTTTCCATGGGTTGACCTTCGAGAAGGCTGCTCTGCCGTCTGCAGTGGTGATCTCAGGTACAAGTTCATCCGCGGCTCCTGGGGTGGAGGGCTCGCTCTCACTGACCTCTTGCTCAAAGCGGGCATAGAATGTGTTGAGCTCATCAGGGAGGGGTGCATTGGAGCCGACGATTTTACATGCCTTCATCTTGTAGCCCGCTATGTGGTCCAGAACGGAGTGCTAGGGCCCGACCCCGATCGCATGCGCCCCCTCATGGAACTCCCCTTTCCCCACTGCCCCAAGGTCCTCAAACGATGCCTGGGCTTCTTCTCGTACTACGCCCAGTGGGTCCCTAACTATGTGGACAAGGCCCGCCCACTCATCCACTCCACCGTTTTCCCACTGACGGCCGAGGCTCACCAGGCCTTCAACTGTATCAAGGCCGACATTGCCAAGGCCGCGATGCACGCGGTCGGCGAGACGCTCCCCTTCCAAGTCGAGAGCAATGCATCAGACGTTGCTCTAGCCGCCATCCTCAACCAGGCAGGCAGGCACTTGGCATTCTTTTCCCACACCCTCCATGCCTCCAAAATTCGACACTCCTCCGTCGAAAAGGAGGCCCACGCTATCTTTGGAGCTGTGCGGCATTGGAGGCATTATCTGGCCAGCAAGAGATTCACTCTCCTCACTGACCAACGGTCGGTTGCCTTCATGTTCAACAACACACAGCGGGGTAAGATCAAAAATGATAAGATCTTGAGGTGGAGGATCAAGCTCTCCACCTACAATTACGAGATTTTGTATCGCCCCGGTAAGCTCTATCCCGAGGTACTTGAGCCATGCGCACAAATGGACCGACTCCGGACCCTGCACGACCATCTCTGTCACCCAGGGGTCACCCGCTTTTAACACTTCATAAAGGCCCGCAATCTGCACTACTCCATCGAGGAGGTCAGGGCGATCACCAGAGACTGCCAGGTCTGCGCGGAGTGTAAACCGCACTTCTACCGGCCAGATCGAGCGCACCTGGTGAAGGCCTCCTGCCCCTTTGAACGCCTCAGCATAGACTTCAAAGGGCCTCTCCCCTCCACCGACCGAAATAAGTACTTTCTTAATGTGGTCGATGAATATTCCAGATTCCCCTTCACAGTCCCATGCCCCGATATGACGTCTGCCACCGTCATCAAAGCCCTCAACTCCATCTTCGCTCTGTTCGGTTTCCCCGCTTACGTCCACAGCGACCCGGGATCCTTATTTATGAGCGATGAGCTGCGTCAGTACCTGCTCAACAGGGGCATTGCCTCGAGCAGGACGACCAGCTACAACCCCCGGGGAAACGGGCAGGTGGAGCAGGAGAATGGGACTGTCTGGAAAACCGTCCAGCTGGCCCTACGGTCCAGAAATCTACCGGCCTCCCGCTGGCCGGAGGTCCTCCCCGATGCCCTTCACTCCATTCGGTCGCTCCTTTGCTCTGCGGCTAATGAAACTCCCCATGAACGTCTCTTTGCCTTCCCCAGGAAGTCCACCTCCAGGGTTTCGCTCCCAACGTGGCTGGCAGCTCCAGGACCAGGTCTCCTCCGCAAGCACGTGCGGCTACACAAGGTTGGTTGAGAGGGTACAGCTACTTCACGCGAACCTGCAGTACGCCCACGTAGCATACTCCGACGGCCGCCAAGACAGTCTCCCTCAGGGGCCTGGCACCAGCTGGGTCCCCACCCTGCCCCGGCGCCACCGCCCCCCCCCCCCCCCCCCAGCGCACCCCACCACAGCCCCCACTCCAGGACGATCCGTCCTCCCCTTGGTCCCACCCGGGGATGAAGATGAGGTTGACACGCTCCCGGAGTCGCCGACGACCGAACTGACGCCAAAATCTCCACCAGAACTGCGGCGCTCGCAACGACGGATCAAGGCGCCCGATCGTCTGAATTTGTAAACTTTTCCTTAATATGTCAAACACCTGAATGTAAATAGTTTTCCACCACCCCCGCTGGACTCCTTTTTAACAGGGGGCGAATGTGGTAGTCACCACTGTTGTATTGTATATACCGCATACGAGGGATATTACGGTAGGCCCCTGTACTACAGGTACGGGGGTAGATCCCTTCCTGCTGGCTCCGCCCAGTAGGCGGAGTATAAATGTGTGGTCTCTCCGAGCTGCAGCCATTTCGGCAGCGGCTGCGGGAGGCTACTCATCTCTGCGTAATGAAGCCTCGATTACACTCTACTCTCGTCTCATCGTAATTGATAGTGCATCAATATGGTCATTGGTTGGCACTTGTGCAGCATGAATGTAACTTGCCACATATTAGCCCAAGCCTGCATATTGTCCAGGTCATGCTGCATTTGGACACAGACTGCTTCAGTATCTGAGGAGCCATCAGCAAACATCCCCACTTCTGATCTTATGATGGAAAGAAGGTCATTGATGTTCTTATGTTCTTCATGTGTGAGTTCAGGCAGTGCCTATAGTTTACTCAGCCATCATGGACTTAAGAAAGGAGATTGACAATAAAATGAATAATTGCTAGACATTTGAACACGAGTCACTTCATAGTAATCAGTGATAGGAATCATAACTAATATATTGGTTTGTGTTTTTGGAACTTCCCAATTGTAGCACCGAAGACCGCCATGCCTGGAATCAACTCATGCAGCACCACCCTCCTTGCTTTGTAAGGTTTCAGCACCACAGAGTGGGTTGTGTTTGCCAGCTGTACAATAAAAGAGCTCAAGAGGAATCCCTAAGACAAAGCTGCTGCTGCAGCAGTCCTCACAAGGCCCGAGTGTAGTTTTAGATCACACACACAGTTTCAACTTATCAAATCCGTTTCAAGATTCATGATTTATTCCTGCCAAGTGCGTAGTGTATGTAAGAATACATTTTGATCAGTTGTGTGCACGTATTCTTTCAGTTTTTGCCATCAAATTTGCAGAATTGCAGGAAGAAATATATAACCAAATCTCCAGGATTAGTAGTAGGCATCAAATCATAATCATGGGAGATCAGCCACCCACAAATGAACTGAAGCAGTGAAGGGGGAACAGGGAATCAAGTTTATACAGGGCTCAACCATCCTGGAATGGTAATGAACCAGGACAGATAGAGGAAATGAAACCACCTCATAGAAGTGATAACAGCATAGTAAGATTTAAAATTAGGATCGACAGTGGCAGAAATGGGACAGCGAATAACAAGGTAAGAGGATGGAAAGAGAAAATTGTTACGAAACAAGGATGGGAATAAAAAAAAGCTGGGAGAAAATTTAGGAAAAAAAGTGACAGAGAAACAGTGGAAAATTTTTAGAAGGGTTATGAAAAGATTTAAAGAGAAAGGTATTCTACTAAAAGCCAAAAGCAAGTTAATTCTGGGGCTCCGTGGATGAGTGAAGAACTAAAGGAAGAAATTAATCTAAAAGAAACCAAGAGAGGAGGATAAAAGGGAGTATAATACCCAATTTTTTTTTTCCAATTAAGGGGCAATTTTAGCATGGCCAATCCACCTACCCTGCACATCTCTGGGTTGTGGGCGTGAAATCTACACAAACACGGGGACAATGTCCAAACTCCACACGAACAGTGACCCAGGGCGGGATCGAACCGAGTCCTCAGCGCCATAGGCAGCAGTACTAACCACTGCACCACCGTGCCGCTCTGCATTCTTTTTGTTTTCCGGCCTCAACATCTTTGTCAATCTCCACCGATCGCTGACCCCCCCCCCCCCCATCGAGCCCCACCGCTCCACACCACCCCATTACAGTATAAAATCTGACCCCATTTCCAGTACTCTCCAGCTTTGACAAAGAGCCATGCAGACTCGAAACGTTAGCTCCCTTTTCTCTCCACAAATACTGTCAGACCTGCTGAAATTGCCTAGTACTTTCCATTTTTGTATCAAACCATACCTATTTTTTTCACTGTGCGTTATCAATTTGTTTAGTTTGTTCTGCATGCATTCAGTTACAGCTCCTCTAGTTTTGTCTCTTGTTATCTCTGTAACATTTGGTCATGACTATTGATGTATTCTTAGGTTTTATCTCTTTGTCCCTCCCTGCTGACCCTCATTTCCCATGTTATTATCCTGGTCTCCTGTCTTGAATCTAACCTTGAATTGCTACATCTCCTCAAGTATGATCCTCATGGGAGCCACCGTACTAGCGAGGAGGGCCAACACAGGGGGGCAATGAGAAAGGAAGGCCACGCGCGCCTCTCAGGGGAGAGGGAACGCCTGGCACAAAGAGGGGGGAGGGAATGAGGCAGAAGGAGGGGAAGAACACAGGGGTGGGTCAGAGGGACAGGGGCTGGGGATGTGGGGGGGGGGGGGAGGGGGAGGGGGAGCGCAGAGCAAAAGAGAAGCGATTAGAAGGTTGAGGTAGAGAAACAGAACGGGCACAGGCCTCGGCAGGCATGGAGCAGGGAGAGGAACCAAGGTGGCGCCGCAAACAGCCACTCGGGTCAGCATCAGGGCGAAGGGAGACCCCGGAGTGCAGGGGCGCATCCCTGTGGCGTACGCATAGCTGCCGGCCATGTTGGGCGCCCCCTGGACAAAGGGCCCGACCTCATGGTGAGAGCGGCGACCGTGGCCATTTTGGACGGCCCCCTAACAAAGGGAAACCGCGGAGTGCAGGGGCGCATCCACCAGGTAAGAATCGGTGGTCCCGCAGGACCGGGGGGGTCAGAAACCCCCCATGAGGATTGTTACCTGCAATGTAAGAGAACTCAACGGCTCAGTGAAAAGATCCAGAGTCTTTGCCCACCTAAGAAGCCTAAAAGCAGACATAATCTACTTACAAGAGACGTACCTGAGGGAGAAGGACTGACTGCTGGTAAGGAAGGGCTGGGTGGGACAGACATACCATTCATGTTACGGGACGAGGGCTAGGGGGGTAGCAATACTAATTAACAAGAGGGCGAGGTTTACAGAAACCAAAACATATACGGACCCAAGGGAACGGTACGTCATGGTCAGCGGTGTCCTGGAAGGGGCACTGGTGGTACTGGTAAATATGTATGCTCCCAACTGGGACAACACAGATTTCATAAATAAGATCATGGTGCAAATCCCTGACATTGACACACACCAACTGATTATGGGGGGTGACTTTAACTGCGTGCTGGACCCACTGACCGACCGATCAAACCCCAGAGTAGGAAAAAAGACTGGCATGCCTAGGGAACTAGCTCACAGCGAACATCAGGCGGCTGCTGAACGTCCTAATGACCCCCCCTGGGGAGAGAACAGGTGATCGTCTCTCTGAATGCAGAAAAGGCCTTCGACAAAGTCGAATGGAACTACCTCTTCGAGGTACTGGAATGGTTTGGGCTAGGAGCAATGTTCACCACCTGGTTGAGGCTCCTGTACAATGCTCCCAAGGCGAGTGTCCGAACTAACACCACCAGCTCTAAATACTTCCAGCTACAGGGAGGAACAAGAGAGGGCTGCCCCTTGTCCCCATCTTGTTCGGGCTAACGATCAAACCTCTGGCGATAGCCCGACGGGACATGAAAAGCTGGAAGGAAATCCTGAGAGGAGACAGAGAGCACAGAGTCTCACTCTATGGAGATGACCTGCTCCTCTATGTCTCAAAGCCACAGGAGGACTGAAGGCAATACTGCAAATCCTGAAAGAGTTTGGAGCCTTTTCGGGCTACCAGCTTAACCTGGGCAAAAGTGAGGCATTCCCAGTGAACCCATCTGGGGGAGGGACATAGCTGGAGGGGCTCCCGTTCAAAACGTCACAGAACAGATTCCACTACCTGGGGATCCAAATAGCCAGAGACTGGACACAGATCCACAAGTGGAACCTGACCAGCCTGGTGGAGGAAGTAAAAAAAAGGAGCTTCAAACGTGGGGCTCACTCCCACTCTCCCTGGCGGGGAGAGTGCAGACGATCAAGATGAAGGTACTGCCGAGGTTTCTCTTTCTGTTTAGATCCATTCCGATCTCCATCTCCAAGGCCTTTTTCTAAAATGTAGATAGTCTAATCATGTTGTTTGTTTGGGGGTGGGGATAAGAACCCAAGAATTCTCAAACCGAAACTGCAAAGAAGGAAAATCAATGGGGGGCTTAGCTTTACAAACCTATAATACTACCACTGGGCAGCAATGGCAGAAAGAGTGAGGGGATGGGTACAAGAACCCAACACAGATTGGGTATAAATGGAGGAGGACTCCTATGAAGGAACGACCCTCTGGGCCCTCGCTACAGCAGCACTCCCATCCTCCTCAACAAGATACACAACGAGCCCAGTGGTAGCGGCCACGCTGAGAACATGGACCCAGCTGAGACCCTTCGGGATAACTAAAATGTCCCCCATGGCCCCCCATCTGCGGCAATCACAGATTCCCCCCAGCCATGCTAGATACCACCTTCAAAAGATGGAGACGGGACGGGACACACTGACGGTCGGGAGCTTTTACGTCGGGCACAGATTGGTGACACTGGACGATCTGACGAGGAAGTAGAAACTAGCAAAAGGACAGGAAATGAGACACCTCCAAATAAAACACTTTCTCCGCAAAGAGACAGTAGGGTACCCCAGGGCCCCAGAAACCACACTACTAGAGGACCTGATAGGCACAAGCAGCAAGAAGGGGGGGGACTTTGTGGGAAAATATATGGACAGTTACTGGACAGAGCCCGAACACCACTGGACGGGACCAGACAAAAATGGGAGGACGAACTGGGGACAGAGGTAGGGTGGGGACTCTGGAGCGAAGCACTGAGCAGGGCCAGCTCCATCTCCTCCTGTGCAAGGCTAAGCCTAATGCAGCTCAAAGTGGTGCACAGAGCGCACCTGACCAGAACCCGAATGACCAGGTTCTTCCCGGTGAAGGATAAATGTGAACGGCGCCAGAGGGACCCGGCCAACCACACCCACATGTTTTGGGCGTGTCCCAATCTTGCTGAGTTCTGGGCTTGTCCTTCTCCGAGACAATGTCCAAGGTTGTGGGGGTGAGGGTGAGGCCATGCCCAATAGTGGCAATCTTCTGAGTATCGGAGCAGTCAGGACTACACATTGGGAAGAGGGTCAACGCCCTCGCTTTCGCTTCCTTAATCGCACGCCGGAGAATTCTGCTCGGCTGGCGATCGGTAGCACCACAAATCTGCAGACTGGCTCGCTGACCTTTCGGAATTTCTCCACCTGGAGAAGATTAAGTACCACTGGGATGGCCATCTGCAGGTCATGGATACTTGGGGGCAGTTTGTCGGCATGTTCCAAAACCTGTTTGAGGCCAGCAACGAGGAGTAAGTTAAGGGGGGGAGACGGAAGGAAGATGGGGAAACTACAAAAGAGAAGAGAATTTCCCTAAAAATAAAAGCAAAACACAGCTGAAGCCAAAGCGGGGGGAAGAGGGAGAGGGGGGGGGGGCTCTCTGTGCAATAAAACAAATTAACGCGGGTAAGAAAAATATGCTGTATATTTACAATTGTTTATAAATATGAGAAATGGCTATTAAAAAAATTCAAAAAAAAGTTTGATCCTCATCCTGCCTTGTTTAAAGCCCTCTCTACTTCCCAAGTTATGCGATTCACAAGAACACTCATCCCAGCATGTTTCAGGTTGCAGGCCATCCCAGTGGTACAACCCCCTCTTTCTCCAGTACTGTTGTCAGTGCCTCATGAACCGGGGCCCACTTCTCCAACGCCAAGCTTTCAGCTACTGTTACAACACCTTAGGCAAGCACAGTCAATTGCAGCCCCACTCGTCCCGAGTCACAACAAGTGAATTAATCAATATTTCTTGGCCATTGGGGGTCCAATAATTAGTCACAAAGTTTGTAGGTTTAAACATAATTATTGTTGATTTATAACAAGGTCTATCATGAAATAGGCAGTAAATACAAGTGGTTAATGACTGGCTAATACTTATTATCCCCTTTAACTGTCCCACCCTCTACCCAAACACACAACACAGACAAACACAGAGTGGTGGAAAGAGGTAAAAGAAAAGGATGAAGGTCAAAGGATAAGAGTATTTGCTTTGGATGGTGGTTCTTTAGCACACTTTCTTCACAGCATCCAGAGTCTTTGGGTTTCAGCCAGTAATTGCCTTATTTGTAGAGTCATTCATTGTGTCCCAGTAGTTTAGAAAAATACAGCACTCACAGGCAGCAGGCTTTCTGGATACACCGGAGGCGGGATTCTCTCAGCCCGGGGCCGGGCTGGAGAATCCCCGCGACCGGCGCGAATCATGCCACGCCACCTCGACATTGGGACGCGATTCTCTGCAGAGCGGAGAATCGGCCCCATTGCCACCGGCGTGGTCGGTGCGGCGCCGGTCGGGGGCTGCTCTATGCGGCCCCCACCGATTCTCGGTCTGGCCTTTGCAAAAAACCCGTTCACTCCTGCTCTCATCCGGTGGGACCTCAGCGTGGAAGGGCGGCCTGTGGAGGGGGGGGGGGGGCAGGAGTTCGGGGGGGGGGGATTTCCGATGTGGCCTGGCCCGTGATTGGGACCCACTGATTGGCGGGCCAGCCTCTCGGGCTGGGGGCCTCCTTTCTTCCGCGCCAGCCCCTGTAGCCCTATGCCATGTTGCGTCGGGGCCGGCACGGTAAAGGGAACCACTGCGCATGGGTGGACCCTGCAGCACTCGCCAGGATCAGCAGCTGGAGCGGCGTAGTCCGCTCCAGTGCCGTGCTGGCCCCCTGTAAGGGCCAGAATTGCTGATGCTGAGGCCGTGTTGACGCCGTCGAGAAACGCGACGGCATTTCCGATGGCGTCAACACGGAGCCTCAGGATCACAGAATCCCGCCCCTTACTTCTCAAGAACGGCGCCTCCAGTTCAAGGTTCGCATTCAGGCCTCGATCTTTCTGTAGAAGGAGTTGGTCAGACCTGCTTTTGCCTTTTAGGAGAGAGAGTTGTTTGGTTCTGGACTCTGCCTGTACAGAGATTCATCCAGGCTCCCTGCCAGTTCAGAAACACAGCCTTTCTGGAGGAATGACCAAAACTGAAACCAGGTTCAATTCTGGGAGCTCTGAAAAACATTCCAGTGGGATCAGAACCAATCACCACCGGTTACCGGGCAGACGCAGCCTTTTGGGCCAATTGTTTGACCATCAGCCAAATGAATCAAACCGAGTCTCAGCCAATCTCTGTCATTGGTGTTGGTCAGTCTACGACTCCAGTCTAAACCAGTACAGGCTATTGCTTGAATTAAAGCACAGGCCACTGCTTCTGTCTGCTTGAATTAAAGGTAATTCCTGAAAGACACATGCCCATAAATCATCCATGTATCAAAATTGTAACAGCCAAAATAAAAGATTGGGGAAATAAGGAAATAAACAGATAATAAAGAGGAAGGACCCTCATACTACTCATTAATCGCTCTAATCTTGTTCACCCTCTGGAAATTTGCATGTGGCTCAGCTAATAATCCAGAGATTACTTTGGAGGCTCTGCTTCTTAAGCCTCTCATACTAAGCGGAACCGCTTTCTTGTCCACCTATGTCATTGGTACCTACATGGACCATGACAACTGGATCCACCCCTCCCATTCCAAGTTCCTCTCAAGTCCTGAGCAGATGTCCCAAACCTTGGCACTAGACAGGCAACATTGTCATCTGGATTCTCGCTCGCTCTTGGCTGTAGAGAAGTGATCATCCCCCTCACTACACTGTGCCTTACTACCATGCCATTTCTGTTTGCTGTCCTGCTCAAACAGCATGCTGTACTATAGTGCCATGGCCAGCCTGCTCATCCAGGTTGCAGACCTCGCTTTCGTCCGCACAGGTTGTGAGCACGTCAAATCTGTTGGACAATTGCAAAGTTTGAGGCTCCTCCACTACTGTCTGCTCGGTTCCTTTACCTGCCTCACTATTGGTCAGATCCCTCACTGCTAACCAAAACAGGTGACCCTATTCTTAGAGGTGAGACTGTCTTCTAGAATTAATTGTCCAGGTATTTCTCCCCCTCCTTTATGTTGTGCAGTGTCTGCAGTTCAGCTTCTAGATCAATAATCTTGATTATGGAAATCCTCTCACTGCTTTGATTTTCTGTAGATGTTTGTCATGAATCACCTTCGCGTCGAACCCCCCCCCCCCCCCCCCCCCCCCCCCAATATTCCTGCAACATGAACTCGCCAACATTGAGGGCATTTAAAAGTTTATTGGATAAACATATGGATGATAATGGCATAGTGTAGGTTAGATGGCTTTTGTTTCGGTGCAACATCGTGGGCCGAAGGGCCTGTACTGCGCTGTATTGTTCTATGTTCTATGTAATACTTGAGTATAGATATTTCTGTGTATATACTTGTAGAAGTTTACTGTTTTTATGTTTCTTGCTAAT
This sequence comes from Scyliorhinus torazame, assembly GCF_047496885.1. NCBI lineage: Eukaryota > Metazoa > Chordata > Chondrichthyes > Carcharhiniformes > Scyliorhinidae > Scyliorhinus > Scyliorhinus torazame. The sequence goes on from NC_092710.1 coordinate 256,312,811, forward strand.
TTACTCTCATTCTAATTTCTCCCTTTTCTTGGTCATCCGTTGCTAGTTTCTAATCGACGACCTTACCACTAGTCCCTGCAATGTAGTTTGCTCTTTCCTTCAAATTGATACTTTACTTAGTTAGCCCCCAAATACGATGCTGGGGAGCCAGGAAAATACTGGCCATTATTTGCTGGTAGTGGGAACTGATAATGGCAGTGAGGCCAATGGGGCATCTCAGGTCTTTCCTGCCAATAAAATACTTTTGAAATGTAGCCATTGCTGCAATGTAGGAGACCACGGCAGCCAATATCAGAGAGAGAGAGAGAGATAACAATGACTTCTGTTATATAGTGCCTTTAATATAATGGAACATTGGAAAATTCTATACAGGAGCATTATAAAACAAAATCTGGCATTGAGCCACAAAGGAAAAGTAAGAATAAATAAAATATATATATTAAAACATTATATAAAGTTAAAATGTGCAGCAGGGAGACTGAAATTTATTCTCTTTCTGGACTGGAGATTGGGATTGTTGAAATCTCTGTCACTATTTGAAACTTTGCTGCCATCTGTTGGCAAAGGTAAAACCCTCCCATTTAAAAGCTGTATTTATGTTAACCCCTTTAATCGTCAACTTGTTTTAAAATGTCATAAATATTTGCAGAACTGGCATTCCCAACAACTAGTTGTGAAGACTACTGGCTGTGGCCTAGGAATAGGTTGACACCACTCGCAGGAAGTTATGCATTGTTAGAGAAAGCTCAGGTAAGGGGAAGAGGAAGAGCTAATGTTTTCAGAAATCTCAAATAAAAACTCCTGGCATTTTTCTTTAAACCGAGAGGAAGGAGCAATTCCAGCTAAAATGTGTAATGTTCCCCCCCAGCAAGCAGCATAAATGTAATAACAGATACATACTCCAATGTTAGTTAGATTATAGGTCTGTGTTGTACAATAAATTACATATAGGTGACTAATTAATTTAAAAAAGTAATAGACACACTGTTTGCTGAGGATGCAGTCTCGATCATCATACTCGCTGTGTATACATGGAATATTTTAACCTGCGTATTTGTTGGGAAAATGGTAAAATGAAAAGCAGTTTATTATTGCAGACAACATTGCTTCTTTGGTTACGAAATGACGGTAGTTTTTTCAAAAGTAAATATAGATGTGATGTATGTTTAACTGTGTGGTGCAAGTATATACAAATCGTGATTAATATTTGTCACCATAGTCACACCTGTGGTTGACCAATAATTTCTATTGAATGCTGTAGATGAAGAGTCATTGTGAGCAAAGTGACTAATGCCACATTTGGGTGCAGTGAAAGAAATGGTACCGACATGTGGTATTCAAACAGCTAATTACAAATGTCTACAAAGCACTAACATTTCTCAGTTTCAGAGTACAGAAACACAGCACGCATGGACCAGTTGAACCAGGAACATTCCTCGTCACAATGGACGTCTCGGCACTCTACACCAGCATCCCCCAATATGACGGCATTGCTGCAACAACCTCAGTACTCAATAGCGACAACTGCCAATCTCCAGGCGCAATTCTGCAACTCATCCGCTTCATTCTGGATCACAACGTCTTCACCTTCGACAACAAGTTCTTCATCCAGACGCACGGAACAGCCATGGGGATCAAATTCGCACCTCAATATGCCAACATCTTCATGTACAAGTTTGAACAAGACCTCCTCACCGCACAGGACCTTCAACCAACGTTATACACCAGATATATCGATGACATTTTTTTCCTTTGGACCCATGGCGAAGAATCACTGAAACGATGACATCAATAAGTTCCATCCCACCATCAGACTCACCATGGACTATTCTCCAAAATCCGTTGCATTCTTGGACACACTCATCTCCATCAAGGACGGTCACCTCAGCACTTCACTTTACCGCAAGCCCACGGATAACCTCACGATGCTCTACTTCTCCAGCTTCCACCCTAAACACATTAAAGAAGCCATCACCTGTGGACAAGCCCTCCGGATACACAGGATCTGCTCAGACGAGGAGGAGCGTAACAGACATCTACAGATGCTGAAAGATGTCCTCGTATTAACGGGATATGGCACTCGACTCATCGATCGACAGTTCCAATGCGCCACGGCATAAAACCGCACCGACCGCCTCAGAAGACAAACACGGGACACAACCGACAGAATACCCTTCATCATCCAGTACTTCCCCGGAGCGGAGAAACTACAACATCTTCTTCGGAGCCTTCAACATGTCATTGATGAAGACGAACATCTTGCCAAGGTCATCCCCACACCCCCATTACTTGCCTTCAAACAACCGCGCAACTTCAAACAAACCATTGTTTGCAGCAAACTATCCAGCCCTCAGAACAGCGACCACAACACCACACATCCTGCCATGGCAATCTCTGCAAGACGTGCCAGATCATCGAAAAGGGTACCACCGTTACACGTGAGAACACCACCCACCAGGTACACAGTACATATTTGTGCGATTCGGCGAACGTTGTCTACCTCATACGCTGCAGGAAAGGGTGTCCCGAAGCGTGGTACATTGGCGAGACCATGTAGACGCTGCGACAACGGATGAACGGACATCCGTTCCCTTCCAGTCGGGGAACACTTCTGCAGTCAAGGGCATACAGCCTTTGATCTTCGGGTAAGCGTTCTCCAAGGCAGCCTTCAAGACGCGCGACAAGGCAGAATCGCCGAGCAGCAACTTCTAGCCAAGTTCCGCACACATGAGCACGGCCTCAACCGGGATCTTGGATTCATGTCGCATTACATTCACCCCCCATCATCTGGCCTGGGCTTGCATAATCCTACCAACTGTCCTGGTTTGAGACAATTCACACCTCTTTAACCTGGGGTTACCCCCCTCTCTGGATCTGTAAAGACCGAATGACCGGCAAATGCTCGCATTCAAAGTATCATCTTGCATCTTTGACTTTGTCCATATATACGTGTTTCTGGAACCCACCTCTTCATTCACCTGAGGAAGGAGCTGCTCTCCGAAAGCTAGTGATTTGAAACAAACCTGTTGGACTTTAACCTGCTGCTGTACGAATTCTTACTGTTCTCACCCCAGTCCAACACCGGCATCTCCACATCATTTCTCAGTTTAGCCTGCCACTCAATGTAGGGGCTATTTCACCAGCTTTTGACGAGGTCATGACAGATGATTGGAATAGAACTGGAAAAAATCTATATTAACAATTTTCCCTGCTTCAGATAAATCTCTAATGATGGTCGAATAAAATCATAGAATCCCTACAGTACAGAAAGAGGCCATTCAGCCCATTGAGTCTGCACCGACCCTTTGAAAGCCCACCCTACCTAAGCCCTATCGCAAGTCATGTAACCTCACCCAAAGGGGCAATTTAGCATGTCCAATCCACCTAACCTGCACATCTTTCAGCTGTGGGAGGAAATCGGAGCACCCGGAGGAAACCCATGCAGACACGGGGAGAAGGCGTAAACTCCACACAGTCACACAAGGTGGGATTCGAACCTGGGATCCTGGTGCTGTGAGGCAGCAGTGCTAACCACTGTGCCAACCCTAATTTGAAAGCCCAAGCTATTCTAGCCAATCACATCTGCATCACCTTTCTAAATAGCTATTCATTTATTTCTGCACTTTCTCAGTGCCTTATTAATTTTATTTTTCATTTAAATATGTATCCCCTTCCCTTCGCATACGCGGTGGCTCCCTTCTCCGCGGTAGGGCTACAAGGGCCGTCACGGAACAAAAGAGGCCCCCAGCCCGAGAGGCCGGTCCGCTGATCAGTAGGCCCCAATCGTGGGCCAGGCAACAGCGGAGGCCCCCTGTGGGGTCGGACCCCCCCTCTACCGCCCCCCCCCCCCCAACCAGGCCGCCCCCAGATGCATCCACGCCGAGGTCCCGAAGAGCAGATGTGGACAGGGCCGGTGGGACTCTGCTTTTTCAGCGTGGCCGCTCGGCCCACCCCGGGCCGAGAATCGCCGGGGGTGGCTTGTAGAGCGGTCCCACGCTGGCGCCAATGGCGCCGATTCTCCGCGCTCCGCGGCGTGGCGCGGTTCATGCCGGTCCCGGCGATTCTCCGGCCGGGCCCCGCGGTAAGAGAATCCCGGCCCCGAAACCAAAAGAGAAAATGCTAAAAAATCTCAGCAGGTCTGGCAGCATCAGTAAGGAGAGAAAATAGCTAACATTTCGAGTCCAGGTGACCCTTTGTTAAAGCTGATTTCTAAATTGATGTTCTCCCATTACACCAAACCAACCAATGGTTGGTGTGGTAGCATGTCCCCTTTATGGGGCAGGCTCCACAGACTCCCATGGAGGCCAGTAAATAAACAAAGTTTGGGCAATTGCAAGCCTGTTCCTAGTGGCATCAGGCCCAAAACAAAAGCTGCCCCATTCTACGTGAATTGGGATTACAACGATAAATGTCTTAAAATATTGCACTTTGGTAGGTGGTAAGAGTGGTTCTTTACTGTGGGGAGTTAAGGTACATTGGCTGGGGAAGGGCAGAAGCTCCAATCAACATCTCTCTTGGGGATCTTTGATGTTGGGATTGGAAAAATACTTCAGTTTTTACCTTCAGCAACACTAAGAATTATTTAAAAACATTACCACAACTAAACTAACAATGCACTGACTGTAACAATTCTCTCCCCAAACTGCAGCTTTTGATGCATTACACTGCACAATCCTACTCTTAACAGCTTTCTATGTTCACCTTGATGAGATTGTCCACCCTTATCTATCCAATTATAGCCACACCTTCTCCAGCAATGGCTTCTCTCCCTGCCCCTTGCACACAGCACCCCAAGGATCTGGATCTCTTTTTTTCTTATCCAAATACTGTTGTTTGCCAATTTTAGCATGGAAGTGAGATGAACTTTCACATGTACACTGACGCTGCTCAGCTTATCTCAACTACCTGGGCAGCACGGTAACACAAGTGGATAGCACTGTGACTTCACAGCTCCAGGGTCCCAGGTTTGATTCCCCGCTGGGTCACTGTCTGTTCGGAGTCTGCACGTTTTCCCCATGTCTGCATGGGTTTCCTCCGGGTGCTCTGGTTTCCTCCCACAGTCCAAAGACGTGCAGGTTGGGTGGATTGGCCATGCTAAATTGCCCTTAGTAACCAAAAAGGTTAGGAGGGGTTATTGGGTTACAGGGATAGGGTGGAAGTGAGGGCTTAAGTGGGTCGGTGCTTAATCGATGGGCCGAATGGCCTCCTTCTGCACTCTATGTTCTATGTGTATCATCAGACAACTTTGTCCAATAACCAGCCGTCGATGAACTACATTTGGCTGCTCAAACACTGTGACAACTGAAACCAGTGCCTTTCACCTGCCAAAAAATCAGTACCGTCACCATGTTTAATTCAGCCCTCTCTCAGGCTGAACCAGATTGTTCATAATCTTATTTTGTAAGGGGCAAAAAAGGAGTCAGCAAATTTCTACAATGCACAAGGAGGCCATTTGGCCCATCGAGTCTGCACCGGCCCTTGGAAAGAGCACCCTACTTAAGCCCACACCTTCACCATACTCCCGTAACCCCACCTAACCTTTTTGGACACTATGGAGCAATTTAGCATGGCCAATCCACCAAACCTGCACATCTTTGGACTGTGGGAGGAAACCGGAGCACCCGGAGGAAACCCACGTAGACATGGGGAGAACGTGCAGACTCCACAGTCACCCGAGGCTAGAATTGAACCCGGGTCCCTGGAGCTGTGAGGCAGCAGTGTTAACCACTGTGTCGCCCGAGTCCACAACGAGTTGTAGAAAAAAACAAATGTATTTTTATTTAACCTGTTAACTATATACACAGCTCCAGTAGGACCCTACTGGGTCTTCTACAGTCGGTACCAGGCCGGCCGACTCTATTTGTACAAGGGCACATTGCCTTAGTGAAGGCTCCCCCCCTTATCGGGGAAGCTCACATTATGCAAGCTCCACAGGGTAGTGGAACATCCCTACCCCATAAGACACATGCAGGTTATAACATCTTAGTAACCTATTTAATTATTATTGATGGCAGCCTTCCGTCTCATAAGTTGACCACCATACTGTAAAACATCATCTATGTAATAAAAATGACCTGTTGTGGCTCAGGAGCCCCACCTAGCAGTCTCTTCTGCAGACTAATACAGTAGGCTGAGAAGGTGCACAATTCACTGCCGTCTGGTTTGCCTGGGCCCTCTTCTTGGTCAGCTAAACTTTTGTTAATGCTCGCCTCTTCTAATGCCTGACTCACAGAGGTCACAGCTGTCAGTGTCAATAACTAGCATTGTTATATATCGCTTGGTGTACATATAGCGGAGGTATGGATACTTAGGAGGCCATAACCCAGTGGCCAGTTCACCGTACAGGTCTTTGGGTATACAGTCGTCAAACATCCAATGAACATGACCAAGACATTGGCTTAGCAATGAGTATATACTGATGGGAGTTAATGTGCTCCAGAACCTCTGAATTGGTGATCTTGTTCTGCTGGGGATAATATGAGTCACAGCAAAGGTGGGAACTGTTCAGCCTTTTATCTGCGCGAACATGTTATCCAGGTCTTACCACTGGATATTGGGCTGAGGACGCAGACTTTGTAGATCCGCAGTTTGGTGTTCTCCGTCAGGGTGCTGTTCCAAACTCTCCTACTCAGCTTGGACATAACAGCTGCAGCTTTGTGATGTGTTTTGATTTCAGCATCAGGAGGGAGATTGCTGGTGATAGTGGAGCCTAGATATGTGGAGCTACCAACAATCTCTAGCGTCACATTGTCAATGCTGACAGATAGCAGTATGACAACATGCTGGATCATGTCATTTGTATCCCTGATGCTAATGTTCAAACCAAACACTTTACAGACATGAGAAAACTGCAAGTGTTCCTCAGTTTGGAATGATAGTACAGCATCATCAGCAAGGAGCATTTTTCTGATGAGGACTTGGCGTGCCTTTATCTTGGAATGTCAAATGAGCAAGGAGAACAGCTTTCTGACAATTCTAGTATATAAGTAGATGCCCTTTGTGATGACCTGAAGACATATGTTAACAGCAAAGAGAACAATATGTCAAAGTGCAGGGCCAGAACACAAGTCTGTTTGATCACACTGTGGATATCAAGGGCGGAATTCTCCAGTCCTCTAGCCATGGCGCGTCATTCGCTGGCGACAAGATTCTTGACTTCCGCCACTTGCCAATGGGATTATCCACTGAAGTCACTCCACGCTGCCAGGAAACCCAAGGTCAAGGGTACACTGCCGGCAGAAACAGAGAAATAAAATGAAATGAAATGGCTTATTGTCACAAGTAGGCTTCAAATGAAGTTACTGTGAAAAGCCCCTAGTCGCCACATTCCGGCGCCTGTTCGGGGCGGCTGGTACGGGAATTGAACCGTGCTGCTGGCCTGCCTTGGTCTGCTTTCAAAGTAAGCAATTTAGCCCTGCCCAACAGCTGGAGTCTTTCAGCCCAAAGGCTTCCACAATGTTGCCCTGTCATGGCTGACCTCAACCAACATGTTTTCATGGGAAGAAAAGGTCACATTGAGCAGCTTCGGTGAGCAGTCAATTCTTTCAAGAAGTTTAAACAGACCACCTTTATTCACATGGACAAATCCCAGGGTAAGACTGATGAAGGCAATATATAATGGTCTCCTTTGTTCATGGCATTGCTCTTGCAGCTGTCCGATGGAGAATATCATGTCAATGCTCCAGTTCTGAAACCACATTGGGATTCACGATAGATGTGTTCAGTGACGATTTGTAGTCTGACAAGAACAACATGGGCAAATATTTTCCCCATGGTGCTCAGCAGGGAGATCCTTTATAGCTGCAGTTTCCCTTGTTCTTGCACAGGGTCACAAATGTTACATCACACATATCCTGGGATCCTGCCCTCACCCTCCAACAACGACAGATAAGTTTGTGTAGCATAAGTGCCGGTTTCCCATACTTGATTAGTTTAGGCAGTATACTACCTGCACCTGGAGCTTTACCAATGCAAGCGAGTCAATAGCTGAAATTTCAACCCCATATCCTCTCCATCACAAAGACTGCTGACCCACATCTGCAACATTATCTACTTCCATGCCACCTCAGCCTATTCTGCCCTTGCCCATGTCTTTCTCACTTCCAGACTCAACTGCTCAAATGCTTTCCTGGGCTCCCAACATCCAATTGGTTTTGGTCCATCTCATATCCTGCACCAGACCTCAATCACCTATCACATTTGTTCTTGTTGACCCACATTGTCCCCTCCTTTCCCAAACAGTTAAATCTTTTCATCCTTTTATTTAAATCCTCGTGTTTTCACTCCTCCAAATCTTGAATCCAGCCCCGCCATTCTCTGCCAAACTTTTGTTCATCATTACAATGTGTCATTAATTTCCTTCACCCCTCCATTGTTCGCACTGCTGTCAGTGACTGAGCCCCATGCTGTGGAATTCCCTACCTAAACTCCTGTCTTCATAGAATTTACAGTGCAGAAGAATCATAGAATCATAGAATTTGCAGTGCAGAAGGAGGCCATTCAGCCCATCGAGTCTGCACCGGCTCCTGGAAAGAGCACCCTACCCAAGGTCAACACCTCCACCCTATCCCCATAACCCAGCAACCCCACCCAACACTAAGGGCATATAAAGTTTAGATATATTGTTCTTTCAAATGGAAATTAAAGAAATCAACTGTTTTTTAAAGAAAGCTCTTAATGGATTTGACTAAATTAATTTTGAGGGAAGGATTCCTGTTGTTTTTTTAGCTATGGCAAAATCAAAGATGTATAAACAGGTTTATGATTCCATTAGAAATTGTGCAAAGCATTTTTCTCCCTCTTCCACCAACCCCAATTATACATGAAAATAAATTACTCTGAAGCAATATTTAAACAAGTCGTCTAGAAGATGGCCCAATTTTAACTTGCTGATCTTTTGCTTGCACCAGAATAAATATTTGGCAGCCAAAGTCTGGTTCAAAGATATGATGAGCTTTTACACTGCCAGTAAAGTATTACAATACTTTAAGTGTGGCGTACATTCAGCAAATAAATTAGAATTGGTTTGATATGAACTACAAATCATAAGAGTGTCACTCGACAACCTGATAAATTGGTTCTGACCAATTGCATCTCCACTGGAATACCGATTGCTCGTTTCCGACCAGACAGAAATTCACGGAAGCTTGAATCTTCTATAGTCAGAAGAAGGCCATTCGGCCCATCGAGTCTGCACCGGCCCTTGGAAAGAGCACCCCACCTAAGCCCACGCCTATTCACCCTATTCCCACAACTCCATACCCCAGTAACCCTGCCCAATCTTTTTGGACACTAAGGGCAATTTATCATGACCAATCCACCTAACCTGCACATCTTTGGACTGTGGGAGGAAACCGGAGCACCCGGAGGAAACCCACGCAAACACGGGGAGAATGTGCAGACTCCGCACAGACAATGACCCAAGCCGGGAATCGAACCTGGGACCCTGGAGCTGTAAGCAACGGTGTTAACCACTGTGCTACCATGTTGACTTGTCACCTCCTTCCTTAAATAAAACCATCTCTCCAACCAAGATTTCAGTTGCATTACTTAATATCTCCTTCTTTGGCATGGTGTATTAAGTCCCAGTTGAAAACCCTTATTAATAATTATCTTTATTAGTGTCACAAGCAGGCTTGCATTAACACTGCAATGAATTACTGTGAAAAGCCCCTAGTCACCACATTCCGGCACATGTTCGGATACACTGGGGGAGAATTCAGAATGTCCAATTCACCTAACAAGCATGTCTTTCAGACCAGTGGGAGGAAACCGGAGCACCCGGAGGAAACACACACAGACACGGGGAGAACGTGCAGATTCCGCACAGACAGTAACCCAAGCCAGGAACTGAACCCGTGTTCCTGGCGCTGTGAAGTAGCAGTGCTACCCACTGTGGTACACTTCCGCCACGGTACTGTGTTATGGGTCTATATTCAAGCTGATGTTTTTTTCTTGTTTTAATGTATTATGAGGATGAGTCACTCACCTCATGCAGCTCTCGCATCCTCAGTGAAAAAGCTAAACTTAGTTGAAGCATGTTTCCAGCATGACTCTCAGCCAAAGACTAGAGGCTCATAACCAGTGAATTTAGCTCCAACTCCTTTAACATGTCCAATCACGTTGAAATAAGTTCTTCAATGCAACAAATTACTTAATTTTCTCGCGCTCTCTCTCCACAGAAGTACACAAAGTATAAACGGCACTCCTTTTATTATTGAATGCCAGGAAAACGTGAATAACACTGTAACCACAGTCTCAGTGATCCATAGCAATTCATCAGATGGCAACATTCCACTACTCCACGTTCTTTACACGCAGTACTACTGGTACGGAGGTACACGGGATCATTCCCAAGTCTGTGATTACCAAATCAACAAAGTCAGGCGGTGTGACATCATATACCAGGTTAAGAAGGTGCAGTTTGGAATTAGCGTGCCAATTCTTCAGCGGAGTGCTTCCATTCCGAGTCACTAAAAGGTCATCAGGGTCACCTGCAATAGAATGTTTTGAAAATTTACTTACTGCGTTACTGTTAACTTACACCAACTTCATCAGCTGTAAAGTGTTTTTGGATGTTCTGAAGTAATAAACGGCCATATTGCATTGCGAGTGTTTTTCTCACCACCCAATCCAATAGTTTATCCATATGGAACATCAATTTTGCACTAAACAAAGCAGCACGTAAATAAGAAAAGCAAAATACTGAAGATATTGGAAACCTGCGCTAAAAACAGGAAATGCTGGAAGGCCTGATAGCATCCGTGGAGAGAGAAACCAAGTTAACGTTTTGGGTCCATGACTCTTCAGACCTGACAAGGGATAGAAATGTTCTGGGGTTTATGCTTCTGAAGAGATGGGATAGAGCAATTTCAGCAAAATAAAACATCAGGGATAGGTAGGGGCTCAGGAGAGATTAAGTGACAAAGGTGTTATGGAAACACAACGAATGGAGTAGAAATGATAGTGTTAAGAGTTGTATAAAAATCAGATCATAGAATGTGTAACGAAGGTCAGTGCTTTCTGATAGCAAAACATAATAAGAAAAAGTTACAGACTGACCTTTGGAGAGGGTGTTGGGGGTGACAAAAAAAATCAAAATGGAAGACAGAGATGGTAGTCTAAAACTGCTGAACTCGATGTTAAGTCCAGAAGGTTGTAATGTGTCTAATTGGATGATGAGATGCTGGTCCTCAAATTGGTGTTGAGTTTCAGTGGAACATTGCAACAGGCCAAGGACAGAAAGGTAAGCAAGAGGGCAAGATGGCGGATTGAAACAGCAAGCGACAGGAAGGTCAGGGTCACAGTTGCGGATTGAGTGCACCACTCTGCGCTTAGTCCCCTCAAACCAGCACTGTGAATATGGATTGCCTGTTCTGCCACAGCAGGTATTCTATTTTTCCCTGAAGAAATTCCATACAAGATTGAGAAAAGACAATAATGACAAGATCAAACTTCAGTGTACTCAGCCTCAAGTGGCCAGGGAATAAACTTTTGGAGTTACTTTTCAGTCAAGGGCTGATTTTCAATGTTGTTCCCACCTCTGAAAGGGTCGATGGAACTTGTATGCAAAGGAAAATAAATAAGTGACTTCATCTTCAAGAAAAGTGATTTAGGATAGGTACAATAGTGTAGAAATAAAGTAATAAATACAATAGGGGAAGATGATTGAAAGGGAGGAGGAGGACCAAGTATAAATGTATACCTTTAATTTCTTTATTGGGTTAACTTTAGTTGTAAAGGACACATTTTTCACTGCCGATACTAATTCTGGATAAGTGAGCTACAGTCAGCCCTCATTTATTTGTGATTGCATTCCTGAAAATTGCAACTTCAATGAATTACATGAATTTGCATAGGAATCAATGTTAAAGCCAGAGGTAGTTTCCTTTGGAATAAAAACAAGTCTGGTAGCATTTGTGGAGTGAGAAAAAAAGTTAATGTTTTGAGTCCGTATGACTTCTTCAGAGCTGGAAAAGGGGGAGAAATGTGACGGGTTTTATACTGTTGAAGAGAGGGGGTTGGAGCAGATGGAGCAAAATAGAAGATCAGGGATCTCAGGAGAGGTTTGACAAAGATATCTTGGACACAAGACAAAGGGAGTGTTAAAAAAGTGTTGAAGACTGAAGAAGGTTCCAATAGTGGCATAAAGGTCTGATAGCAGAATATGTTCATAACAGAACAAGGGTCAGCACTCTCTGAAAGCAAAATATAACAGGTTGCAGTGTGGGGAGGGGGTTGCAGCGTGGTGGGGTGCAGCGTGGGGGGTGGGGGGGGTTGGGAAAATCTTTTTTAAAAAGATTGGAGGACAGAGTTCATGGTTTGAAGTTGCTGAACTCAATGTCAAGTCCAGAAGGATGTAAAGTGTCTAATCAGAAAATGAGGTGCTGTTCCTCCAGTTTACATTGGGCTTCACTGGAATATTGCAACAGGCCAAGGATGGAAACATGAGAATGAGCAGGAAGGTGAAGTGAAATGGAAGATTGAGGTCATGTCCCTCTTTCTCTTCAGAGCCTGGGCCTCTTCCTGACAGTCTGCAGGAGGCCAAGCCCCTGTCCCAAGCTGCGAATGGAACCGGGGTGCGGCAGCCGGAAAAGAAGCTGGTTGGGGCACAGCTGGAACTGGAGGGGGTGGACAACTTGTTGAGCTGGGGGCCCTGATCCCTCCACCCCCACCCCAGGTTATTTACACCTCATTACCTGATGAGTGGCTGGGCAGCTACCTGCCCCTGGATTTAAGCCTCGTTCACTCCCCGCAGTCTGAGCATCTGTTGACTGCGGCAGCAGATGGCCCAGAGTGCAGCAAGCAGGGGTGCGAGGCCAAAGTGCAGGCAATGCAAATCCAAAAATGGCAAGTCGAAACTAAAGGCCCGAAAGAATAAACAATGTTAAAGTGAAACGACTTATGGATGATTTAAAGTAATGATTTCCAGTAAACTACCATAGGGTTAAGTTTGTTTTCGCACAAGTAGGGCTGAAAACGAGCAATAAAAGGCTGTCAAACAGTCAGCAGGATTCAAGCTCAGGCCTGAAGGTGAAAGCACATTTTAAAGTGAGGATGATTGCGCAGTAATCCACAAACTACAACGCGAAGCAGGGTATATGATGTGAACATACAAATTAGGAGAAGGAATACCCCATTAGGTCCTTCAAACCTGCTCCACCATTTAATAAGATCATGGCTGATCTGATTGTAACCTAAACACATTCGCACCTACCCGCAATAATTACACCCCCCCCTCCGCTTATCACAAATCTATCTACCTCTGCCTTAAAAATTTTCAAGGACTCTGAGGAAGCGAGTTCAAAAGATTCAAGATCCTCTGTGAGAAACAAAACTCTCTTCATCTTTAACCCCTTATTTTTAGACAGTGACCCCTAGTTCTAGATTTTCCCACAAGAGGAAACATCCTTTCTATATCCATCCTGCCAAGTCCCCTCAAGGTCCTATTGTTTCCTTATTTTTGTATTCAATTTCCCTCACAATAATTACTTGCTGTACTGACATACTAACCTTTTGCGATTTATGTAGCAAGACACCCAGATCCCTCAGGATCTCTCACTATTTACATAATATGCTTCTGTTTTATTATTCTTGCCAAAATTGACAATTTCCCCACATTCCCAGATCTTTGCCCACTCACCTAACTTAGCTACATCCCTTTGTAGTCTCTTGTGCCCTCTTCACAATGTACTTTCCTTACCTACCTGTGTGTCCATCAACAAATTTTGCAACCATACCTCAGCCCCTTCATCAAAGTCATTTATGTAAATTGTAAAAAGTTGAAGTCCCAGCACTTACCCCTGTGGCACTCCACTCGTTACATCTTGTCACTCAGAAAATGACCCATTTATGCCTACTCTCTCTTTCCTGTTAGCCAATCTTCTGTACAACGTAATGTGTTAATCCCTACACCATGAGCTTTTGCACAATAACCTTTGATGTGGCACCTTATCAAACAACTTCTCCAAATTTAAGTACCATCCACCAGTTCCCTTTAATCCACAGCATATGTTACTCCTTCAAAGAACGCCAATAAATTGGTTAAATATGTCTGATTTCCCTTTCACAACATTATGCTGGCTCTGCCTTGATTTACCTTAATTTTTTCCAAGTGCTCTACTATAATGTCTCAATAGCTTCTAAAATTTCCCCTTATTAAAGCTATCTAGTCTGTAGTTTCCTGTTTCCTGTCTCCCTTCCTTTATGGATAAAGGAGTTACATTCTCTATCTTCCAATCTACTGGAACCTTCCCCAAATATAGGCAATTTTGGAAAATTAAAACCATGCATCAACTATCTCACTAGCCACTTATTTTAAGACCCTAGGGTGAAGTCCATCAAATTTTGAGGACTGGTTTGCTCACAGCTCTAACAGTTTGCTCCCCTGATTGTAGTTTTCTTGAGTTTAATTTTCCTTTAATTTCCTGATTTGCAACTTTTTCTAGGATATTACTTGTACCTTTATAGTGAAGAGTGATGCAAAATACCGGTTTAATTTATCTGCCATCTCCTTATTTTCCATTATTAATTCTCCAGACTCACTTTCTACAGGACCGACACTCACTTTGTTAAGTCTTTTTCTTAATTATAGAAGCTCTTCTCATCTGTCTTTATACTTCTAGCTAGCTTTCTCTCATATTCTAATTTTTCCCTCCTTATAAATTTCTTTGTCATTCTTTGCTGTTTTATATATTGTGCCCAATAATATAACAGACCAAATTAAGGGAACAGAAAGTGATTCAATGTTATCATACTTCAGTATAGGCAAAAGTATTTTGCGTTAAAATCACTCTCCTTAATAAATTAAATTATCCATTTTAATTTACTGTGCTATAGCTTGCTCGTGATCAGGGTATTAAAAAAAAACTTTAAATGTTGCAGGTATTAAAACATTTAAACTTTCACCCTCAGCCCCCTGCAGCTTCCTGCGCTAATTCCTCTTTCATTGATAGAACGAGGAGAGAGAGAGATAGAATTTTGCTTCTCAGATCACAAATGATGGCACTGGTATTCAATAGTAACAGTTTCCTTTAAAAAATAAAAATCAGTTATT
Organism: Scyliorhinus torazame; assembly: GCF_047496885.1. Classification (NCBI taxonomy): domain Eukaryota; kingdom Metazoa; phylum Chordata; class Chondrichthyes; order Carcharhiniformes; family Scyliorhinidae; genus Scyliorhinus; species Scyliorhinus torazame. The sequence continues at coordinate 256,327,866 of NC_092710.1, forward strand.
GTTTTTCAACAGAATTTTGCTTTTGCCCCCAGAAACACTTATAAATATGCCCGTATTTAACACAAATCATGTAACTTCATAAATACTTTCCTTTATTCAAAATTATAATTATTTAAAAGAGAAAACATAAAACCTACCCAGTTCATTCAATACAAATGAATCTGTCTGAACTCTTTCACAAAACTTGTGTGTTTCACAGCAGACCAGGACTGGTACATTGTATGCTTTTGCCACAAGTGCTATCTGTGATGTTCCCACACGTGACATCACGTAGCCATTAGCCAGAAGGGCGTGTGCTCCCAGGAACACCTTAGAAACCTGTGCAGAAAATTAGATTGAATAGTTTAATGCAAGACGAGGGATTGACTAAATACCACTTCAAAAAGTAAAACATAAACAGGCAGCTAATTAAAAAAAATATATATATTTTTATTCAATTTTAACAAATTTTCAACAAACCCCCCCCCCATACAGAAAGAAAAAAGAAAACACACAGAAAGACACCGTACGCCCAAATTATACAGAGAATTCCCCCAATATACAAACCACCCCCACGAAACAAGATAAACACATACCCGGAGACCCCCCCCTCCCCCGCCCACTGTGTTGCTGCTGCTGCTGACCTCCTCCTAACGCTCAGCCAGAAAGTCTAGGAACGGTTGCCACCGCCTAAGGAACCCTTGCACAGATTCCCGCAAGGCAAACTTTACCCTCTCCAATTTAATGAACCTTGCCATGTCATTAATCCAAGCTTCTACTCTTGGGGGCTTCGCATCCTTCCACAGTAGCAGAATCCTCCGCCGGGCTACCAGGGACGCAAAGGCCAGAATACCGGCCTCTTTCGCCTCCTGCACTCCCGGCTCGTCCGATACCCCAAATAATGCTAATCCCCAGCTCGGCTTGACCCGGGTGTTCACCATCTTGGACATAGTCCTCGCAAAGCCCCTCCAAAACCCATCCAGCGCCGGGCATGCCCAGAACATATGGGCGTGATTTGCCGGGCTCCCCAAGCACCTCACACACCTGTCCTCTACCCCAAAAAACCTACTCAACCTCGCCCCTGTCATATGCGCCCTGTGAACAACTTTAAACTGTATCAGGCTGAGCCTGGCGCAAGAGGAGGAAGAATTTGCCCTACCCAGGGCATCAGCCCGCAGACCCTCATCTATCTCCTCCCCGAGCTCCTCCTCCCACTTGCCTTTTAGTTCCTCCACCGAGGCCTCCTCCTCTTCCTGCATCTCCTGATAGATCGCCGAGACCTTGCCTTCTCCAACCCATACACCCGAAATCACCTTGTCCTGAATCCTTCGTGCCGGAAGCAGCGGGAATTCCCTCACCTGCCGTTTCACAAACACCCTCAACTGCATGTACCTGCAGGCGTTTCCGGGGGGCAGCCCAAATTTCTCCTCCAGAGCCCCGAGGCTCGCGAACGTCCCATCTATAAACAGGTCCCCCATTCTTTTAATTCCTGTCCGATGCCAGCTCAGAAACCCCCCAGCCATTCTTCCCGGGACGAATCAATGGTTCTCTCGAAACGGGGATCAAACCGAGGCCTCCACCTCGCCCCTGTGCCGCCTCCACTGCCCCCAAATTTTCAGAGTCGCCGCCACCACTGGACTCGTGGTGTACCTTGTAGGCGGGAGCAGCAACGGTGCCGTCACCAGCGCCCTCAGACTCGTGCCCACACAGGACGCCATCTCCAGCCTCTGCCACGCCACCCCCTCCCCTTCCATTACCCACTTACGGATCATCGCCACATTGGCAGCCCAGTAGTACCCACATAGATTCGGCAACGCCAGCCCTCCTGTCACTGCTACGCTCCAGAAACACCCCTTTTACTCTCGGGGTCTTGTTCGCCCACACGAATCCCATTATACTCCTGCTACCAGCTTAAAAAAGGCCTTAGGGATCAGAATGGGAAGGCACTGGAATACAAAGAGGAACCTCGGAAGGACTGTCATTTTAAATGACTGCACCCTACCCGCCAACGAGAGTGGCAACATATCCCATCTTTTGAACTCCTACTCCATCTGCTCCACCAACCGTGTCAAATTGAGCTTGTGCAGGGCCCCCCAGCTCCTAGCCACCTGGATCCCCAGGTACCGAAAGCTCCTTTCCGCCCTCTTCAGTGGAAGCTCGTCTATCCCCCATCCCTGGTCCCCTGGGTGTACCACAAAGAGCTCACTCTTCCCCACGTTAAGCTTATATCCAGAAAAGTCCCCAAACTCCCTGAGAATCCGCATTACCTCCGGCATCCCCTCCACTGGGTCCGCTACATACAATAACAGGTCATCGGCATACAGCGACACCCGGTGTTCCTCTCCCCCCTGAACCAATCCCCTCCAGTTCCTGGGCTCCCTCAGTGCCATGGCCAGAGGCTCAATTGCCAATGCGAACAACAAGGGGGACAGGGGACACCCCCTGCCTTGTCCCCCGGTACAGCCAAAAGTACTCTGACCTCTGCCGGTTCGTGGCCATGCTCGCCACCGGGGCTTTATAAAGTAGCCTAACCCACCTGATGAACCCCTCCCCGAACCCAAACCTCCGCAGCACTTGCCAAAGATACTCCCACTCCACCCTATCGAAGGCCTACTCCACGTCCATAGCCGCCACTACCTCTGCTTCACCCTCCACTGAAGGCATCATAATTAGATTAAGGAGCCTCCGCACATTGGTGTTCAACTGCCTACCCTTTACAAATCCCGTCTGGTCCTCGTGAATCACCCCCGGGACACAGTCCTCAATTCTTGTAGCCAGCACCTTCGCGTCGACATTGAGGAGCGAGATCGGCCTGTACAACCCACACTGTAATGGGTCCTTGTCCCGCTTCAAGATCAGCACCCTGGACATTGTCGGGGGCAGGGCCCCCCCCCTCCCTCGCCTCATAGAAAATACTCACTAGCAGTGGGCCCAACAAGTCCATGTACTTCCGATAGAATTCTACCGGGAACCCATCCGGCCCCGGTGCCTTCCCTGCCTGCATGCTCCCTAGCCCCTTGACCAGCTCCTCCAGCCCAATCGGTGCCCCCAACCCAACCACCTGCTCCTCCTCCACTCTCAGGAACCTCAGCCAATCTAAAAATCGCCCTCGAACCGCCGCCTCGAAGTATCTTTCAATACACCCCCGAATCTGCCTGCACACCTCCTCATCCTCCAACAGTCCCACATCCAGGCGCCACAGCGGACGCTGGTCTCTCTCCTCCCCCAACTCCAGCTCCACCCAATGCGGGGCATGGTCTGAAATAGCTATGGCCGAATATTCCGTGCCCTCCACTTTCAGGATTAGCGCCCTACTCATAATGAAAAAATCTATCCGGGAGTAGGCTTTATGGACGTGGGAAAAAAAGGAAAATTCCCTGGCCCTTGGCCTGGCAAACCTCCATGGGTCCACTCCCCCCATCTGGTCCATAAACCCCCTAAGCACTTTGGCCGCCGCCGGCCTCTTACCCGTCCTGGACCTGGAGCGGTCCAGTGCTGGGTCCAACACCGTGTTGGAGTCCCCCCCCCCCAATTATCAGGCTCCCTGCCTCCAGGTCCGGAATCCGACCCAGCAAGCACCTCATGAATCCGGCATCGTCCCAATTCGGGGCGTATACTTTCACTAGTACCACCCGCACCCCCTGCAACTTACCACTCACCATCACGTACCGACCTCTATTATCTGCCACGATGTTCAGCGCCTCAATCGCCACTCCTCTATTCTTCGCATCCAACCCCGAGTGGAAAACCTGCCCTACCCACCCCTTCCTGAGCCTAACCTGATCAGCCACCTTCAAATGCGTCTCCTGGGGTATAACCACATCTGCCTTCAGTCCCTTTAGGTGCGCGAACACCCGGGCCCTCTTGACCGGCCCGTTCAGGCCTCTCACATTCCAAGTTATCAGCCAGATGAGGGGGCTTCACGCCTCCACCCACCCACCCCCCCCCTCCCCCGACTAGCCATCTCCCTTTCTAGGCCAGCCACGTACCCGCGCCCCTGCACCCTCCACTCCCCCAGGCGGCGGGCCCCCGCCCCGACTCTCTCTCTGAACACCAGCTCTCCTTTGGTCAATGCAGCAGCAACCCAATTCCCCTCCCCCCCCCAGCCAGGTCCCCCTCTAGCTGTATTGCTCCCCTCATGGCACTCCCATAAGTCAGCTGACTCCTGCTGACCCTGGCCTCTCCCGCTACTTCATCGATCCCCCAGTGCGAGAATCCCCTCCTCCTCCTGGCAATCAGTGTGCGCTCCTTTCCAGCACCACCCTTCCCCTCCTGGCCCCACCTCCTTCCTTCCCTAGCGCGGGAAAAAGTCTGCGCTTTCCCACCAAGCCATCCCCGCCCTCTCTGGCGCAGCTCCCTTTTTGCGGCCTTCTCTCAACTCCCCCACCCTGGGCCTCCAAATTCCCCCCCCCCAGCTCGGGGCCCCCTCCTTCCAACCACCGACACACACACTCCCACACAACCCCCACTTCGAACCATTTCGCCCCACCCCACCCAGCACCAAAGAAAACAGAACAGAGCATCCCCAAAATACAGTAACACCCCATGGCATCCCCTCCCAACAAACCCTCAGTTTGAGTCCAACTTTTCAGTTTGGATAAAGGTCCACGCCTCCTCCGGCATCTCGAAGTAATAGTGCCGATCCTGAAACGTGACCCACAATCGCGCCGGCTGCAGCACCCGAATTTCACCCCCTTCCGATGCAGAACCGCCTTAGCCCGGTTGTAGCCGGCCCTCTTCTTGGCCATCTCCGCGCTCCAACCCAATTTCTTTTTCCCAATTAAGGGGCAATTTAGTGTGGCCAATCTATCTAACTAGCTCACCGTAGGATTGTGGGGGTGAAATCCACGCAGACACGGGGAGAATGTGCAAACTCCACACGGACAGTGACCCAGGGCCGGGATTCGTACCCGGGTCCTCAGCACCGTAGTCCCAGTGCTAACCACTGCGCCACCGTGCTGCCCTTCAGGCAGCTCAATTAACTACTTGCAATGGAAGAAATGCTGTGGAAAGAACATTTTGGACACTACTTCATCCATTTTCAGTCACCAAAATCTGTTCATCTAATTTGGATCATACCATTCCTTCTGTAATTTCAGATGCATCCATATTTTGAAGATAGTAGAAAACAGTGCAAGTTGTCCCAGCAGTCTCAATATTGCTGCTTTTTAAAATTTGCCCTAATTGACCTGTGGTGGCATTAATTTGAAATTAAATTTGAAAAATAAATTCTCTTTGTTGGTCTCCCACCCTCTAATTCCATAACCCTTTCCTGGACTTCTACTGCGTACCCTATTTTCCTCCACCTATGGCTTTCAGCTACATTTTCTCCTTTTTTCTATCAATTAACCTTATTTCTGTCTCCCTTTTTCCTTTGTTCTGCACCCTGTATTTCTTTCTTACTCTTGCTGCACATAAGCAACACACATATTGATATGAATTAGGGAAAATTAAGATTTAAAAATGAAATTGGGATAAAATAAGGGAATTGATAAGGGCAGCTACCTGAAGAGATTTTGATATGTGAATTAGCATATCAATGAGAAAAGCAAGTGTTTACATGTGTAACTGGGAGAAATAATGGAAGAGGTAACTTTAAAGTGGAGATATAAGGAAATCGACGTGGAAATGTTAAAAGCCAGATCCACAGGATGGGTAACATCAAAGGTAAAGAATGATATACCCATAGCACAATAACTACAGAAAGGGACACATTAACAGTTACCATCATAACCACACCCAGCTGCATAACAGTCTCCTAAAAAAAGTTATTGCTACACAGGCAGCCGGTTAAGATCCAAAACGCAAACCGAGAAGATTTTGCCTCCGTTGAAACGGAAGAGGTTTTTCCCAGATGTGGCCAAATAACCTGTGTGTGATAATTATCTGTTGGATTTAGCTCATAAAATTATATAATATTGGATGTTGTTTGGGAACAAAGAAGTGTCTCCGAGTTCAGGAAATGTAGGTAGTTGGAAACCAAGGGATAACTTCATGTGATACTGTGTGTGTATAATTAAGTGTTGTAGTGTATTATAGTCCTTCTCGTTATGTGTTTGGTTTTTCATTTAAGTTCATAAATATTCTTTATGAATTGATCACACAACGACTGGACTACTCTTCTCTGGTTCGCATATCTTTTCTCACAATATACCAAATCGCACCACTAAGAACCGGGGTTCCCAGTTACCCTTCTGGGTTTTAGGATATCCTCACACTTAACATCAGCGGAGTTTTTAACAATATGCATGATGAAAGTTCATGACCTGGAAAAACAAATTCTGTTTCTCTCTCTACAGATGCTGCCAGACCTCATAGTTCCAGTATTTTTTTGTTTTCACCTCAGATTTCCAACATTCATAGCTTAAACCTGGCCTTGTCTTTCCTTTGCATTGCTTTTTTTCAGTACATTGTATGGCTGCCCATAGAAATGCAGCGCTAAATACAAGGCTCCAAACATCTGATCACATAAACAAAGGTGTCATTCTCTGGATATGAAGTCACGGCCACTGGAATATCAGCCTAAACTTTATACTCACTTCAAAAGAACACGATAACAAAGCAACACCGTGGGCCCCAAGATAAACTCCTGAACAGTTACTGATGAGAAATTAGTACAAGTGATAGCGTCAGTGCTCTCTGGCTGGTTTAGCACAGGGCTAAATCGCTGGCTTTGAAAGCAGACCAAGGCAGGCCAGCAGCACGGTTCAATTCCCGTACCAGCCTCCCCGAACAGGCGCCGGAATGTGGCGACCAGGGGCTTTTCACAGTAACTTCATTTGAAGCCTACTTGTGACAATAAGCGATTTTCATTTTTAATTTCATTCTGCAGATGAAGATCTTTCATTCTCAACCCCAGTATTTCTTTCAGTCCAGACCCAAACAATGTAATTTGAACTTGAAGAACCAAACTGGATAAAACAAAGCAAAGTATTTTTCAATCACACAGTTCCTTATGATCCTGCATACTGAAGGGTGAAAAAATAATTATTGGATTTTCACAGGACATCCTAAGCTGAAGAGGTACTCACTTCTTAAGCGATAGGCAAACAGGTGTCAAAGGGAATTTACAAACATACCTCAGGCAGGATATAGGACACAGCACTAATCAGAACATATGTGCAGTGAATCCCATTTCGTACTAGTCTCCGGAGGGTCTCCCTTCCTTCCAGTTTGGGCCGACTGTCTACCACGACAACTTTGAACTTTTTCGCCTTATGGGCATCACAAAGAATAAAGCTCACCAAAGAAGAGCTGAGAAAGAAAATAAAATCTTTTCAAAAAGAGTGCAATTTGAAGCATCACGCTATCATTGTGTTACACCATTCTACAATTACACTGTTATTTTCAAGAAAGTTTAATTAGCTCTGCTTAGATCAAGTAATCGTGTTTGATACCTGCCAATTTGCAGAATAAAGTTATCCTCACATCACACGTAATTTCTCCCCCCAAACAATGGCAGCCCATCTCCCAAAAAAGTGTTGAACGGTTCCCAAGTAAACAGTAATGCTCAGTGACATGGACGACACACATCCAATCGAGCTATGTACAGAAAGTATGCAAATGTCAAAAAACACAAAGGTCTCCAAGTTAAAATGAACAGAAACTTTGAAAAATTAGCCCAGTATTTGTACGTATCTACTGTATCTTTTCAGGCAACAATTTCTCTTGTGGTTACTGTGCTATAATTTTAGATAACCACTGAAGAGGAATCAATGATAGAAAAATTCAACATTTCTAATATAACTTACCACCCGTACACCAGAATTACATCGCCATCATTAATTTTCTCAGAAGCTGATTTCGAGATGGCTTCAGCAGCCAGGTGAATCTTCTCATTTACGTATTTATCTATACACTGTAATAGCACTTCCTTCGCCTAGAAGTAATACAAGAGATGACGTTGTAAATACTTGCTTTTTCAGATATTTTAGAAGAATAAACCGTAGATCTTGCACAAGTAATAGAGGCTGCAGCAATAGCTGCTCCTTGTGCGGTAAATCCAGATACAAATGCTGGAAAATGGGATTAGAATAGTTAGGTGCTTAATGGTTGGCACGGACACGCTGGGCTGAAGGGCGTTTTTCCGTGCTGTGGACTGTATGACTCTGTACTTCAAAGATATCACAAAGCCAAATAGACTTGAAGATTTTAAGCAACCCATCAACATATAAGACAGGAGGGCAGCACAGTGGCACGTTGGTTAGCAATGCTGCCTCAAGGCGCTGAGGTCCCAGGTTCAATCCTGGCTCTGGGTCACTGTCGGTGTGGAGTTTGCATATTCTCCCCGTGTCTGCGTGGGTTTCATCCCCACAACCCAAAGATATGCAGATGGATTGGCCATGCTAAATTGTCCCTTAATTGGAAAAAATAATTGGGTACTCTAAAAATAAAAGAAAAAACATATAAGAAAGGAACAAGGCATTGAACCAGCTCAGCAGGAAGAGAGAATCCTGTACTTGGACACCATACCACAAGGTAGCTCCGAGTGGACTCAGAAGATGGTCACCAGCAATGTTCCAAACTCAATGGTTCTCCTTACTTAAAAAATATTCCAGACGAAGAATGAATCATTCAACTTAGGTGATTCAGGTGCAAAGGTTAGAATATTGTTGCAGGAAAAGAGACTAGACTTTCAGCAACTTCGCATGACTTCTCCTGAGAATATATTTACTCTTAATATGTGATCTGCCAACACATGCCACCTTACAGTGGCCTGGTGCCAGCTGGCCAAAATGCATCTTTTGGCAACATACAGGGAAAGATGGATAAAGTCAGGTCACTGATGAGTTTGATGGGCTGAATAGCCTTCCCACTCATTTGTTGTGATCCCTGGACCTGCCAATGATCAAAGGGTTTAAATTTTCTTCATGCAAAAAAATTAGAAAAACAAAGGAAGCAAAATACCTTTCCCTCCACGGAAACTATTAATTACTCATAAAATATGCTGTCAAGGTCTTTTGATAGTTCCAATATTATATATCAGGACCCTAAAGATGTTACTACAATGCAGTAATGTTAACCAAAGTACTCTGCTAACATGAGGTGAAGGCTAGTTATCTACTGAAATTACACCTCTGCTGTTAAGATTCTTGAAAATAGTAGTATTTAAATATGACAGGATTTTCTGCTCACTGACTAAATGTTTCAATTTTTCATTGAACTAAATAGTTAAATTTCAAGGAAAAGTTACGTTAATAATCTTTATCACTTTAACACACCAGCCTGTGACCTCAGAAATGTTTCTGATTTATTTGATACTTTCCTCTAGCTTGTATCCAGTTCAGAAGGAGGTCAGAGTATCAGGTCCACTTTAATCAACTGTCACGTACAAACTATCACTTCCGTGAACTGTGTTAGCTGTTGTAAAGTATGGAAAGATGTAGAATTTCTTTGCTAATGATATCCAGACAATTATTTTTTGAGCCAAGTAGGTTACAAAACTCTTTCAAAAGAGTGAAAAATGGTGGATCAGGGTGTTACGATGAGGTTTCCAGACAGAATTATAAACCATTTTGGCAACAACATAGCATATTGGCATGATGTTAAGGGTGGTGTTAATGTTGAATTGGTGTTGCATGCTTTAAATAGGTAATTAAGCACAGATGTCCCTATCTGGAGGGAGGACTCGGTAATCATTGGGAGAATATATAAACTAGTTCACTCCATGTCTGGTGAGGAACTGGAGGAGTCTGTGACCTTGCTTTGCTATCTTGAAAGTAAACATGTTTTAAGATACAAGCTAGCTTCAGACTTGTTCTTCTTCAACATAGAATTATTGGAAACAACAGGTGATTAAGTACATGTACTTGCAGAAATTGGGCCTATTTTTACATGAGTGAATCAGCACTAAATGGGATACTGAGTATAAAGTCAATTCCTGTAGAATTATGTTTTCTTTTTTCTTCCCATTCTGAAGTTAAACTATATAAATAGTTGTTTGGTAGTACAGAACTTGAGCACTGCTGTAAAAAGAGACATGCTGTCAAAGCTTTTCATCTTGCACTCATTAGGACAGAATCACAAGAATATCAAATTTCAAAGGGAACAACAATTTAGACTGCATGAGAAAAAGTGTTGATTGGCTGGTGAAGGTGTCGCTAGCATTTTTTCAGTTTTCACGAGTAACATGTCTTCCAGGGAATGGCCAATAACCTCCTCCTATGCCGTGCATATTTCCTACACATATATCTATAATAATAATCATCATCTTTAACGGTGTCACAAGTAGGCTTACATTAAAACTGCAATGAAATTACTGTAAAAATCCCCTGGTCGCCACACTAAGGCGTCTGTTCGGGTACACGAAGGAGAACTCAGAATGTCCAATTCAACTAACAAGCACATCTTTTGGGACTTGTGGGAGGAAACCGAAGCACCCGGAGGAAACCCACGCAGACATGGAGAGAATCCGCAACGGCATGTAAGAATTTCCTTAAACATCTTAATGGGCTCCATCCCACACTCAATCTCACCTTTGAAATGGAGCAGTCTCACCGTGCTAGTAGAGAACTCTGCAAATAGATTCTCTACTACTTTCTATCGCAAGCACCTTCACTAGTCAATAAACACATTGTGACTCCTCCAGCTCCACGCACTATAAAATTGATCTTATCAGCAACCTCAGAATTAGGGTCAGCACCACTTGCTCACCATGCAAGCTTGATGCCAAAATAGGGCACATCAAAGCTGTAAAGCTATCCTGCAGGATAAGGGCTACATAGAGCAGATCATTGTTCACTGTCTATCATGTAAACTCAGGAACATGCCCAAGGTTACCACTTTCAGTTCTGAAAAATGCCAGTCTACCTTGGATTACACTGGAAAGTAAGGTGTCTCCAAAATTTGGCCATCTGGTGAAGGATGCTGCCAATAAGTCAAAAAGACGTTCTATCGATCAAGCTAATGAGCAGCGCAGCGTACGAATTTCGGTGCCGGTGTAATGCCTAGTATGTCTAATGACTAGCGGACTGTATCAAGTGGCACATCCTTTGGCTGTTCAGAATAGGTCGAGTACTGACTGCATTCAACCCACCCGTGCTTACAAAAACTCAAATCATTGGGCCCGACATTAGATATGATTCTGCAATTGGGAAGCACTTACGTAACAAAAGTGAATGTTCTAAGAGCTGGGCGATCAACCAATTCAAGATTATCAGTCAGGCTCGCAATGGGGCTCACTTATGCTTGCTAGAAGCTACATATATTCACACACAGGGCCATGTCCTCTGTAAACAAAAATAATATATCCAGGTATTATACCTTTATCAACTAAACAAAAGCTTGGGGTCATTTCCCTGGGGCATTATCCATGACAACACCTCAACCTACCGGGGTTGATTTGCCTTATTTGAATTTAAACAAAAGCAAGGGAATAATGTTTGCCTCGTGCATTCTCCATGGCAACACCTCCACCATTCAAGAGTCCATTTGCCAACCCTTTTCTTCCCTTTGAGATTTGGTATTCTTATGATTCTGTCCTGACAAATGCAAGATGAAAAGCCATGACAACATGTCTGTTTTTACAGCCACGAAGAAACAAAAATGTCCTTTATGTCTTAGACAACTCTTGTGCTTATTTCTGGAATTCTTGCAAATTACTAAATTCCTTTTAAATTAAACTATAAAACTGTGTACATGAATTTGTACATGAGTAGTGATTACTGTGTATAATAAATGTGCTTTGATTTAAATCTTACTAAGCGGTGTATTGGATTATTGATCATTACTCGGACTTGAACCACGTGGCGGTATCATAAGGATACCTGGCGACTCAAGAGCAAAGGTGATAAAACAGAGCAATTAAACTAAGGCAAAGTTAGCTACATTACCTCTTCCTCCCGCATGCTTCTAGCAATATTTGAGATTTCCTTCTTTATGAACTTTATAGCATTGCCCATACTTGCTGAGAGTGAACGACACTGATTCAGAAAACTGAAAGACAGAAGCAATACATCAACAAAAAATAAATCCTTAAAGAACAGAGCACACACAAATCCCATTTATTAACTTGCGTATTATTTTCAATTAAGATCATTTTGAAAGATAGATGTGTTGCCATGGAACAACACACATTATCCAATGATTGGTCCAGATAGGCACAGAAAGGAATTGAATGTGCATTATTATGAAGATCCGTTCGATTACCAAAAGGATCTGTGGGAAAAGGCGCACTGCCCTTAAGTTGTTGAAGGAACTTGAGCAAGTAGGCTTCAGCTCACCAGAGAGGCAATGTGACTTGTGTCACTTGCAATCTGCAATCTAACTCCACCACAGACATGCTCCTGCCATTTCATTTCTTGCCATTTATGCTACTGCTTTCAAGCTGTACTATGGGGAGGGATCCTAGAGGGATTTTTCAAAAACAATTCATGGGATGTGAGCCAATTACCATTTCTAATTTCTCGAGAAGGTGGCAGTGAGCTGCCCCTTTGAACTGCTCCAGTCTTTGTAGTAAAGGTACTTTCTCATTGATTTTGCATAAGCAGATTCCAGGATAAGGACAGAAGAAGTCAGGTACTGTGTCGCATCTTTTGTCTCCAAGCCCGACACTGTGACACCACATCTGGTTTCCTTTACCAAATCATTTCTGCTGGGCACTTTTGCAAATAGGTTTCTCGGGGGGGGGGGGCATATCCACATGCATGCCGCTGCACATTGATCCTCAAATAGTTCTTGCCACTGTTCAAAATAATTGCTTTTTCACTGTTTTATGATTGCCTCCATCTTGTAGCGTCCTGTCAGTTTCCATCTGCCTCCGCAGCTCCCACCTTCCCCAGAAGTGCGCATGGCTGTCCCTCCCTTGGGTCTCTCCAACTGCCCTCCCATGACTATCTGCCTCCTGTAGCCTCAATTATACAGTGATAATGAAGGCAGCCTGGCGAATGGTCATTCCCCACAAGATTACAATGAAAAGTGCACATCTGGCACAAGTGGGGTGGGGACTTGTAACCTTGTTTTTAAAGTGGAGAAAATTCTGGCCTTTGTCCTCCCTTGAGATACGCATCCAATGGATCAAAATTCCTGCAAACTCTTTTTAGAGCTGTAGGAATTTTTATTCAATTAGTTATTTAAGTGGCTGCATCCTTTTAAATTTAACCTATATCACTATTTTTACACACAGGCACATATCAGTCCTGTTAATTTTTAATACTGGGTCATGACTAAATAATTGAAAACTAAGAAACATTTAATACCAGAAACTATTTCACACTTTTAGCAAGAACTGATGTTTTCTATAGATGACTAAAATAGAGAAATACCTGATGTCTGGCTTCAGTTTATTGACCAAGTCCCTTGATAACTCTTCACGAGGAGGAGTTGAGTAATCGCGGATGACCTGAAGCAGGGCCAAAAATACCAGTTTCAGCTTCAGTTTGAAGAGGCTGGCCACATCACACATTTTAAGATCATTAATGTGCAAAATTACCTCAAGACATGCCTACTTTTATAAGATATCATGTGAGGGAACAAACAAAAATACGTAAAATCAATCAGAGCATTTTTCCAGGATTGATGCATTACGGTCCCTAAATAATCCCAGTGATATAGAATGATGCTGTTCACTTTGTTTTACCTTAGTCTACACTACTGATTATGTTTGCACTGTACAAGTCTGATAGTAGTTTACCATTGCTGTGCTTTTCTTTCTCAGAAGAGCTATATATTTGCCAATGACACACATGTACAGATTTTTCTGCTGTGGGTCTAATTTCAAGAGAAAATGATTGGCCAGTGGAGTATCACTATTAATCATTGGGCAGGGCCAATGTTTTTACTTGTTGTACTCCAAATGAAAGTTAGTGTGATCCAAAAACATTTAACCTTCATGATTTTTATTTGGGTTGTATGTGCCCTTCCTTTGGTCAAAGTTCAAATCCGACAACTGGGAAAGTCTCCTGAATAACCTACTGGGTAAAGAGACAGTTTTGTGTGTAGCAATGAGCAATTTAAATAAGGTCTTAAGTTCAAATCCTTGACTGTGCTGAATTAGCTAAATCAGCCCAACAGTTGCGATGGTACTACTGCTAAGCCATAAAAGGGAAACAGAAATCAATCAGCCAGATTCGTGCTCTCAGGACAGAGATAGAGAACCTAGTGGAGTGGTGTAACAACAGCAAACACTCCCACAATGTCAGCAACGCTAAAGAGTTGGTCATTGACTTCAGGCGCAAACACCCCTGTCTGTGGTGATGGTTAACAGCTTCAAATTCCTAAGTGTGCACATCATCAAAATCTGTCCTGGTTCACCCACGTCAACGCTACAAACAAGAAAGCACAACAGCGCATATACTTCCTGGATTGGATTGGATTTGTTTATTGTCACGTGTACCGAGGTACAGTGAAAAGTATTTTTCTGCGAGCAGCTCAACAGATCATTAAGTACATGGGAAGAAAAGAAAATACATAATAGGGCAACACAAGGTATACAATGTAACTACTTAAGCACCGGCATCGGATGAAGCATACAGAGTGTAGTGTTAATGAGGTCAGTCCATAAGAGGGTTATTTAGGAGTCTGGTAAAAGCGGAGAAGAAGCTATTTTTGAGTCTGTTCGTGCATGTTCTCAGACTTCTGCATCTCCTGCCCGATGGAAGAAGTTGGAAGAGTGAGTAAGCCAGGTGGAAGGGGTCTATGATTATGCTGCCCGCTTTCCCCAGGCAGGGGGAGGTGTAAATGGAGTCAATGGATGGGAGGCAGGTTCGTGTGATGGACTGGGCGGTGTTCATGATTCTCTGAAGTTTCTTGAGGTCCTGGGCCGAGCAGTTGCCATACCAGGCTGTGATGCAGCCAGACAGGATGCTTTCTATGGTGCATCTGTAAAAGTTGGTAAGGGTTAATGTGGACATACTGAATTTCCTTAGTTTCCTGAGGAAGTATAGGCGCTGTTGTGCTTTCTTGGTGGTAGCGTCGACGTGGGTGGACCAGGTCAGATTTTTGGAGATGTGCACCCCTAGGAATTTGAAACTGCTAACCATCTCCACCTCGGCCCCGTTGATGCTGACAGGGGTGTGTGCAGTACTTTGCTTTCTGAAGTCAATGACCAGCTCTTTAGTTTTGCTGCCATTGAGGGAGAGATTGTTGTCACTGCACCACTCCACTAGGTTCTCTATCTCCCTCGTGTATTCTGACTCGTCGTTATTCGAGATCCGGCCCACTATGGTTGTATCGTCAGCAAACATGTGGATAGAGTTGGAGCTAAATTTTGCCATGCAGTCATGTGTACACGGAGTAGAGTAGGGGGCTAAGTACGCAGCCTTGCGGGGCCCCGGTACTGAGGACTATTGTGGAGGAGGTGTTGTTGTTCATTCTTACTGATTCTGGTCTGAGGACTTTCTCAGGAAACTAAGGGAATTCAGCATGTCCACACTGACTCTTACCAATTTTTATAAATGCAGCATAGAGAGTATCCTATCTGGCTGCATCACAGCATGGTATGGCAACTGCTTGGCCCAAGACCGTAAGAAACTACAGAGTCGTGAACGCAGCCCAGTACATCATGCAAACCCGCCTCCCATTCATTGACTGTGTCTACACTTCCCGCTGCCTTGAGAAAGCGGGCAGCATAATCAAAGACCCCTCCCACCCGGGTAAGTCACGCTTCCAACTTCTTCCATCGGGCAGAAGATACAAACTAATAATAATAATAATCGCTTATTGTCACAAGTAGGCTTCAATGAAGTTACTGTGAAAAGGCCCTAGACGCCACATTCCGGCGTCTGTTCAGGGAGGCCGGTACGGGAATTGAACCAGCGCTGCTGGCCTTGTTCTGCATTACAAGTCAGCTGATTAGCCCACTGTGCTAAACCAGCCCCAGAAGTCTGAGAACACGCACTAACAGGTTCAAAAACAGCTTCTTCCCCACTGTTACCAGACTCCTAAACGACCCTCTTATGGACTGATCTCTTCACACATCTTCTCTACTGAGTAGTACTGCACTCCATATGCTCACCCGATGCCTGTGTCTATGTATTTACATTTAATATTTATATATGTCCTATGGTTTTTTTTCATATATGGAATGATCTGTTTGGACTGTACGCAGAACAATACTTTTCATTGTACCTCGGTACATGCGACAATTAAACAAATCCAATCCAAATCTTGATTACTACCAGTTGATTCCTACTTAAAATGCAAACAGATGGCTATCTGCAAAGCAAATGATCAATTTCAATGGTAATAGTCTCCATTAGCTCATCATTTCCTATTTATGTGTTGTTTCTTTAATATCTTAAAGCTTCTGTCTATCACTTAGCATGAGATGATTCTCTTCATGATTCTGAAGATTTTATTCATTAATTTGCCCTCTCCCCATGTCCTGTATTAATATGGCCATCTACCACTTAAAAATGTTGTTTCTTTGTCTGCCTCTCCCCTATTCATCTTTATTGAAGCCTCTTTTAGTTCTTGTTGATTATTTTATTAATTCTTTCATGAGAACTGAGCATTGCTGACTGGGCCAGCATTTGTTGCCCATCCCTATTTGCCCTTGAACTGAGTGGTTTGCTTGGCCATTTCCGAGGGAGTTAAGAGTCAATCACATTACTGTGGATCTGAAGTCACATCTCGGCCAGACCAGGACAGCAGATTTCCTTCCCTAGAAGGAATTAGTGAACCAAATGGGGTTTATACGACAGTCGATGATAGTTTCATGATCACCATTATTAAGACTTGCTTTCAATTTCAGATTTTTATTAGTTGAATTTAAATTCCACCAGCTACCTTGGTGGCATCTTAATCCATGACCAGAGTATTAGCCTGGGCCTCTGAATTACCACTATAGCACCATCTCCTCCATAAATTCAGGTATTTAGTTAGACCCACTTTTGCTCTCTTTCATCGGATCACAAGATGAGATCAAAATAGAAGAAAAGGGACAGAATGACTGGTAGAAGTAGTTAAGTCAACTGGTCCAAATGAAGTGCATCCTAGATGGCTGAGGGAAAGAAGGGTAGATGTCGAAGAAGTGCTCACACAATCTTCCCATCTTCCTTAGATACCGGGGTGGTTCCAGAGACCAAGAGAATTGCAAAACTTACAGCCTTGTTCAAAAAGGAGGGATAAACCTGACAACTACAGGCCAGTCAATTTAACCCAGGTGGTGGGGAAGCTTATGGAAACTAAATTCCAGGGAAAAATTAACATCCCCTTGGACAAATCTGGACCAAGGAGAGCAAGCATGGACTTGGTTGACATACCATTGGTCACAGGGAGGGTGAATGAGGGCAGCGAAGTTGATGCTGGTATTGACTTTCAATAGGCATTTGATTAAGTATCATATTTTGATGATTGTCAAAATTGAAGCAGCATGGATACAAATTTGGTTAAAGGTCAGAAATGCTGGGGTGAATGGCAGTTTTTCGGACAGGAGTGGGTATGTACAACAGTGTTCTCCACGGATTAGTTCTTGATGCGAAATTAATAACTCAGACTTGGGGGCACAGCGCTCAATTCAGAAATTTGGAGATTATACAAAATTTGGAGTGCAGCAAACAGTGAAGATCGTCATAGGGTTTGACATGAAATGGACAGATAAGTGACACATGAAATTCAATGCAGTAAAGTGTGAGGTGGTAGATTGCGGTGGGAAGAATGGAACGAGAGAATATAAGATAAATGGTACAATATTAAAAGGGGTGTAAAGGTGTTTGTGCACAAATCTTTGACGGTGGTAAGATAGGTTAACAAAGCAATTCATAAAGTATATGGGATGCTGGGCTTTATAAATAGATGGAAAATGTACAAAAGGAAGTTATGCTAAACAAATATCAAACATTAGTTTGGTTCCAATTGTTGCTCAATTCTGGGAATCATGCTTAAACAAGGATATCAAGGCCTTAGCGAGTACATCAAAATTTTGGAGAGGGTACAGAAGAGATGTACTAGAATGGTTGCAGGGATCAGGAATCAGAGTTCCATGGATATGTTGCAGAAGCTCAGGGTGTTCACCATAGAACAGAGAAGACAAAGCAGACATTTAGTAGAGGTTCATGAAGGGTTTTGAGAAGAGTAAATATGGAGAAACTGTTTCTAATGGGAAACACAAATTAATTCAGAGGGAACCAGGCTCCACATCCACTTGCAGAACCCCCAAAATGGTGCTGAACACCGTCCTCCAAAACCTTTCCAGCTTCAGGCAGGACCAAAACATATGTACATGATTGGCAGGGCCTCTCCCACATCACTCACAGGCATCCTCCACCCCTTCGAACAGCCTTCTCACCCTAGACTTTATAAGGTCTGCCCTGTACACCACCTTCAGCTGTATCAGCCCCAGCCTCGCGCACAAAGTCAAGACATTTGTGGCAGCACAGTAGCACAAGTGGATAGCACTGTGGCTTCACAGCGCCAGTGTCCCAGGTTCAATTCCTCGCTGGGTCACTGTCTGTGCGGAGTCTGCACGTTCTCCCCGTGTCTGCGTGGGTTTCCTCTGGGTGCTCCGGTTTCCTCCCACAGTCCAAAGACGTGCAGGCCATGCTAAATTGCCCTTGGTATCCAAAAAGGTTAGGATGGGTTATTGGGTTACGGGGATAGGGTGGAAGTGAGGGCTTAAGTGGGTCGATGCAGACTTGATGGGCCGAATGGCCTCCTTCTGCACTGTATGTTCTATGTTCTATGTGCCCCCTGCAGCAGCTCGCACCACAGACTCTCCTCCAGCACCACCCCCAAATTTTCCTCCCACTTCACCTTAACCCCTTCCATGGACACCCCATCCTCCTCCAAAACCCTACCGTAAATCGCCGAGACAACCCCCCTCTCCAACCCCCGCTGACAGCACTGCCTCCAACAACGAGGAGGCAAGCGCTAGCTCTGTATTAAATCTACCTAATAAAAAAGACAACCTGTCATTGCGAGGACCTACTAGTTGGCTGAAATTCTGCTCATCAGCACACTAACTGCATTTGTAAGCTCAGAAACTTGAAGGCCACAATATTTTGGTACGGCTTTCAACTACCTGATCTCATCTCAGAGAACCAATAAATGAGATAAAAGAAAAAGAACCATCTATTAAAGGCAAAACCACATCTTTGGTGTTGTCTCTTCTGCAGGAGGTAGATTTGCTGTGTTTCATACCTGTTTAAAAGCATGTAGTAATGCTATACATCGTGCATTGGACCCTATAATAATGCCTTGAGAGTACTGCAATCCTAGGCGTACAATAGCAGGGTGAAGCACAGTTGAGGGGATGCTGCAAAGAATCAAAAAACAAATAAGAACGCAAGTGCCAAGTGCTTTGGTGAACAGTGCTAAAATTATGCAATGAGCTGAAGGGCTACATTTAATCTGAGGTTTTACTACACCAGCAAAACTAATTGCTGAACATGATCAATGTTGTAAAAAACACAATATTAAAGTTAGAATTAGTATTCTGTTGATTGATGGAAAATAACATATCTAGATGTTGAAGCTCAATTACAGTAGACATAATCTTTACGTTGCTACACAGCAAATGATACAAATTTTGCAATAGGTACCTAAAGTTCTACATCTCTGTATAAGTATAAGCTTGCTGACACCAAGTTACAATCCATCCAAACCCAACCTCCGAAAGACAAAAGGAAACATGGGTTCACATTTTCAACATCAAATTACCATTTCAGCTGTGCCACTGTAAAAGATGGTCTGAGAGAGATCTAGCAGGGAGGCTGATCATCATTGGTTTGGCTTTCTTGCATCTTCTTGAAGTCAGTTTCACACCTATACTAGCAAGGTGAACTCAGCTACCTTTCCAGGCATGGCAGTGCCATTCTCGGGAATGGAATTAAATGAAATGAAAATTGCTTATTGTCACAAGTAGGCTTCAAATGAAGTTACTGTGAAAAGCCCCTAGTCGCCACATTCCGGCGCCTGTTCGGGGAGGTTGTTACGGGAATCGAATTAAAAGTCAGATTGTTAAATGCTGTGGGACTCGTACTCGAGATTCTCAAGCTTATATCTAGAAATTACATGGAAAATGCTTCATGAAAATATACAAGCTTTGCACAGGGTTTCAACTGGAAATGAACTTTAAAAACTGTGCCAAAGGACTCTTTTGTAATGCCAGAAAGTATGCTTGAAGCAGCTTTGTGATTGAAAATGAATCCAATGATATGGTGATCCACAACAGTGGGGGAGAAAAACAGTTGTCAAAGGTGTCGTCTTTGTAAGCAGATTCTTTATGGCTTCAACCCAACCCAATAATTTCTGGTACTTCATTCAGCAATAAAACAATACATGAAGGCAAACCTACTTACGTCAGCTGTTGAGTCAGTGGCATTTTGCGACTGTACTGGTGTAAATGTAGAAAGAGGATGACTTTGCTGCCATAATCCTGCCTAAGTGGAACCTATAATAAACAGATATTTTAAGTACCTGCTTATACTGTAAAGTAAAATGTACTCCTTTTAATATCAAACCAAAATCAACACATCAATACTTCCAATAAGAGCACAGTAAGAAGTCTTACAAGTCCAGGTTAAAGTCCAACACGTTTGTTTTGAATCACTAGCTTTCGGAGCACAGCTCCTTCCTCACCTTCACCTGAGGAAGGAGCTGTGCTCTGAAAGCTAGTGATTCGAAACAAACCTGTTGGACTTTAACCTGGTGTTGTAAGACTTCTTACTGTGCTCATCCCAGCCCAACGCCGGCATCTCCACATCATGGCTAAAATAAGAGCACTAATGTTCAGGTAGAACTTCAGACCTTCTTTACAGAAACAATTCTTCAATTTTACTATCTGGAACACAATTTTGCATGTTCCTGAAGTGTGAACAGTTGTTTTTCATAATGATTATAATTTGCAAGAATATTGTAGCATGTGGATATAATGCACAGTCTGCATTTTCATTCCCTGATGAACACATGAGCGCTGCTGCAAAGGAAGAATATCACTGACTAAAATTGAAATCAAATAAATTTATTTTAAAGAATGTTGCATAGGGGTAAAATCCAACAAATATTCAAAAAAAGTAGTGCATGGGAATTCTTAATGGTGAGCTTACAGGCAGGTTTTTGGATTCTATTCACTCTTTCAAATTGTATGTTAAATCAACATTTTTTTAAAAAGAAGGTAATGAGTCTTGTTTGGTTCTTCCAAAAGCATCTAGTCTCTAGGAACAGCATGAATTTTACTGATGATCGAGAGTAGATTGATTGGGCTGTAAGTGGTTAGGTTAAATTTGTTCTGCTTTTGGTAGAAAGGACATACCCGGGTAATTTTCCGTATTGCTGGGGATGACTATGTTGTAGCTGTACTGGGACAGCTTGGCTAGGGGTGCAGCATGTTCTGGAGCACAGGTCTTCAGTACTATTGCCAGGAACCACAGCTTTTGCAGTAACCAGCCATTTCTTGATGTCACAATTGTTATGGGTTGACAGAACCCCAAAGTGTTTCATGGAGTTCAACCCACCCTCTGACATCACTTCAGTAATATCATAGAATTTACAGTGCAGAAGGAGGCCATTCGGCCCATCGAGTCTGCACCGGCTCTTGGAAAGAGCACCCTACCCAAGGTCCACACCTCCACCCTATCCCCACAACCCGGTAACCCCACCCTACACCAAGGGCAATTTTGGACACTATGGGCAATTTAGCATGGCCAATCCACCTAACCCGCACATCTTTGGACTGTGGGAGGAAACCGGAGCACCCGGAGGAAACCCACGCACACACGGGGAGGATGTGAAGACTCCGCACAGACAGTGACCCGAGCCGGAATCGAACCTGGGACCCTGGAGCTGTGAAGCATTTGTGCTATCCACAATGCTACCGTGCTGCCCTCAATAATATGATCAGCTGTATTTCTTAAAGGTACATTGCTTAAACATCCATTTCTTAAAGGTACTCTCACATGACATATTCCCCCCAAGAAAAAAAACCCATCAACTTCAAGGTGATTTCATTTTTCACCTTTGCACCATCAATTAAGAAATGCACACAGTAAAAACACTCTACCGGTTCAAAAAAAACAACACGCAAACAGGTATAATAATATAGTCCATTTCTTTTTCGTTCTTCTTCATCCAACCGAAATCCTTCTCGATTGACAGTCTCTTTGAACAAGAAAGTCTCTGCACGATCCATCCATTCCTCTACACCTCGGCATTTCTCTTTAGAATCAGATACTTTAGTTCAATCTGACCACAGAGTCCCTTGCAATTCTCCAATATAGGAGCATCGGTTACCACAACTTTCAGGCAGTCAAATGCATATTGAAACTCCGCTGTCCATTGAAAATCTTTTACGTTTCTTCAGCAAGTCCATCAGTGGGGCAATCACGCTACAAAACTTTTGCACAAATGTTCGATCAAATCCACTCATGCCAAGAAATCGAATTATTTCCCGTTGTGTTGAGGGTATCGGAAACCCCCCAATAACTTTCATTTTCACATCCCGTGGGACCAATCGACCCTGTCTGATTGTATGGCCAAGTAAAGTGACTTGGGCTTTTCCAAATTCACTTTGGCTAGGTTTGTCACCAAACCTGCCTCCTGAAGTTGATCGAATAACTCCATAAGATGTTTTAAATGTTCTTTCCATGTCTGGTTGAAAACTACCAGATCGTCGATATATACTGCACAATTGAGTAATCCTGAAACGACTGTATTAGTTAACGTTGAAATGTGGCTGGGGCGTTTTTCATGCCAAATGGCATAACTTTGAATTGATATATACCATCTGGAGTCACAAAAGCTGAAATCTCCTTCGCCCTTTCGGAAAAAGGTACCTGCCAGCAACCTTTAAGTAAATCCAATTTGGAAATAAAAGCGGATTCCCACTTTCTCAATGCAATCCTCCAAACGTGGGGTAGGATAAGAGTCCTTTCTTGTAACTGCGTTCACCTTTCTATAGTCCACACACAACCGTTGGGTACCGTCTGGTTTAGGTACGATCACTATGGGTGAGCTCCATTGGCTGCAACCCACTTCAATTATGCCATTTTTAAGCATACTCTCAATCTCTTTGTTAACCTGTGCCAATTTTAAAGGATTAAGTCTATATGGATGTTGTTTGATAGGAACAGCATTTCCCACATCTACGTCATGCATAGCCATTTTAATACTTCCCAATTTATCTCTACGTCTACAAACTTGTCCATGTGATATCAATAACTCTTTCAGGTCAGTTCGTTTTTCCTCTGGAAGGTAACTTAACAATTCATTCCAATTTTTAACAACATCCTCATTTTCCAATTTAATTTGAGGTTTGTCAAATTCACAGTCATCTGGATTTGGTTTGTCACTTTGAGTTAGAATCATTAGAACCTCCTTTTCCACTTGAATATTTCTTATGTCCCCAGTTTCTATCCCTCACCGACTGAAACTGAAGTCGGAAACCACCTTGATTTATGAACTAATTCATAATCATCTGCCATTTCTGCTGCTAATTTCGCAGTTTTACCCCTCTGCTCTTCCGCATGAGTTCTCACTACATCAGGAATTGAATTTTTAAACTCCTCCAAAAGTATAATTTCTCTGAGAGCTTCATACGTTTGGTCTATTTTCAAAGTCCTTATTCACCTATCAAAATTACTCTGTTTGAGCCTGAGCCTTTCAAACTCCATGTATGTTTGACCAAATTCTTTCCTTAAATTTCTAAACCTTTGTCTGTAAGCTTCAGGCACTAGCTCATATGCACCTAAGATGGATGTTTTCACCTCCGCATATGTTTCAGATACCTCCTCCGGTAGTGATGCAAGCACTTCACTAGCTCTACCTACCAGCTTTTTTTGAATCAGTAATACCCACATGTCCTGTGGCCATTTCATTTGTTTAGCTACCTTCTCAAATGAAATGAAAAAGGCTTCTACCTCCTTCTCGTCAAACCTTGGCAATGCTAGGACATACTTAAATAGATCCCCACCACGTCTTTGATTATGACACTCTGTCTCACTGTCCTCATCAATCTCATCCAACTGTATGTTTCCCTTTGCGTCTGCCAATTTTAACTGATTTTCATGTTTCATAGCCATTTTATGAAGTTCAAACTCTCTCTCTTTTCCCTTTCCTCTCTATCTCTTTCTTTGTTTCTTTATTCTCTCTCCTTTTCTTTTTCCTCTCTATCTCTATCTCTTTCTTTGTTTCTTTCTTCTCTCTCCTTTTCTTTTTCTCTCATTGCATATTCAAGCTGCTTTAATTCTTTTTCATGTTCAAATTGCTTAATCTGCAATTTCTAATGAGTCAGAATGTATCTCAGGCAAATTTAAATGCTCAGCTACCGCGGTAAGTACCTCATCTTTTCGCATTTTGCCAGGCAATGTTAACTGCAATGCTTTGGCCAAATCTAACAGTCTGCTTTTAGTCTCTGTCCGTAAGGTATTGTGTGTTACCATGTCCACCCCGCAAAAACTCCTGAGCCTCTAAAAGAGCCATTGCCCACTTAAACTACAATACCACACCTGAAAAGCAACCACAATATGCTCACCCCTCACTGTCTATAAGTTTGTTAAGCCAATCCAATCGATAGACATTTATCCCCCTCGAGTCCCCAATTGTTTACAGAACCTGAAAGTGTTTCATGGAGTTCAACCGAACCACAACTTTTAATAGATTGTGGCGTGGAAAGCACACGGCGTACTCTCCAGGTGTGATACAGCAGAAATGGACAAGTGGTTTTTAAAACAAAACAATGTTTATTCTATGAACTCAAGTTAACCTTTTTAAAACAAACATTAAATATCTTAACACCCATTACTTCAAAGATAACCCCAAAAGACTACAACACTAAATAATCCTTCAAACTGTTCCTTTAAACATCCAAAAGACTTCAAACCTTCAAAAATAGGAGCACATTAGGTTACATTCAATATATTTATAGTCTTTGGATTGCAGAAATCAACAGACCAGCTCTGTGTTTCTTCATGCAGCTCACAGCAAAACACAGACACTCCCAACTGCGTTCTCAAAACTGAAACTCAAAAAGCAGAATTGAGCTCAGCTCCCCCCACCCTCTGACATCACTTCAGTAATATGATCAGCTGCATTTCTTAAAGGTACATTGCTTAAACATCCATTTCTTTTTTTAAAAATAATTTTTATTAAAGGTTTTCATAAAATATCAATAACAAAATGAGAAAGAAAAAAGAACCCAACAGGGTTAAGTACAAAACACAATCTAAAAAAGCAACCCCCCAAACCCCTCCCTCCGTAAACATCCATTTCTTAAAAGTACTCTCACATAACACAATTGAGTGAATAAGATTGGCTGAAAGACTGGCACATATGACGCTAGGGGCCTCCTGAAGAGGCAGAGATGGATTATCCACGCGGCACTTCTGCTGAAGATTGCTGCAAGTGCTGCAACTTTATCTTTTGTGTTGGGTGCCCCCAAAGGTTGGGTGGGGTTACTGTGTTACGGGGATAGGCTGAAGGTGTGGGCTTGGGTAGGATGCTCTTTCTAATGAGCCGGTGCCGACTCGATGGGCCGAATGGCCTCCTTCTGCACTGTAAATTCTATGATCATTGCGGATGGGGATATTTGTGAAGCTTCCAGTGGCAGACTGGTTGTGGGCATGCTTAGCTCTGTCCATTGCATGTTGCTTACATACAGCTTCACCAGGTTGAAACCACATTTTTCGGTATGCCCGGTGCTGCTCCTGGCATGCCTTCCTGCACTCTTCATTGAACCAGGGTTGATCCCCTGGCTAGGTAGAGTGGGGCATTTGCCGGGTCATGTGTTTACAGATTGAGGTTGAGTACAATTCTGCAGCTGCTGATGACCATACCCCCTCACGGATGCCCAGACTTGAGTTGCTAGGTTTGTTCTAAATCTATCTCAATTTGCATGGTGGTAGTGCTACACTACATGATGATGGGAATCCACATTGTTAAGATGGAACTGTGTCTCCACAGATATTGTGCAGGGTCACCCCTACCAAAACTGAGGACAGATGCATCTGAGGCAGGCATGTTGGTGCAGATGGTACACTTTTCCATCCAGTTAGTTTTCTCACCACCTATCACAGACATAGTCTAGCAGCTATGTCCTGTAGGATTTGGTCAGCTCCATCAGTCATGGTGTTACTGAGCCACTCTTGCGATGGGCATTAAAGCCTCCCACCAGAGTACATTCTGCACCCTTGCCACCCTCAGTGTCCTCCGAGCGGTGTTCAACATGGAGGAGTACTGATTCATCATATGGGGTCATCAGCTTAGGGGTTGGGAGGAGGGGGGGTGGGGGGGAAGCAGTGGTGGCACAGTATGTGGTAATCAGCAAGAGGTTTCCTTACCCATGTTTGACCTAATGCCATGAGATTTCATGCGATCCATAGGTGATGTTGAGGATCCCCAGGCTAGCTCTCTCCTGTCTGTGTACCACTGTGCCACCACCTCTGCTGGGTCTGCCCTACCGGTGGGACAGGACATACCTGGAGGTGATGATGGGTGGTGTCTGAGACATTATCTGTAAAGTGTGAATCCATAGGTATGCCTATGTCAGGCTGTATCTTATTTGGTCTGTGGGACAGCTCTCCAAATGCAAGTAAGGAGGACTATGCAAGATTGGCAGAGTTGAGTTTGGAGTTGTCGTTTTCGGTCTACCTAGTTTCATTTCTTATTGACTTTTTTAACTGTAAGAAACAACTGAGTGGGAAGAGAGCATTTCAGAATCAACCATGTTGTGCAGGCCTGGAGCTGCATGGACAGCAGATTTCCTGGAACACAGTCCTGGAATGTCCTCCCTAACAACACTGTGGGTGAACTTGCATCACAGGGAATGCAGCAGCTCAATCAGAAAGCTCACCACCATCATCTACCAGCACGGTAGCACAGTGGTTAGTACAGTTGCTTCACAGCTCCAGGGTCCCAGGTTCAATTCCTGGCTTGGGTCACAAAGAACAAAAGAACAAAGAAATGTACAGCACAGGAACAGGCCCTTCGGCCCTCCAAGCCCGTGCCGACCATGCTGCCTAACTAAACTACAATCTTCTACACTTCCTGGGTCCGTATCCCTCTATTCCCATCCTATTCATGTATTTGTGAAGATGCCCCTTAAATGTCACTATCGTCCCTGCTTCCACCACCTCCTCCGGTAGCGAGTTCCAGGCACCCACTACCCTCTGTGTAAAAAACTTGCCTCGTACATCTACTCTAAACCTTGCCCCTCTCACCTTAAACCTATGCCCCCTAGTAATTGACCCCTCTACCCTGGGAAAAGCCTCTGACTATCCACTCTGTCTATGCCCCTCATAATTTTGTAGACCTCTATCAGGTCGCCCCTCAACCTCCGTCGTTCCAGTGAGAACAAACCGAGTTTATTCAACCGCTCCTCATAGCTAATGCCCTCCATACCAGGCAACATTCTGGTAAATCTCTTCTGCACCCTCTCTAAAGCCTCCACATCCTTCTGGTAGTGTGGCGACCAGAATTGAACACTATACTCCAAGTGTGGCCTAACTAAGGTTCTATACAGCTGCAACATGACTTGCCAATTCTTATACTCAATGCCCCGGCCAATGAAGGCAAGCATGCCGTATGCCTTCTTGACAACCTTCTCCACCTGTGTTGCCCCTCTCAGTGACCTGTGGACCTGTACACCTAGATCTCTCTGACTTTCAATACTCTTGAGGGTTCTACCATTCACTGTATATTCCCTACCTGCATTAGACCTTCCAAAATGCATTACCTCACATTTGTCCGGATTAAACTCCATCTGCCATCTCTCCACCCAAGTCTCCAAACAATCTAAATCCTGCTGTATCCTCTGACAGTCCTCATCGCTATCCGCAATTCCTCCAAACTTTGCGTCGTCTGAAAACTTACTAATCAGACCAGTTACATTTTCCTCCAAATCATTTATATATACTACAAACAGCAAAGGTCCCAGCACTGATCCCTACGGAACACCACTGGTCACAGCCCTCCAATTAGAAAAGCACCCTTCCATTGCTACTCTCTGCCTTCTATGACCTAGCCAGTTCTGTATCCACCTTGCCAGCTCACCCCTGATCCCGTGTGACTTCACCTTTTGTACTAGTCTACCATGAGGGACCTTGTCAAAGGCCTTACTGAAGTCCATATAGACAACATCCACTGCCCTACCTGCATCAATCATCTTTGTGACCTCCTCGAAAAACTCTATCAAGTTAGTGAGACACAACCTCCCCTTCACAAAACCATGCTGCCTCTCACTAATACGTCCAGTTGCTTCCAAATGGGAGTAGATCCTGTCTCGAAGAATTCTCTCCAGTAATTTCCCTACCACTGAAGTAAGGCTCACCGGCCTGTAGTTCCCTGGATTATCCTTGCTACTCTTCTTAAACAGAGGAACAACATTGGCTATTCTCCAGTACTCCGGGACATCACCTAAAGACAGTGAGGATCCAAAGATATCTGTCAAGGCCTCAGCAATTTCCTCTCCAGCCTCCTTCAGTATTCTGGGGTAGATCCCATCAGGCCCTGGGGACTTATCTACCTTAATATTTTTTTAAGACGCCCAACACCTCGTCTTTTTGGATCACATTGTGACCCAGGCTATCTACACACCCTTCTCCAGACTCAACATCTACCAATTTCTTCTCTTTGGTGAATACTGATGCAAAGTATTCATTTAGTACCTCGCCCATTTCCTCTGGCTCCACACATAGATTCCCTTGCCTATCCTTCAGTGGGCCAATCCTTTCCCTGGCTACCCTCTAGCTTTTTATGTACGTGTAAAAAGCTTTGGGATTTTCCTTAACCCTATTTGCCAATGACTTTTCGTGACCCCTTTTAGCCCTCCTGACTCCTTGCTTAAGTTCCTTCCTACTTTCCTTATATTCCACACAGGCTTCGTCTGTTCCCAGCCTTTTGGCCCTGACAAATGCCTCCTTTTTCTTTTTGACGAGGCCTAAATATCTCTCATTATCCAAGGTTCCTGAAAATTGCCGTATTTATCCTTCTTCCTCACAGGAACATGCCGGTCTTGAATTCCTTTCAACTGACACTTGAAAGCCTCCCACATGTCAGATGTTGATTTGCCCTCAAACATTCGCCCCCAATCTAGGTTCTTCAGTTCCCGCCTAATATCGTTATAACTAGCCTTCCCCCAATTTAGCACATTCATCCTAGGACCACTCTTATCCTTGTCCACCAGCACTTTAAAACTTACTGAATTGTGGTCACTGTTCCCGAAATGCTCCCCTACTGAAACTTCTACCACCTGGCCGGGCTCATTCCCCAATACCAGGTCCAGTACCGCCCTTTCCCTAGTTGGACTGTCTACATATTGTTTTAAGAACCCTCCTGGATGCTCCTTACAAACTCTGCCCCGTCTAAACCCCTGGCACTAAGTGAGTCCCAGTCAATATTGGGGAAGTTGAAGTCTCCCATCACCACAACCCTGTTGTTTTTAGTCTTTTCCAAAATCTGTCTACCTATCTGCTCCTCTATCTCCCGCTGGCTGTTGGGAGGCCTGTAGTATACCCCCAACATTGTGACTGCACCCTTCTTATTCCTGATCTCTACCCATATAGCCTCACTGCCCTCTGAGGTGTCCTCCCGTAGTACAGCTGTGATATCCTCCCTAACCAGTAGCGCAACTCCGCCACCCCTTTTACATACCCCTCTATCCCGCCTGAAACATCTAAATCCTGGAACGTTTAGCTGCCAATCCTGCCCTTCCCTCAACCAGGTCTCTGTAATGGCAACAACATCATAGTTCTAAGTACTAATCCAAGCTCTAAGTTCATCTGCCTTACCCGTAATACTTCTTGCATTAAAACATATGCACTTCAGGCCACCAGACCCGCTGTGTTCAACAACTTCTCCCTGTCTGCTCTGCCTCAGAGCCACACTGTCCCTATTCCCTAGTTCTCCCTCAATGCTCTCACCTTCTGACCTATTGCTCCCGTGCCCACCCCCCTGCCATACTAGTTTAAACCCTCCCGTGTGACACTAGCAAACCTCGCAGCCAGGATATTTATGCCTCTCCAGTTTAGATGCAACCCGTCCTTCTTATATAGGTCACACCTGCCCCGGAAGAGCTCCCAGTGGTCCAGATAACGGAAACCCTCCCTCCTACACCAGCTGTTTAGCCACGTGTTTAGCTGCTCTAGCTTCCTATTTCTAGCCTCACTGGCACGTGGCACAGGGAGTAATCCCAAGATTACAACCCTAGAGGTCCTGTTTTTTAACTTTCTGCCTAGCTCCCTGAACTCCTGCTGCAGGACCTCATGCCCCTTCCTGCCTATGTCGTTAGTACCAATATGTACAACGACCTCTGCCTGTTTGCCCTCCCCCTTCAGGATGCCCTCTACCCCTTCGGAGACATCCTGGACCCTGGCACCAGGGAGGCAACATACCATCCTGGAGTCTCTTTCACGTCCACAGAAGCGCCTATCTGTGCCCCTGACTATAGGGTCCCCTATTACTATTGCTCTTCTGCGCTTTGACCCTCCCTTCTGAACATCAGAGCCAGCCGTGGTGCCACAGCTCTGGTTGCTGCTGTTTTCCCCTGATATGCTATCCCCCCCCCCCCCGACAGTATCCAAAGGGGTATACCTGTTCGAGAGGGGGACAACCACAGGGGATTCCTGCACTGACTGCCTGCCCTTTCTGGTGGTCACCCATTTCTCTGCCTGCACCTTGGATGTGACCACATTTATATAACTGCGATCTATGACGCTATCCGCCACCTGCATGCTCCTAAGTGCATCCAATTGCCGCTCCAACCGAACCATGCGGTCTGTGAGGAGCTCCAGTTGGGTGCACTTTCTGCAGATGAAGCCATCCGGGACGCTGGAAGCCTCCCGGACCTGCCACATCTCACAGTCAGAGCAGTGCACCCCTCTAACTGACATTGCGTCAATTAATTAGTAAATTAAAATTATAAGTTAAAAAAAACGTTTTTTTTAAAGTTATTGTTAACTAACTGTTTCCTGGCACTAGATTTCTACTATAAATGTGTAAGCTAAATATAGTACTCTCCGATCTCTGGCTTAGATAACCCTCTAAATTATAATTAAGTAATTATGTTTAATTAGTTACCAATGCTTAATTTTTTTAATTTAGTGTGGATTCCCAACCAGCCACTCAGGTCACAGCTTTTCTGTGATGTCACTTCAGTTTCCCCCACCCCCACACACACAAATTGAAAAGGTAATAAAAGTAAAAATGAGTAAAAATCACTTACTTACCTTCTGAGGGTCTTAGATGTTCTCAGGTTCTCTCCCTGACAGAGACTGCTCCTCCTCCTCCGAACGGCTCCCGAAACTAGGCAGCGATCTTTTTAAATCTCCGCTCCGACTCGCAGCTCCCGCTCTTTTTAAATCTCCGCTCCGACTCGCAGCTCCCGCACTTTTTAAATCTCCGCTCTGACTCGCAGCTCCCGTGCTTTTTAAATCTCCGCTCCGACTCGCAGCTCCCGCGCTTTTTAAATCTCCGCTCCAACTCGCAGCTCCCGCGCTTTTTAAATATCCGCTCCGACTCGCAGCTCCCGCGCTTTTTAAATCTCCGCTCCGACTCTCAGCTCCCGCACTTTTTAAATCTCCGCTCCGACTCGCAGCTCCCGCGCTTTTTAAATCTCCGCTCCAACTCCCAGCTCCCGCACTTTTTAAATCTCCGCTCCGACTCCCAGCTCCCGCGCTTTTTAAATCTCCGCTCCGACTCGCAGCTCCCGCGCTTTTTAAATCTCCGCTCCGACTCTCAGCTCCCGCTCTTTTTAAATCTCCGCTCCGACTCGCAGCTCCTGCGCTTTTTAAATCTCCGCTCCGACTCGCAGCTCCCGCGCTTTTTAAATCTCTGCTCTGACTCGCAGCTCCCGCGCTTTTTAACTCTGCCTGCGCGGAGTCTGCACGTTCTCCCCGTGTGTGCGTGGGTTTCCTCCGGGTGCTCCGGTTTCCTCCCACAGTCCAAAGATAGGTTAGATGGATTGGCCAAGATAAATTGCCCTTAGTGTCCAAAAAAGGTTAGGCGAGATCCTGGGGATAGGGTGGAGGTGTGGTTGCTCTTTCCAAGGGATGGCGCAGAATGGCCTCCTTCTGCACAGTAAGTTCTATGTCTATCTCAAGGGCAGTTAGGAATGGGCAATAAATGCTAGCCTAACTAGCAAAGCCCATATCCCATAAATTACATTTTTAGAAGTTGCAATTATTGGGTCCAGTTGCTTCAGACCATAACTGTATTACTTTTCTCCAGAGGATAGGTTCTGCTAATGATTTAGCTTTTGCCACTTACAGCTGCATTCAACCATTTTGTTTCTTTATTTGTCCCAATACCATATTTTGCCTTGTAGTATCATCCCCTTTATCACTTAATTACTCTTAACTTTCCACCTCATCAGAGACCTCCCCTTTTGGTCTTTCCTCTCCTCCTCCAACATCTGTCCTCCCCTACTTTTTCCCCAGCTCCAAATTGCTAATTACTAATTTCCTCAAGTTGTGATGAAGTCACCAACCAGAAACATAAACTGTTTGTCCTTTTTTTTCCCGTCCGTGGGATGTGGGCATCGCCGAGTGGGCCGGTATTTATTGCCCATCCCGGATGGCAATTAAGAGTCAACCACTTTGTTCTCGATCTGGAGTCACATGTAGGCCAGACCAGGTAAGGACAACAGATTTCCTTACCTTCTGAGTAAATTAGTGAATCCAGTGGGTTTTGCGACAATCGACAATGGTTTCATGGTCACCTTTTAATTCCAGATTTTTGTTTAATTCAAATTTCACCATCTGCCATGGCGGGATTCGAACCCGGGTCACCACCGCATGACTCTGGATTACCAGCGACAATACCACTACGCCACCACCTCCTCTCACCATAGATACTTAGTAGTTCCTCCAATTTCTGCTTTTAGTACTAACATAAGTTTTGACATCACAGAATTTACAGTGCAGAAGGAGGCTATTCGGCCCATCGAGTCTGCACCGACCCTTGGAAAGAGCACCCTACTTCAGCCCATGCCTTCACCCTATCCCCATAACCCAGTAACCCCACCTAACCTTTTTGGACACAAAGGGCAATTTATCATGGCCAATCTCCCTAACCTGCACATCTTTGGACTGTATCAAAGTAATGGTCCCCGTCTCCAAGCGTGACCCGCAGGTGAACCGGGTAAAGAGCAAAGAAAATTAGAAAACCCAATTTAAAGGAGGAGGTAAGAGTACAGGTTAACGATGTGGCGGATGGTTACCGGAAAATAAAGGTGAGGGACAGAAGAGGTGAATGTCTTTATGCTCCAAGGAATTAAAGCAGGGAAGGGAAATTTAACAGTGGAACAAATTTAAACGCATTGTAATGCACAAAGCGTTCGGAACAAACTTAATGAGTTAATGGCGCAAATAAAAACAAATGGGTATGATTTGGTGGCAATTAGTGAAATATAGTTACAGGGAGACCAGGTCTGGGAATTGAATATCCAAGGGTACACTGTATTTCGGAAAGATTAACTGAAAGGAAAAGGAGGTGGCACAGCCCTGCTGCTGAGGAAAGGGATCAGTGCCGGAATGAGAAATGACGTAAGCATTGAAGAGCAAGATGTGGAATCAGTCTGGGTAGAAATAAGAAATTGCAAAGTCCTTGGCAGGAGTAATCTATAGGTCCCCAAACAGTAGTTCTGCAGCGAGGCACTGTAAAAACCAGGAAATACTGAGGGCTTGTAAGAAAAGTACGACAATAATCATGGGTGATTTTATTATGCACATGGACTGGATGAATCAAATTGGCAGGAGTAGCCTGGAGGCAGAGTTCACTGAATGTATAAGAGATTGTTTCCTGCAACAGTATGTTGGGGAACCAATCAAGGAGCAGGCTACTCTCAATTTGGTATTGAGGGAGGGTTCATTAATGACCTCATAGTTAAGGATCTTCTTGGGAGTTTTAAAATTCATTTACAGGATGTGGGCGTCACTGGTTAGGTCAGTATTTAATGCCCATCCCTAGTTGCCGTACAGAAGGTGGTGGTGAGTTGCCTTCTTGGACCGCTGCAGTTCTTGAGGTGCAGGTTCACCCACTGTGCTGTTAGGGAGGGAGTTCCAGGATTTTGACCCAGCAACAGTGAAGAAGCAGTAATACATTTCCAAGTCAGGGTGGTGAGTGACTTGAAGGGGAATCTCCAGGTGGTGGAGTTCTCGGGTATCTGCTGCTCCTGTACTTCTAGATGGTAGTGGTCGTGGGTTTGGAAGATGTTGTCTAAGGAACATTGGTGAGTTACTGGAGTGCATCTTGTAGATGGTGCACATGGCTGCCACTGTTCAGCGATGGTGGAGAGTTTGAATGTTTGTGGAAGGGGGAGCAATCAAGTGGGCTGCTTTGTCCTGGATGGTGTCGAGCTCCTTGAGTGTTGTTGGAGCTGCACTCCATCCAAGCAAGTGGAGAGTGTTCCATTACACTCCTGACTTGTGCCTTGTCGATGGTGGACAGTCTTTGGGGGGTCAGGAGGTGAGTTACTCACCATAGGATTCCTCGCCTTTGACCTGCCATGGCAGCCACAGTATTAATATGGCTAGTCCAGTTCAGTTTCAGATCAATAGTAACCCCCAGGATGTTGACTGTTGGCCTAGGACACTATCCTGAGGAACTCCTGCAGTGATGTCCTGGAGTTGGGATGATTGACCTCCAACCACCACAACCAGCTTCCTTTGTGCCAGGTATGACTCCAACCGGCAGAGAGTTTTCCCAATTCCCATTGACTCCAGTTTTGCTAAGGCTCCTTGATGCCATACTGGGTCAAATGCTGCCTTGATGTCAAGGGCAGTCACACTCTCCTCACCTCTGGCATTCAGCTCTTTTGTCCATGTTTGAACCAAGGCTGTAATGAGGTCAGGAGCAGAGTGACCCTGGTGGAACCCAAACTGAACATCCATGAGCAGGTTATTGCTGAGTAAGTGCCGCTTGATAGCATTGTTGATGACCCCTTCCATCACTTTGCTGATGATGGAGAGTAGACTGACTGGGTTGTTTTGTCCTGTTTCTTGTGTACAGGACACACCTGGGCAATGAATGGTGGTGGACAACTAAACAACTCACTGGAGGAGGAGACTCCACAACACAAATATCCCCATTCTCAATAATGGAGGAGCCAGTGTAGATGCCAGTGTTGTAGCTGTACTGGAACAGCTTGGCTCGGGGTGTAGCAAGTTCTGGAGCACAAGTCTTCAGTACTATTGCCGGGATATCGCAGGACCCATAGCCTTTGCAGTCTCCAGTGCCTTCAGCCATTTGTTGATTATATTTGCTGAAAACATGACATCTGTGATGATGGGGGACCTCCGAAGGAGACCGAGATGGATCATCTACTCGGCATTTCTGACTGAAGATTGTTGCGAATGCCTCAGCCTTGTCTTTTGCACAAATGTGCTCGGCTCCTCCATCATTGAGGATGGGGATATTTGTGAAGTCTCCTCCTCCAGTGAGTTGTTTAATTGTCCACCACCATTCACAGCTGGATGTGGCAGGACTACAGAGCTTAGATCTGATGCGTTTGTTGTAGAATCGCTTAGCTCTGTCTAATACTTGCTGCTTATGCTGTTTGGCACACAAGTAATCCTGTGTTGTAGCTTCGCCAGGTCGACACCTCATTTTTCGGTGCCTGATGTTGCTCCTGGCATGCTCTCCTGCACTCTTCATTGAACTAGGGTTGATCCCCTGACTTGGTGGTAATGGTAAAGTGGAGGATATGCCAGGAGTCGTGACCATAGTATGTAGAATACAATATTCAGTTTGGGGGCAAGAAAGTGGAGTCCCTCACTTGTGTTCTGGAATTAAACAAAGGAAATACATTGGTAGGAGAACAGATATGGCCCGAGTAGAGTAAACAGGAAGGCTAAAAGATAGGGCAGCTTATGAGCAGTGGCTATTTTTTAAGAAGATACTCAATTCCTCACAACTAAAATATATCCCAATGAGGAAGAAAGGTGGTAAGAGGGATAAAAAACATCCATGGCTAAACAAGGGGGTAAAGGACAATATAAAGACAAAAACTAAGGTACATCCTATTGCAAAGCCAGTGGCAGGCTGGCAGATTGGGAAACTTTCAAACATAAACAAAGGGATATCAAAAAGATAATAAAAAGAGCTTTGGGTTATCTGCAAATTTGGAGATATTACGGCTGGATTCTCTGGTCCCCAAGCTGCGTGTTGCTTGGCCACGGGTCGTGATTCTATCTTCCTGTCACTTGTAAATGGGATTTCCCATTCTAACCACTCCACGCCGACGAGAAACCTACGGGTAGGGGTGTGCTGCCAGCGGGAAAAGTGAATCGCAGCGACCGGATAATTTTAGCCTAGCCAAAGAGAAAATGCTGGTAAATCTCAGCAGGTCTGGCAGCATCTGTAGGGAGAGAAAAGAGCTAACGTTTCGAGTAGCACTGGGCAGCACGGTAGCATTGTGGATAGCACAATTGCTTCACAGCTCCAGGGTCCCAGGTTCGATTCCGGCTTGGGTCACGGTCTGTGCGGAGTCTGCACATTCTCCCCGTGTCTGTGTGGGTTTCCTCCGGGTTCCTCCCACAGTCCAAAGATGTGCAGGTTAGGTGGATTGGCCATGCTAAATTGCCCTCAGTGTCCAAAATTGCCCTTAGTGTTGGGTGGGGCTATTGGGTTACGGGGATAGGGTGGAGGTGTGGACCTTGGGTAGGGTGCTCTTTCCAAGAGCCGGTGCAGACTCGATGGGCCGAATGGCCTCCTTCTGCACTGTAAATTCTATGATCTATGAGTACAGACAGATGACCCTTTGTCAAAGCTAAAAGGCAGAGAAAGTGGGAAATATTTATACTGTGGTGTGAGAATGAAAGATGAGTCATAGCCACAGAAACCCAGAGAAACGGAGTGCTATTAGCCACAGAAACCAAGGGAAAGAGTGCTAGTGACAGTCCCCAGAGAGAACAAAAGATGTGAAAGGCCAAACTGCAGAAAAACTAACATCAGAGAGTAAACTGTGCCAGATGTAGGTGTGGGGGGAGGGAAAGGGGGAATCAAAGGGGAGAAAGAGTAAGGAAAGATGGATAAGATGGGTGGGGGGGGGATAAATATATATAAAGAAAGACAAGAAAGAAATAAATGGTAAAAGACAGTTAAAATGAAATGGGATGAAAACAAATGGGTCGAGGTGGGGTAGAGCTAATCATCTGAAGTTGTTGAATTCGATGTTGAAATCAGAAGGCTGTAGCGTGCCTAACTGAAAGATGAGATGTTGTTCCTCCAGTTTGCGTCGAGCTTCAGTCCAACATTGCAGCAGGCCAAGGACAGATATGTGGGCATGGGAGCAGGGTTTTGTGTTAAAATGACAAGCAACGGGAAGGTCAGGGTCCTGAATGTGCACAGAACGGAGGTGCTCAGTCAAGTGATCACCCAGTCTGCATTTGGTCTCTCCGATATAGAGACCACCACATTGGGAGCAGCAAATGCTATAGACCAAATTGAAAGAGGTGCAAGTGAAACGCTGCTTAACCTGGAATGAGTGTTTTGGGCCTGGGATGTTAAGCATGGAAGAGGTAAAGGGGCAGGTATTACACCTTCTGCGATTGCATGGGAAGGTGCCATGGGTGATGGAAGAGGTGTTGGGTATGGTGGAGGAGTGGACTAGATTATCTCGGAGGGAACGGTCTCTGCGCAATGCTGGCAGAAGGAGTGAAGGGAAGATGTGTTTGGTGGTGGCATCACGCTGGAGTTGGCGAAAATGGCAGAGGATTATGCTTTGCATATCGAGGCTGGTGGGGTGAAATGTGAGAACAAGGGGGACTCTATCCTTGTTCTGGGAGCGAGGGTAGTGGCGCGGGAGATGGACTGCACACTGTTGAGGGCCCTGCCAACAACTGTGGGTGGGAAATCACGGTTGAGGGAGAAGGAACACATTTTCGAAGCCAGGACAGTTGGTAGGATTTCGAAAGCCCAGGTCAGATGGTGCGTTGTCGCACATCCTGAAGGCTGCCTTGGTGAACGCTTACCCAAAGATCAGAGGCTGAATGCCCTTGACTGCTGAAGTGTTCCCTGACTGGAAGGGAATATTCCTGCCTGGCGATTGTCGCGCGATGTCCGTTCTTCCATTGTCGCAGCGTCTGCATGGTCTCGCCAATGTACCACATTTCGGGACATCCTTTCCTGCAGCGTATGAGGTAGGCAACGTTGGCCGAGTTGCACGAGTATGTACCGCGCACCATGTCGATGATCTGGCACGTCTTGCAGAGGTTGCCATGGCAGGGTTGTGTGGTGCCGTGGTCGCTGTTCTGAAGGCTGGGTAGTTTGCTGCAAACAATGGTTTGTTTGAGGTTGCGCAGTTGTTTGAAGGCAAGTAGTGGGGGTGTAGGGATGATCTTGGCAAGATGTTGGTCTTCATCAATGACTTGTTGAGGGTTGCGAAGAAGATGTCGTAGTTTCTCCGCTCCGGGGAAGTACTGGACGACAAAGGGTACTCTGTTGGTTGTGTCCCGTGTTTGTCTTCTGAGGAGGTCGGTGCGGTTTTCTGCTGTGACGCGTTGGAACTGTTGATCGATGAGTCGAGCGCCATATCCCATTCGTACGAGGGCATCTTTCAGCGTCTGTAGATGTCTGTTACGCTCCTCCTCGTCTGAGTAGATCCTGTGTATACGGAGGGCTTGGCCATAGGGGATGGCTTCTTTAATGTGTTTAGCGTGGAAGCTGGAGAAATGGAGCATCGTGAGGTTATCCGTGGGCTTGCGGTAAAGCAAAGTGCTGAGGTGTCCGTGGGCTTGCGGTAAAGCGAAGTGCTGAGGTGTTTCTTCTTCCCTTTCTTAATAATCCCTTGGTCCTCCTTTGCTGAATTCTAAACTGCTCCCAATCCGCAGGTCTGTTTTTTCTGGCCAATTTGTATGCCTCTTCCTTGGATCTAATATTATCACTAATTTCCCTTGTAAACCATGGTTTGGCTATCTTTCCGGTTTTATGTTTGCACCAGACAGGAATAAACAATTGTTGCACTTACCCACATTCTCTTTGAATGTTTGCCATTGCCTATCCACCGTCATCCCTTTAAGTAATGTTTCCCAATACATCTTAGCCAACTCATGCCTGATACCACTACAGTTTCCTTTATTAAGATTCAGGACCCAAGTCTCAGAATCAGCTACATCACTCTCCATCTTGATTAAAAATTCTATCATTTTATGGTTGCTCATCCCCAAAGGGTCTCACACAATTAGATTTCCAATTATTCCTTTCCCATTACACAATACCCAGTCTAGGATGGCCTGTTCTCTAGTTGCTTCCTCAACATGTTGGCCCAGAGAACTATCCCGTAAACACTCCAGGAATTCCTCCTCTACGGTATTGTGACTAATTTGATTTGCTCAATCTATATGCAGTTTAAAGTCACCCATAATTACAGATGTTCCTTTATCGCATGCATCTCTAATTTCCTGTTTAATGCCATTTCCAACATCAATACTACAGTTTGGAGGTCTATATACAACCCCATCTAACGATTTTTGTCCCTTATTGTTTCTCAGCTCTACCCATACAGATTCCACATCGTCGGAGCTGTTAGCTTTCCTTATTCGTTACCTCTTTATTTATGTTTTAATTTTTTTCCAATTAAGGGCAATTTAGTGTGGCCAATCCACCTAACCCTGCACATCTTTGGGTTGTGGGAATGAGACACACGCAGACATGGTAATTACCTCTTTAACAAGCAATGCAATCCCATCACCTTTTCCTTTTGTCTGTCCTTCCTAAATACTGAATACCCCATCACATTCAGTTCCCATCCCTGGTCACCCTGCAGCCATGTCTCCATAATGCTGACTATATCCAACCAGTTTACATCTATTTGTAGTAAGCCTGAGATGACTACATTTGAGGTCCTACTTTACAACTTGCATCCTGCTTTTGCGGTCACAGAAACGCTTATCTATTCCCCTTACAATTAAATCCCCTATAACTAGCCCATTTTGTGCAGTAGAGCCAACTGTGGTGCTGTGAATTTAGCTTTCCCCCCTGAGAGATCAATCCCCTCAACAGTATCCAAAGCGGTATCTGTTTTGCAGGGGAATGGCCACAGGAGATTCCTGAACTAGTCCTAGTCCTCTTGCTCTACCTGGTAGTCACCCATTCCCTTCCTTTCTGTGGAGCCTGAGCCTACAGTGAGGCCACCACCCGATACATGCTATCCATGATAATCTCTGGCTCGCATGTGCTCCAGTGTCCCCAGCCGCCACTTCAGTTCCAAAACACAGGCTTCCAGGAACTGAAGCTGGAGACACTTCCTGCACACATGCTGGCCCCAGACACTGGAAATGTTGCCGGCTTCCCACATGGAGCACACTGTGGCTTTGAGCTCTCCTGCCCTTGGAGGATGCTGAACATCAGATAATAACAACTACTCTACGGACCTTCTTTCCTGGTCCTCCTTACTACAGAATTTGGCTGTACAAACTATAAACCACAAAAAGACCTCACAAACTATAAGCGATGAAAGTAGTATCTATTTACCTGGTCTTACCCGCTACTTACAAATCAACTCCCTTCCTTGTAGTCTCTACTGCTGCAGCAGGGAAAGACTACTCTCTGAAGATTTTTTAAAAAGCAAAGAGCACCACTTTCCCTTCTGCACTGAGTTTCCACTATGTTGCAAATTCCTGATACCCACGCTCACCCTGGCTGTCTCTCACTCAGGATATGCTCTCTCCCACTACTGATGCGCTTAGCCCACATATATTCATATGCAGGGACTTGTCTTTCCAGGCAAAATGAACATTTCCAGGCATTGTGACTTTTTTTGAATGTAACAAAAGCGTGAGGGACAATAGGTCCCTGGTGCATTCTCCATGGCAATGCCTGAAGACTTGAGTCAATTTGCCAACAAATCAGCACCCTTTTCTCATGCAGTATAAATTCTTGTTCTCTTTGAGATCTGGCATTCTTGTACCTGTTCTAACGTGTGCAAGATGAGATGTTTTGTCAGCACGTATGTGCAGCAAAATGTGTATGTGCAACAGGAAACTGGTTTTACACATTGATTTTATTTTTAGGTAATGCAAACTCTGTTTGAACAATTCTCATCTGAACCATGCATTTATGCTATCAACTCACAAAATAACCCATTAAAATCCAACTCTGAAAGCAGGAAAACAAACAATTAGCACACAGTTCCAAACCTTAAACTTGGGACCCCTTTTAAAGCAATCTGTTGAATGAGCCTGTAAGAGATATTCACAACTATACTTAATACTGCACCAGCAATACAGATCATGGTTTGATTAATTTTAGCCTCAAATCAAGTTGAATATAAATACTTGCATTATTCAGGTCCAAAATATTAATCGTCACCCAAGTCCTACAAAATAAGTGGTGGACTTAATGACATGGATCATGGTTTTGTCTTAAATTGGTGGAACACGTAAATATTAACAGGGTAATTGCACCACAGAGCAGTAAAATTCAGGCTTTGTGACTTCAGTTCTCTGCAAAGCAAGCTCTTGATCGTCAATCTTCTAAATTCAATAATGGATGAAGAATAGAAAGAAAATGTAGATATCCGTCACTCATTCTTAAGAACGGAATTGATGGATTCAGGGATCGGTTATGGCTCAATGTTCTCATTCTGATGTGCATGATCCAGGAATCCATACAATAAGTTCAGGTTTATTTTTCCAAATCCAACTTTTTATTAATTTGTGGCATCTGTACCCAATTAAAAGTGTGCCACTGTACATCGGTGCAAGGATGAAACTAGACCTGAAGGTCGATATATCATGTCTTAAGTTCCTGTACAAAGAGCCCACAGACTGACTCAAACATTGTGAGTGAAGGAGCAAAGGAAATGGGTGTGGCAGTTAAAATGAAAACTGTAGGTCCTGACAAAGTGATCAAAAGATTGGTATTCTCTGGCAAGTGACTCACCTCTGGACTCTTCTAAACCTTTCCACCATCTACAAGGCACAAGTTAGAATGACTTGCCAGTATGAGTGCAGCTTCATTACTCCAGAAGCTCAACGTTATCCACGGCAAAGCAGACTGTTTGATCCATACCCGATCCAACTTAAGCATTCACTCTCTCCAGCACTGGGGTAATGTGGCTGTTGTGTACCATCGACAAGATACACTGCAGCAACTCACCAAAGCTTCTCTGACAGCACCCCCAAACCCATGACATCTCTCATCTGGAAGGTCAAGGGCAGCAGGCACATGACAATATCAAGTTCCCCTCCAAGTCACACATCATCTGACATGGAAATATAGTGTCATTCCTTCACTGATACCAGGGCAAGATCCTAGAACTCCCTCCTTGAACAGCACAGTGTAAGTACCTTCAACACCTGAACAGGTGGTTCAGAAAAAGAGCTCAGAACCACCATGCAAAGAGCAACTAGAGATGGGCAGCAAGTGCTGGCCTTACCAGCAATGCCCAGATCTGTGAATTTATAAAAAAAGGTTTACTATGTTGATAAAATTCAGTGAGAATTTAGGCATTACAAAAGTGGCTTTCAGGGACGGTCACGACAGTGGCAGCTCAGTATTTCAACATGCCATTTTGCTAAGGCATGTACAATGAACAAGGATGATGTCTTTTATTCTCCCACATTCAATTAAAAGGTTGAAAATTTCTAGATTAAACATCACAGGGGAGGTTAACCCTGGTCATCTTTACACTTCTCTTCTGGCAGGTAATAACAAGAGACCAGGGGAATTGTATATGGGGAACCTGCTTGGATAAATACCATTTAAAAATAGAAAATGGAAGGCAGCACGGTGGTGTCACACGGCGCCGAGGTCCCAGGTTCGATCCCGGCTCTGGGTCACTGTTCGTGTGGAGCTTGCACATTCTCCCCATGTTTGCGTGGGTTTCGCCCCCACAACCCAAAGATGT
Source organism: Scyliorhinus torazame (assembly GCF_047496885.1). Classification (NCBI taxonomy): domain Eukaryota; kingdom Metazoa; phylum Chordata; class Chondrichthyes; order Carcharhiniformes; family Scyliorhinidae; genus Scyliorhinus; species Scyliorhinus torazame. The sequence continues at coordinate 256,370,560 of NC_092710.1, forward strand.
GCAGGCTAGGTGGATTGGCCACGCTAAATTGCCCCTTAATTGGAAAAAATGAATTGGATACTCTAAATTTATTTTTAAAAAGAAAATGGAAATAAAAAGGTTAAAATAATCCAAACAGAATGAATTTTCAGATTAAAAGGTACCTGTTGCCGCTCCAGTTTTTTGGCCAGCTTTTTAAGAGCCGCAGGGTCATCTGCCTGAATGTGATCTGGGAGTCGTTTTACCACTGTGGGAAAGGGGTTCAGAAGATTTACTCAGGAGAGTGAATATCAGTGCAATAAAAACATATATATTAAACTCTCAGTTCTTTTAAAATCTTTCTTTAAATCTTCAAAACAGTCCTTATTGTATTCTCTCGAGAGTCAAGTAACATTCAGTGACAATCAGCAAAGTTTACACTTTAACAAAACGATCAAACACAATATAAAGCTGCAGGAATGCAGATAGAGCGGTAATTTAATCTCGGGTATCGGGGGAAAAAACTCATAAACCACTCAAGCTATGTTCGTTCTTCTACTATGGATTCATATCAGAAATTAGGCGAGCCGGTTCATGCTGACCAGAACCTTTATCATGTGTCATTGCATGCACAATATCTCTTCATTGCGAGTGGACCACGTTTTTTAGAAAAATACATAGCAAACATTATCGGCTGTTACTGGACCATACTTCATTTAATGGCTTTGAACATGAGTAGAATAATCATTTAATGCTGGATTATATTAAAAATACTTAAGTGGAAATCTTTGGTATCGCACTCGTCAGGTTATTGCAAGAATACCAATATCAACATCAACTTTATACTGCATGAGAAGAGGATGCTGATCGATTGGCAAGTGGAACTTGATTGATACAAGTGTTGCCATGGAGAATGATTAAGTTGATGGTGACTAACAGTTAACTGCCAAGCTTTGTTTGAAATTTAAACCAGACAGTTCGACACGGATTAGCCAAGGTACTGTTCTGTGGAATGAACCAACGAATGACTGCCAGTTATTTTGTTTAGCTGAAACAGATGCAATGTGTGTATTCTTTCTGTCTGCAAAGAAGATAGCCCTGTGTATTAATATTTGCAGCTTCCAGTACGCACAAATGCGCCACACTTCAAGACTGACTGACGATCTTAAATTAGTTAGCAATTTAATTTTTAAGCAGACTGAGGATTATTTAACAATCTTTTGAATACAAAAGTGCAAATTTAAATAATACTGCTCATTTGCCCATTTAGGTGCAAAAAACCATGGTGGGAAGTGAAAACCTTATCCAACCATTTCTACAGTATAAATTGCAAATTCTTCCAATGTTGACACACAGTTCTCAATGACCTCATATTTCTTACTGTTTCTCAGTCCCACTCACCACTATAGGAGCAGAATTAGGCCATTTGGCCCATCGAGTCCGCTCCGCCAGTCCATCATGGCTGATCTCATTTGGCCTTAACTCCACCGTTCTGCCCGTTCTCCTTCAACCCATTACCAATTAAAAATCTGTCTAACTCCTCCTTAAATTTACTCAGCATTTATTGACCATCCCTAATGCCCTCAAGGGGGCAGTTAAGAGTCAACCACACTGCTGTGGGTCTGGAGTCACATGTAGGCCAGACCAGGTAAGGAAGGCAGATTTCCTTCCCTAAAGAACATTAGTGAACCAGATGGATTTTTACAACAATCGACAATGGTTTCATGGTCATCATTAGACTTTTAATTCCAGGTCTGTTTTGAATTCAAATTTCACCATCTGCTGTGGCGAGATTTGAACCTGGGTCCCCAGAACATTACTCTGGGTCTCTGGTTTACTAGTCCAGTGACAATACCACTATGCCATGGCCTCCCTATTTTCTAGCTACCTCTTATCCTAAGACTATGACCTCTCATTCTAGAATGCTCCAAAAGAGGAAGCATTTGGTCCACATCTACTTTATCCATACCTTTTATCATCTTGTATACCTCAATTTGATCTCCCTTCATTCTTCTAAACTCTACAGGGTACAGGCCTAAATTGTTCAATCTCTCTTCATACGACAAACCCCATCAACGTCATGAACCTCCTCTGAACTGCCTCCAATGCCACATTTTCCTCAAATAAGGGGACCAAAAGTGTGCACAATACTCCATGTGCGGTCTTACCAATACATGTATAGTTGCAACAACCGTACCTTTATACTCTATTCCTTTAGTTATAAATGCCAACATTCCATTTGCTTTCTTTATTATCTGCTATACCTGCATGCTAGTTTTCTGTGACTCATGAATGAGGACCCCCAGATCTCTCTGCAACCGAGCACCCCGAAGTCTCTCCCAACTCTTACTGTGATAATTTTTTTACCTAGCTGAGGCTCGCTCGGTACAGACTTTGTCTTCCCCAAAGCAGCAGGTTGACTCTGGTCAGCTTTCTTGGACTGTTTTGCACGATTTTCCTGCTTTGCTTTCCGTTCAGCTCGAAATTCAGCTTTGCTTCTTCCGGCTGTACCTTTCTCATTGCCGACAGGCGTGTCGCCTGTTGCAGTATTTGTTGTTGAAGCTAAAACCAAAGGAGAACAAAGGACAAAGTTAATCAGGATTTGCTCAAATTTGTTTCACTTCAGCTTTGCAAAGTACAGTCAGTGAAAAACTAAGGCAGCACATCACATGAGTAGTTAGTAATAATCCCTCCCATGGTAGTTAAGAGGCACTAGTTAGACGTCTCACGAAATCCAAACTAAAGCATTAGTGGACAAAATTGTCTGAAGGGAATATATTGAACTAATTTACTCCTTTTACAGTTGTAAAACTAAAACTAAATAATAATAGAATTCTAAAATGGTTACAGCACAGTCAGAAGCCTTTCTGACTACAGTGACTGTGCTGACTCCCTGCAAGGGCAACTCGGCAAATAATAATAATAATCTTTATTGTCACAAGTAGGTTTATATTAACACAGTAATGAAGTTACTGTGAAAAGTCCCTAGTCACCACATTCCGGCGCCTGTTCGGTTACACGGAGGGAGAGGAGAATTCATAATATCCAAGTCACCTAACTGCACGTCTTTCGGTACTTGTGGGAGGAAACCGGAGCACCCGGAGGAAAGCCACGCAGACACAGGGAGAACGCAGACAGTGACACAAGTCGGGAATCGAACATGGGACCCTGGAGCTGTGAAGCAACAGTGCTACCCACTGTGCTACCATGCCGCCTGATCTCACTCCCCCCTGTAGTCTCACAATTATTTTCTCTTGAGATAATTACCCAACCTTTCTTTTTCTGTTCATCCTTCCAGGCCAAGATGACCATGTACATTAATACCCTTTTAAAAACCACGAGTGAATCTACCCCCAACACACTCCGGAAGTGCATTTCTGATCGCAGAACCCGCAGCGTAATTTTCCTCCCCCTCATATTGCTGTTCTCATTCTGTTCTGTTCTCATTCGTCTTAAAGCAGTGTCCTTGGGTTCTCAACCCTTCCACCAATCGGAATAGTTTCTTTCTATCTACTCTGTCCAGATTCCTTGTGATTTCGAACATGATTCTGATCTTTAGTTTTGGAGCCTTCACTTAACTGCAGACTCTTGCTTCCAATTGTCATACTTCAAATTTGTAATCCTGCTGTTTTAGGTTTCTACACATGCTATTGCTGCACCAACATGACTAACAGTCAACTTACTCCCAAGCCTTTAACATCTTTCTCCACTGCCAAGTGATAAAAGGATGTGTGTTGCCTGACATGACTTACTTTTATTCTTTTTCTCTTTCCTTCACTTTCTGGTGAGAAGGGAGGGGAGGAAAAGGATAGGAAAGTCAACCCTCAATCTAATGATTCCTCCTCATGGTATTGTGAACCATTAATTTACCAGGTGCCGACTTATTGTATTCACCTTAATCATTCGAATGGCAGCTCAAAATTAACAGATGAAAAAGGTTTTAGCTTTTTATACTTTTACACAGTGGTACTTTACTTCTTACACATGCAGACGTTGAGAAGTGTGGACACAAAGAGCAACCCAGCATTTCCTGTTAATTTAACAAAATTGCAGAGTTTAGAAATCTTCAATAGCCTTGTAATGGTAGATAATGCTTTAAGCATCCCAGTCAACCTGTGTGAATTTAATGCCATTAATGCTCCAAAAGGTGGAGAATGTTTTCTTACTCTGACAGCGTTAACCCGAGATTGTATGCAAAAGGAAAAATTAGCCATAGGAGCAGAAAAAAGAGCAGTTTACTTTTCTGCTGTTGCTGTTGTTTATTTTTGCCATCTGTCGAAAAAGAATTTCCATCATCTGTGGTCTTATCTTGCCTCCTGGTTTTTTTCTGCTGTTTCTTCTCCTTCCTCAGTCGTTGCTTTTCTTCCTTGGACAACTCTTGGCCGTCTAACTACCAAAATAAATTTTTTAAAAGACATTGTTTACATAGCTGCGTTTAAGAAAAAGCAAGTTCAGTTTGTATAACGTAGGAAAATTATTTAACAGTATGACACATCGAACTAGGAGAAAATTGCAACATTCCCAGTTGGAAGTGTGAACAATTCTTTAATAATAATATATTATGCAGGGAAAAAAATGATTGCAAAGATACAACAATAAATAATGGCGGTTGTTATCCAGGGTTGCCTATAATCGTATCACTCATCAAACTTGCAAGATATCAGCAATGTGAATCAGTGCTTATGTAGCAGGCAACAAACAAGTACACTAGCTTTGAAACATTTGCAAAATGTGTTGCAATGAACACTTATAGAGAAACTGATTTTAAAAAAAATATTGAGCATTCCTCAAAGGACTTTTGGTGGCAGCATGTAAGGTCGTACATAAGATAGCTCGCGCTAGGGCAATTGTATTTTTGGTCTTTTGTGCCCAGTTCCCAGAGGATGCTGGTGGACAGTCCCGACCTATCTAACTGTATAAGACACTGGTCAACGAAAGTATGTCGAAAGTTACAAAAAAGGTTGCTGGAAAGAAGGGTACGAATGGTAGTCCTTCGATGGAGCCAGAGTGCGAAGCTCATTGGGATGGAAGATGACGGAGACGGCATAGGTGGGTGTGGCCGTTCCTATCATAGTGGAAACGCTGACTGGAGTAATAGCACGTGAACTTGAAAAACAATTTGAGAAACATTTTAAAAGGCAAGGAAGGGAGATGATTGAGACCCTCAAAACGTATACTGAGGAGGCGCTTGACCCAATATGGAAGAAGCTCACAGTAACTTCATTGCAGTGTTAATGTAAGCCTACTTGTGACAAAGATTATTATTAAAAGTTGGAAAAACGTTGTGAAAGAACATTGCGAGGTTCTAAAGAGTGTGGAGGGGACCTTGTGGCAGAATAGGGACCAAATTGCCTTGTTGGAAGCTGACATGCTGCTGGTCGAGGAGAGAAACATGAGCCTGAGGGTGAAGGTCGAGGACCTGGAGAACAGGTCAAAGAGACAGAACCTCAGGATCGTGGGACTTGTGGAATGGCCTAGTGAGTAATTTACCCAGATATTTGCAAAGCTGATGAGATGGGGAGGAGAGAGGAATGAGCAGATGCCCCCTTCGGCAGAGGCTTCGAGCAAAGGAGCCACCATGTGCGGTGATACATCAGTTTCATAGCTTCCAGAGAAGGAGCAGGTCCTGAAATGGGCCAAAGGGAACTGGGATGTGAAGTAGAAAGGAAGCAACATCCAGATTTATCAGGAAGTCGGGGCAGAGCTAGCAAAAAGATGTGTTTGTTTGGTGGGGGGAAGGGGTTGGCGAAGAGAAATATTTTCTTTGGTAGGCACTGCAGGTTTTAAAGTTGGGGGATGGGGTAGAGTTTATCTTTGTCTCACCTTAAGGGTGGGATTGGCACCCGTCATGAGTGGGCCCTGGTCTAAGAATTGGGGTAAGGGCGGGATAATTCCTTATGGTGGAAATGGCTTGGGGGGGGGGGGCGGGGAGGAACCCCCGATCAGACTAATCAATTGGAATGTTAGAAGTCCAGGTGGCCCGGAAAAAAGTTGAGAGGTTTCTCTCACCTGAAGAATTTAAGGGCCAATTTGGTGCTTTTGCAGGAGACCCACCTGCTGGTGAGGGATCAAACAAGGCTTCGGAATGGTTGGATGAGCCAGGTGTTCCACTTGGGCTTCGATAGCAGGGTCCGGGAAGTGGCAATTTTAATTAACAAGAGGGTCCATTTTCTAGCGGGATGGGTTGTGGTGGATCAGGGAAGCAGCTATATGATAGTCACTGGGTTACTGGAAGGTAACAGTGATGCTGGTGAATGTATAAGTCCCGAATTGGGAACATTTATGAGGAGACTGTTGGCTGCAATACCGGATTTGGACACGCAACAGTTGATTCTGGGATTGTATAAGGCTCCCTCGCCTAGTATTCACACCACGAGCTCAGGGTACTTTCAATTAAATAGGGGAACGAAACAGGGGTGCCCCATGTTCCCCTTCTTGTTTGCATTAGAGATAGAGCCTTTGGCCATCGCTTTGAGGGCTTTGATTAAGTAGAACATAGAACATAGAACAATACAGCGCAGTACAGGCCCTTCGGCCCACGATGTTGCACCGAAACAAAAGCCATCTAACCTACACTATACCATTATCATCCGTATGTTTATCCAATAAACTTTTAAATGCCCTCAATGTTGGCGAGTTCACTACTGTAGCAGGTAGGGCATTCCACGGCCTCACTACTCTTTGCGTAAAGAACCTACCCCTGACCTCTGTCCTATATCTATTACCCCTCAGTTTAAGGCTATGTCCCCTCGTGCTAGCCATTTCCATCCGCGGGAGAAGGCTCTCACTGTCCACCCTATCTAACCCTCTGATCATTTTGTATGCCTCTATTAAGTCTCCTCTTAACCTTCTTCTCTCTAACGAAAACAACCTCAAGTCCATCAGCCTTTCCTCATAAGATTTTCCCTCCATACCAGGCAACATCCTGGTAAATCTCCTCTGCACCCGTTCCAAAGCCTCCACGTCCTTCCTATAATGCGGTGACCAGAACTGTACGCAATACTCCAAATGCGGCCGTACCAGAGTTCTGTACAGCTGCAACATGACCTCCTGACTCCGGAACTCAATCCCTCTACCAATAAAGGCCAACACTCCATAGGCCTTCTTCACCACCCTATCAACCTGGGTGGCAACTTAGAGGGGGATAATTAGGGGAGGGGTGGAGCATAGGGTGTCCTTGTATGCTGATGACCTTCTACTTTACGTGATGGACCCGTTTCCCACTATGGGTAATATGGTGGAACTATTGAAATGTCTTTTACAGGTATAAATTAAATCTGAAAAAGAGTGAGGCTTTTCTGGTGAACCCCGCCACCTGCCCCCCCCCCCCCCCCCCCCCGGGAGGGAAGCCAACCTGGGGGTGCTCTTTTTTGCGTGGCCAGATCCAGTTTTAGGTATCGACTGGCTCGAGATTGGGCCCAACTTTGCAAACTGATTTATAGTAGCCTGGTAAGTAGAATCAAGACCGACTTGTAAAGGTGGGATAACCTTCCCCTGTCTTTGACGGGCAGGGTCCAGTCAACCAAGATGAACATTCTGCCACGATTTCTGTTTTTTTTCTCAGTGTCTGCCGGATTTCCTTCCTAAATCCTTTTTTGGGAGGGTCGAGACCATCATTTATATATGCGGGCAAGACTTTGAGGAATCGTATGCCAGTCGTTCAAAGGGATAGACAGTTGGGGGGGGGGGGGGCATTACCGAATCTGATATTTTATTATTGGGCAGCTAATGCAGAGAAGGTGTTGTTTTAGTGTAGTGATCCGAGGGCTACGTGGGTGTAGATAGAATCAAGGTCATGTCGGGGTCTGGTCTGGGGGCATTAGTGACTGCCCCGCTCCCATTCTCACCGACAAAGTATTTGTCAAATCCAGTGGTTGCTTCCACTTGTGAAGCTATGGAGACAATTTAGACAACATTTTAAATTGGGGTTAATGTTGAAGCTGGCTCCCATCTGTGCTAACTATCAGTTCGAGCCAGCGAGATTAGATGACATGTTTGGAGGTGGGAAGGGAAGGGGCTGGAAAGAGCGTGCGATTTCTTTTCCTCGAGGGGCAGTTTGCCACTCTAGAGGAATTGACGGAAAGATTTGGGCTCTCGGGTTCAAATTCATGTGGATACCTCCAAGTTCGCAACTTTGCGAGACAGATTTTCCCGACGTTCCCCGTGGCGCCAGCAACATCTCTAATGGATTGGTTCCTTTTGCACACGGGGTCGAAGGGGGCACCTCCAGTATTTATCAACGGATTTTGTCAGAGGATTAGGTGACAGTGGAAGGGGTTAAGGGGGAAGTTGGCGGAGGAGTTGGGTGGTGGGGATGATGAGGTGTGATGTGAGGCCCTTCACAGGTGACGAATGTGATATAAAATAGTTACTTTAGAGATATTAGTTACTGTAATGTAGAGATAGGCCAGTCTCATTCTGGTGAGTTCACAGACAAAGGATTTCAGACCGCATGGCAAAGCAAAGGAAGAGGTGTGTCCACCAAAGGAGGAGAAAAGGATGCTGGGTAATAGGTGCCAGAGGAAGGGATTGGAAGTGAGCCAATCAGAATGTATTACCAGGTCAGGAGGGGTATAGGATGACCTATGGGAATCGTGTATGTGAAACTTGATGCCATTTGAATGTATCAGTAGAGACTTCTTTGTTCTACAGACTCACTTGATTCCAGAGGTGTACGAAGCAAGATGTGCTTTGTGCCGCTGTGAACTGAGTAAAGCTTGCAAGCTAAATAAAATAACTAATGCTGTACCTGCAAATCCATCTCGACTTTTATTGAGGCCAGACTGACGGGTAAAGAAATTTGGGATTTGACATTTGGTGCCGGAAACCCGGGATTTCTCAAGACGGTTCTGACCAACTGCGAAATCAGAATTAGACTGATTATGAACAGGGAGAGTGGGAAGAAGGGGCCCACAATGTATAGCTGGAAAATCACCGTGCATTGCTTTTTCCCCTCTTCTTATCGTCTGATTAGTCTGGTCACTCGCGGTTGGTACGGAAAGATCGTCTCGACGAAATCAAAGGTCAGTCTGGGGATTAGCAAATTAAACTGATGGGATATCATAATTGATAGTTCAGTTTTGGGTTAATTGTGTTGTTGACGACTGATGTGATTTCAGCAGATGAGGGGTCAGTTAAATAAGTGTTTTTAAATCTGAAGATGGTTCAACTCCATGTGTGAGTTCTGATTCGGCTTGGGTTAGGTTATGGGTTGATGGGACATCTAAAATTGAAGATGGTTCAACTCCATGTGTGAGTTCTGATTCGGCTTGGGTTAGGTTATGGGTTGATGGGACATCTAAAATTGAAGATGGTTCAACTCCATGTGTGAGTTCTGATTCGGCTTGGGCTAGGTTATGGGTTGATGGGACATCTAAAATTGAAGATGGTTCAACTTCATGTGTGAGTGTTTTAAATCTATAGTTGATTAAGCTAAAATTGTACCCTTGGACTGTGGTGGCGAAGGGCGCAGTTCTGAGGACTAGTTGAGATTGTGGGGAATTGCTTGGATAAATTTCAAGACAAGAACATCCAGAGAGCTAGATGCTGCATATTGGTTGAAGCAGAAGTCTCTCAAAGGGTTAACAGCAGCAGCCAAAGTTAAAGACGACAGACAGTGCTTTTCACTCAGGCCTTGAGATAACAGCAGCAGCCTGTAGTGTAATCGGATACCTTTCCTTTGAGTCAGTGAACTCCAGCAAAGTTACGTTTTGAATTAATTAAAGGAAACCAGTGGGTTTCTCCACCTCTTTGATAAAAGTTATTATTTTTGAAAGTAATTGATTGAAATTGCCAGAATCTTAAGTTTTACTTACTTGAAATAATGTTTATCTCATTTTATTTGTGAATTAATAGAAACTTAAAGAAGATCACTGACACCATTTTAAAAAGTGTAAATCTGGAGATGACAGTTGACTTTGCCAACATTTGTGAGAATGTAAGAAAAACTTGTTAAAAGAAAAATTGTTAAGATAAAGAATTAATTAAGTTGTAAATGTTATACAAGTTTGTGTTAAGCAAATCGTAAATTTAGTTCTGAGTTGAGATCAGAGCTAAGCTTGCAAGTTGCAGTAATTCAATTTGAATTTTCAAACATTTTAAGTTTTAAAAGAACACTGTTAGAACCTTTTCAATCGTTTTGCCAAGGAAAAAAAAAAAATTGCCATTGGTTATAAATAAGCAAATTTTTTAAAAAAAAGTATATATATATATATTTTAAAAAAGAGCCAAAGTATGAAAGCTAAAGAGTTAATTAGATTATGGAGACAATATTGTCAAGAGGAAAGAGATAAGATCATGTTATCAAGTTGGCAGGACAATGCCCTTAAAATGGGAATTCCAATTAGTGAACAGGGTAACAAAAAAAAAAACATTACAGGTCTTGAAAAAGGAATGTGCATTCAAAAAAACGCGCAAGTAGAGACAGGAAAGGCTCGGGTCAAACAAAAGATGAGCTACGTAGTTCAATGGCTGGCCTTGAATTGACAGAAAATGGTCAATTCAACAAAACAAAGAACAAAGAAATGTACAGCACAGGAACAGGCCCTTCGGCCCTCCAAGCCCGTGCCGACCATACTGCCCGACTGAACTACAATCTTCTGCACTTCCTGGGTCCGTATCCTTCTATTCCCATCCTATTCATATATTTGTCAAGATGCCCCTTAAATGTCCCTATCGTCCCTGCTTCCACTACCTCCTCCGGTAGTGAGTTCCAGGCACCCACTACCCTCTGCGTAAAAAACTTGCCTCATACATCTACTCTAAACCTTGCCCCTCTCACCTTAAACCTATGCCCCCTAGTAATTGACCCCTCAACCCTGGGGAAAAGCCTCTGACTATCCACTCTGTCTATGCCCCTCATAATTTTGTATACCTCTATCAGGTCGCCCCTCAACCTCCTTCGTTCCAGTGAGAACAAACCGAGTTTATTCAATCGCTCCTCATAGCTTATGCCCTCCATACCAGGCAACATTCTGGTAAATCTCTTCTGCACCCTCTCTAAAGCCTCCACATCCTTCTGGTAGTGTGGCGACCAGAATTGAACACTATACTCCAAGTGTGGCCTAACTAAGGTTCTATATAGCTGCAACATGACTTGCCAATTCTTATACTCAATGCCCCGGCCAATGAAGGCAAGCATGCCGTATGCCTTCTTGACTACCTTCTCCACCTGTGTTGCCCCTTTCAATGACCTGTGGACCTGTACTCCTAGATCTCTTTGACTTTCAATACTCTTGAGGGTTCTACCATTCACTGTATATTCCCTACCTGCATTAGCCCTTCCAAAATGCATTACCTCACATTTGTCCGGATTAAACTCCATCTGCCATCTCTCCGCCCAAGTCTCCAGACAATCTAAATCCTGCTGTATCCTCAGACAGTCCTCATCGCTATCCGCAATTCCACCAACCTTTGTGTCGTCTGCAAACTTACTAATCAGACCTGTTACATTTTCCTCCAAATCATTTATATCTACTACAAAGAGCAAAGGTCCCAGCACTGATCCCTGTGGAACACCACTGGTCACAGCCCTCCAATTAGAAAAGCATCCCTCCATTGCTACCCTCTGCCTTCTATGGCCTAGCCAGTTCTGTATCCACCTTGCCAGTTCACCCCTGATCCCGTGTGACTTCACCTTTTGTACTAGTCTACCATGAGGGACCTTGTCAAAGGCCTTACTGAAGTCCATATAGACAACATCTACTGCCCTACCTGCATCAATCATCTTAGTGACCTCCTCGAAAAACTCTATCAAGTTAGTGAGACACGACCTCCCCTTCACAAAACCGTGCTGCCTCTCACTAATACGTCCATTTGCTTCCAAATGGGAGTAGATCCTGTCTCGAAGAATTCTCTCCAGTAATTTCCCTACCACTGAAGTAAGGCTCACCGGCCTGTAGTTCCCGGGATTATCCTTGCTACCCTTCTTAAACAGAGGAACAACATTGGCTATTCTCCAGTCCTCCGGGACATCCCCTGAAGACAGCGAGGATCCAAATATTTCTGTCAAGGCCTCAGCAATTTCCTCTCCAGCCTCCTTCAGTATTCTGGGGTAGATCCCATCAGGCCCTGGGGACTTATCTACCTTAATATTTTTTAAGACACCCAACACCTCGTCTTTTTGGATCACAATGTGACCCAGGCTATCTACACCCCCTTCTCCAGACTCAACATCTACCAATTCCTTCTCTTTGGTGAATACTGATGCAAAGTATTCATTTAGTACGTCGCCCATTTCCTCTGGCTCCACACATAGATTCCCTTGCCTATCCTTCAGTGGGCCAACCCTTTCCCTGGCTACCCTCTTGCTTTTTATGTACGTGTAAAAAGCCTTGGGATTTTCCTTAACCCTATTTGCCAATGACTTTTCATGACCCCTTCTAGCCCTCCTGACTCCTTGCTTAAGTTCCTTCCTACTTTCCTTATATGCCACACAGGCTTCGTCTGTTCCCAGCCTTTTAGCCCTGACAAATGCCTCCTTTTTCTTTTTGACGAGGCCTACAATATCACTCGTCATCCAAGGTTCCCGAAAATTGCCGTATTTATCTTTCTTCCTCACAGGGACATGCCTGTCCTGTATTCCTTTCAACTGACACTTGAAAGCCTCCCACATGTCAGATGTTGATTTGCCCTCAAACATCCGCCCCCAATCTATGTTCTTCAGTTCCCGCCTAATATTGTTATAATTAGCCTTCCCCCAATTTAGCACATTCATCCTCGGACCACTCTTATCCTTGTCCACCAGTACTTTAAAACTTACTGAATTGTGGTCACTGTTACCGAAATGCTCCCCTACTGAAACATCTACCACCTGGCCGGGCTCATTCCCCAATACCAGGTCCAGTACCGCCCCTTCCCTAGTTGGACTGTTTACATATTGTTTTAAGAAGCCCTCCTGGATGCTCCTTACAAACTCCGCCCCGTCTAAGCCCCTGGCACTAAGTGAGTCCCAGTCAATATTGGGGAAGTTGAAGTCTCCCATCACCACAACCCTGTTGTTTTTACTCTTTTCCAAAATCTGTCTACCTATCTGCTCCTCTATCTCCCGCTGGCTGTTGGGAGGCCTGTAGTATACCCCCAACATTGTGACTGCACCCTTCTTATTCCTGATCTCTACCCATATAGCCTCACTGCCCTCTGAGATGTCCTCTCGCAGTATAGCTGTGATATTCTCCCGAACAAGTAGCGCAACTCCGCCTCCCCTTTTACATCCCCCTCTATCCCGCCTGAAACATCTAAATCCTGGAACGTTTAGCTGCCAATCCTGCCCTTCCCTCAACCAGGTCTCTGTAATGGCAACAACATCATAGTTCCAAGTAGTAATCCAAGCTCTAAGTTCATCTGCCTTACCCGTAATGCTCCTTGCATTAAAACATATGCACTTCAGGCCACCAGACCCGCTGTGTTCAGCAACTTCTCCCCGTCTGCTCTGCCTCAGAGCCACACTGTCCCTATTCCCTAGTTCTCCCTCAATGCTCTCACCTTCTGACCTATTGCTCCCGTGCCCACCCCCCTGCCATACTAGTTTAAACCCTCCCGTGTGACACTAGCAAACCTCGCGGCCAGGATATTTATGCCTCTCCGGTTTAGATGTAACCCGTCCATCTTATACAGGTCACACCTGCCCCAGAAGAGCTCCCAGTGGTCCAGATAACGGAAACCCTCCCTCCTACACCAGCTGTTTAGCCACGTGTTTGTCTGCTCTATCTTCCTATTTCTAGCCTCACTGGCACGTGGCACAGGAAGTAATCCCGAGATTACAACCCTCGAGGTCCTGTCTTTTAACTTTCTGCCTAGCTCCCTGAACTCCTGCTGCAGGGCCTCATGCCCCTTCCTGCCTATGTCGTTAGTACCAATATGTACAACGACCTCTGCCTGTTTGCCCTCCCCCTTCAGGATTCCCTCTACCCGTTCGGAGACATCCTGGACCCTGGCACCAGGGAGGCAACATACCATCCTGGAGTCTCTTTCACTTCCACAGAAGCGCCTATCTGTGCCCCTGACTATAGAGTCCCCTATTACTATTACTCTTCTGCGCTTTGACCCTCCCTTCTGAACATCAGAGCCAGCCGTGGTGCCACTGCTCTGGCTGCTGCTGTTTTCCCCTGATAGGCTATCCCCCCCGACAGTATCCAAAGGGGTATATCTGTTCAAGAGGGGGACAACCACAGGGGATTCCTGCACTGACTGCCTGCCCTTTCTGGTGGTCACCCATTTCGCTGCCTGCACCTTGGGTGTGACCACATTTACATAACTGCGATCTATGACGCTTTCCGCCACCTGCATGCTCCTAAGTGCATCCAATTGCTGCTCCAACCGAACCATGCGGTCTGTGAGGAGATGCAGTTGGGTGCACTTTCTGCAGATGAAGCCATCCGGGACGCTGGAAGCCTCCCGGACCTGCCACATCTCACAGTCAGAGCACAGCACCCCTCTAACTGACATTGCGTCAATTAATTAAAATTAAAATTTGTCTTTTTTTTTTTAATACTTTTTTTAAAATTGCTAAGTTACTGTCAACTATCTGTTTCCTAGCACTAGATTTCTAATAGAAATGCGATAGCTAACTATAATACTCTCCGATCTCTGGCTTAGATATCCTCTAAATTATAATTAAGTTATTATGTTTAATTAGTTCCCAAATACTCAAATTTTTTTAAAATTTAGGTTAGAATCCCAACCAGCCACTCTGGCCACAGCTTTTCTGTGATGTCACTTCAGTTTCCCCCCGACACACACAATTTGAAAAAAGGTATAAAAGTAAAAATCACTTACTTACCTTCTTACCTTCTGAGCGTCTGAGATGTTCTCAGGTTCTCTCGCTGACAGAGACTGCTCCTCCACCTCCGATCCTTGACCTGCACAATGCTAATAATATAATAATATAATATGGCACTTACCTTACACCAATGGGTCTTATTATTAGGTTAGAGGAGGAGGGCAGGTGGGAGACACTACACGTGTAGTGTCTCGGGTTTCCTCTCCACCAGAATTTATTGGCTGGGGGGTGGGGGGGGGGGGGGGGGGGGGGAGACTTGCCAGAGGTCGAACTTCCGGTTCCCGCCTTATATAAAAACAAATAAAACAGAAAAGAAGAACAGATACGGGACCAGGCAAGGCTTTTTAAATTCACTACTCACCTCCAAGAAGGCCCCAGCGCACCGCTGCCGCCGAAATCCAAAGGGCTGCTCCTGTAAAGGTAAGGCTTTTTAAATACACTACTCACCTCCCAGAAGGCCCCTGTGCACCGCTGCCGCCGAAATCCAAAGGGCTGCTCCTGTAAAGGTAAGGCTTTTTAAATTCACTACTCACCTCCAAGAAGGCCCCTGCGCACCGCTGCCGCCGAAATCCAAAGGGCTGCTCCTGTAAAGGTAAGGCTTTTTAAATACACTACTCACCTCCCAGAAGGCCCCTGCGCACCGCTGCCGCCGAAGTCCAAAGGGCTGCTCCTGTAAAGGTAAGGCTTTTTAAATACACTACTCACCTCCCAGATGGCCCCTGCGCACCGCTGCCGCCGAAATCCAAAGGGCTGCTCCTGTAAAGGTAAGGCTTTTTAAATTCACTACTCACCTCCATGAAGGCCCCTGCGCACTGCTGCCGCCGAAATCCAAAGGGCTTTTCAATAATTTAAAATTGTCAGTAAAAGTTCCGACTGCACCTGTAGCATTGTCTGCACTAATTCCAGAACCACCAGAGTATAATAATTTATATCCAGTCACTGCTCCCCAGATTCCAATCATGCCAGTAACTCCAGCCCTTTTGGTTGATAGTGTGGGTCCCGATTTACCATCTTCACGATCAGTAGAGAAAGAGGAGCTCTGTTCCGCAAGCCCAGTTAGCTCTAGGACCAGATCTCGGACAGCGAGAGAAGGGCTTGATCCTAACCAGAAACAATTAAGCATACCACCTAAATCCCTCCAGACCAAGGGGAAACCGCAAATTTCGAGAACAAAGGGAGCTGCAACAGATGATTTTGAAGAGAAAGAACTCCCTCTAGTGACAGGGAGGGACGTCGAAGTCTTGGAAGAACCAGAGGAAATAGCTAGAGTGCCCCCGGTTAGATTTGGAGACAGTTGCCGATTAGGAAGATACCAAACCCGGACGCGGTGACTGCCGGGGCGCAACCCACGATAGACGTTTACTTCCCATGGACACCCAGTGAGATGATGGTTATTATGGCTACAATCCCAGATCTCCTGCTGCTTTCGTGGATTCCTTGAGAACTACCATCTCAATTTATCACGCTGATTCTAGGGACCTCTGGGCCCTAGTCCAGCAGGTTTTAACCCCAGCAGAGTACCGCAATTATCTTAATCACTTGAATTATGCTAGCCACGCCGCACTTCAGCAAGCCCATGCGTTAGACGACGATAGACGGACACAGATCCTGAATGCGTTGAATAGCACATTTCAAAAGCCCATAAATATTTCTGCTATCTTAGACCTAAAACCTAAGAAGACTGAAGAGCCAGAGGAATTTCTGGAGCGTTTTAATGAAATCTACCGTGGGCAGTCAGGCGACTTGCCATATCAAAATGGTCAGAATTCCCCTCAATATTGTGCTATGTTAATGCATTGCCTACCACCTTCTGTGGCTACTGCTGTGAAATGTAATAACATGAATTGGACAGAGAACGACCCTTCCCAGATGGCAAGGGCAGTCAGATTTTATTGGAAGGAGGGTGTAGGCCAGGAAGGAGGCTCAGTTACAAAGGTTGAGACTGAGTATGTAATGAAAAAGGATGATCTGTGACCCCAACAAGCGGCAGAAATGGTAGTTTACCAGCAGGAGCCCCAATATTGTGACTTTGGGTGGGTGGATCAGCGAGGGGGAGGATATCAAACCCACCCAAAGGGACCCTCAGCTCCTTTTTATGGCCCACCGTATGCATCAACAGCTTTACAACCGCCGCCCCCTCTGAGGGGCCATTGGTCTACTGGGAGACGAGGACGGGGCAGATATAGAGGGAGCAATGCATGTTTTAATTGCGGCCGTGCAGATCACTGGCAACAGGAATGCCCCTTTAAAAGACAGGCAGCAGAAGGAGATTATCCGACCCAAAGGAGGGGGTACCCACCAAGGGGAGGACAGACGAGATACACTGACTTCTCCCAGGCAAACCCTTTCCCAACACAGGATTGACTAGCTAATTTAGTCATAAGGACTCTCCAATCGGACAGGGAACCTATTATCTCTCTGCAGATAGGAGATTAACATCACTCATTTGTAATCGACACTGGAGCAGCCATGTCTTCTGTGCAATCAGAACTTCGACTACCGTTATCCGACCACATGCAGCAATTGTCGGGGTTCCAAGGGCAGGTGTGTGAGTATCCTATGTCTGAACCTGTGACAGTCGTTACGAGAATAAGTCTGCAGATCATCAGTTTGTAGTGACTACTGGATTGGACTGTAACTTGTTGGCCCGAGATTTACTGTGTATCTTCCAGCTACAGCTAGAGTACGGAGACGAAGGGGTAACGGTCCAATCATGGAGGATGAGACAACAGTGCTATATTTCTATCACCCCCAGTGGTGGATGTTAGACACTGAACATTCACTGCATCATGTTACCCTGGCCTATGACAGAACCGGACAAAACAGGGAGTTGGAGGACAAATACCGGCCATTAATTGGGACTGAATGGCCAGTCAAAGTTACAGCCACAGTCACGGGAAAAGAAGGTACAGCTGATTTTGTTACAATACCACCACATTTATGGCCAGAGTCAGCTTCGGTAAGCCCTCATACTACACGTCAAGTCCACGACCAGTACCATGCCAGGGATCTGGGGCAAATGGTAAGGAGGGCAGTGGATCATTCGGATCCAATAGAGTACACACTTCAAGTCATGCCGGACGGCACTGCCATAAAATATTTTGAGGTCCCTGAAACAATTAACACTCGACTGCAGCATCACTGGGGACATGATGTTTTGGAATATGTCAATCCACAGGTCTGGGCGAAATACCCATCACAAGTGGGAAAGACAAATGTTACACCTATTAAGGTAACGATTAAGGATCATGTAAAGCTACCTTCCATTCGGCAATACCCCGTGAAATCCCAAGCTGCTCCGTCTATAGACAAATTAATTCAAGAGCTGTTGCAACAGGGTATTTTGGTCCCTTGCCAATCAGAATGTAACACCCCCATACTTGCTGTGCCTAAACCAGCCAAACCAGACCAGTACCGATTAGTACAGGATTTACGTTCAATCAATGCCATCGCATAGCCATTACATGCTCTCACCCTCCAACAGGATATTACGGTGTATAGCTCCCACTCGGTCATCGCACTACTGAGGCAACTGCAGACTCAGCATCTTACCGCAGCTCGTCAGAATAGGTATGAGATCTACCTTTTGAACAATCCACGTCTGACATTTAAACACTGTACCACTATCAATCCAGCCTGTTGTCTTAGTAGTCCCCCTGTCCATGAAGACGCACCTGGCCACGACTGTTTAGCCTTGATTCAGGAAACTACCACAATAAGGGACGATTTGAGTGATATTTCGTCAGAACAACCTGACATGATTATGTGTGGTCAAATATCCCACTGGGGTTTAGCAAATGACCTACTGCAGGCCCTTCTTATGCCCACGCAGATTTCCGTTATTAAATGCGCTGCCCACACAAATGGTAAGACCCTAGTCGACGTTGGTAATGAACAAGCAGATTGTGCAGCGCGGACAGCCGTGCAAATTCAGCAAGTGATTGTGCCTAAAATGTTAAGTCAGACTAAACGATCTACTATAAATATGTCTGCTTCTGACAAGTCAATGCCAACCATCCAAGACGTCATAAGGTTGCAGGAGGACGCTCCTGAGAGTGATAAACAAATGTGGAAACGGTTAGGTTGTACATATGATTCTGTTTCCTCTTTATGGACCACGCCAGCACATCAGACTTGTATGTCTGATGTACTGGCTTTATGGGTCATCGAATGTGTACACTTTGCAACTCATTGTGGGGCTCGGGGGACTAATGATTTGTTGCTGGACACTTGGTGGTACCCTAAAATGCAGGGGTTGGCCCAGAGTATCAGTAATCGGTGTTTGATTTGTTAGCAATATAACACCGGAAAAGGTATCCCTTGTGGGATGGGGCAAACTCCGTTGCCCAGTGGTCCCTTTGAGACGCTACAAATGGATTACATTGAGTTGGAAAGGTGTCAATGTTATAAATATGTTTTGGTCATTGTGGATGGGTTCGGCAGATGGGTTGAGGCGTATCCGACTACCGATAATAAAGCTGCTACTGTGGTTAAAGTTCTGATGCGGGAAATCATTCCCCGGTACAGTATACCAGCTCAGTTGAGTTCTGATAACGGGCCTCATTTTCTTGGACAGATTAACCTGCATCCCTTCCCCAGTGCTATTTTACAGGTGTGGAGCATGATGGGGCGGCTACGCACCGTCTGTGTGATATTCGGCTTCACCTCGCTTGGAGTGTTATTGGCGACGGACATGGAAAAGGGAAATATTATCTACATTTGTAACCCCAACCAAGCTACAAGGATATTTCAGTATGCAAAGGTGATGTTCTTCGCTGCCCCATATACGAGGACATGGTATCGACTCATGGAAGGTCGTCAAAGTTAAGGAGAATGCAGGACTCATGAAGCAATTGCACCGGTCCCGGCGATGGGAAGGGAACATTATATGGACATTGCCTTGTTTTTGGAATACATGTAAATTTGATTTTGGATGTGTTAAGATTGGTGCAATAAAGGTAACATCAGGCCGTCAGGAGAGCGTAGGAAGAGGCTGTGAGAGAGAGAGAGGGACTAGAGAGAGGACGGGGCGTGTGAGAAGGGAAGTACAGCTAGAACGTAGGTTACCGGGAGATACACTTAATTTAGTTAAAGGCCAAACTGAGGAAAAGCTGGGTAGTATGAATCTCTTCTACCAGATTTACCACCGCTTGTATGGCCACGGACGGGTTGTCTGCTACCCGAACCCCGCAGCGGTGTCTAGGTTATTTTCTCTTTCACCGCTTTGGGGCACTCCCCAAACGGTGGTTCATTGTCAGCGTTCCGAGCCACCGCCCGAGCAAGTCACTCTTCCTTACGATCCGGGTTCAGCACCACCGGCTGTTTGCCTTCCCCTTCCTCGGGATAATTCCCATTCACAGTATGATAGGCTGCAACGGTGGAGGGCGTATATACCTAGCCACTTCACTCCCAATAGGGATTCCCGGTCGTACGAGAATTGTTTCAGCAGTGAAGGATACGGCTGTTTGCTGGTAGAGGTGGAAACGACTATAACATGTCTGTTCCCCACCTGTACGGACAGGAGGTGCCATATCACCCAGGCGTCTGGCCAATGCGTTTGTTACAACACCACTTGCGTTCCATTGAATGCCGGCCTCCAGCTCCTTTGTGGTTGGGCGAATGTCTCTCATATCACTGTTGGGACTAGGGCTTTCCGCATTGCTAGGCGGCCCGAATGGGCGTTTCGAAGCTGGATAAACTGGGCTACTGGGGGGGTTCCTTGGCTGTCAGCAATAGGAATTATTTTATTTGTGGCCTTACCATCTTGGGAAATGAAACCTTGGGAGCCCTCGGGGCAATAACCAAGGAATTGTCTCAGCTACGGTTGTTTGCAATGCAGAACCGGTATGCTCTTGACTATCTTCTGGCCCGTGAGGGTGGGGTATGCGCCATAGTGCAGGGCAAGTGTATCATGGGAGTTCAGGACTTGACCGCTAACATCACTAAATTTATGGATCACATAGGGATCACCTGGACGGAGTGCAGGATCCTGGCGCTTGGGGTAACTGGGGATTTGGAGGTTGGAAGGACTGGTTGATAAATATGGCCATGTATTTAGTGGTGGCTATTGGCTGCATCTTTGTGGGCTTATCCATCCTTAAATGTGTGATGGGTAGAATGCGGGGTGCACTGGAACAGATCAACGCCCCTAAAATCCATGAGGGTGCAGCAGATGAAGGGGGGCTACGCCAGGAATTGGAAATGCAGTGTCGGATCTTTTTAGATGAGGGACCGTAGCTATGGATTGGATAGTTCGGTTATCATGGAATGATAAAAGGAGGGAATGACGAATGTGATATAAAATAGTTACTTTAGAGATATTAGTTACTGTAATGTAGAGATAGGCCAGTCTCATTCTGGTGAGTTCACAGACAAAGGATTTCAGACCGCATGGCAAAGCAAAGGAAGAGGTGTGTCCACCAAAGGAGGAGAAAAGGATGCTGGGTAATAGGGGCCAGAGGAAGGGATTGGAAGTGAGCCAATCAGAATGTATTACCAGGTCAGGAGGGGTATAGGATGACCTATGGGAATCGTGTATGTGAAACTTGATGCCATTTGAATGTATCAGTAGAGACTTCTTTGTTCTACAGACTCACTTGATTCCAGAGGTGTACGAAGCAAGATGTGCTTTGTGCCGCTGTGAACTGAGTAAAGCTTGCAAGCTAAATAAAATAACTAATGCTGTACCTGCAAATCCATCTCGACTTTTATTGAGGCCAGACTGACGGGTAAAGAAATTTGGGATTTGACACAGGGTGAACTCCACGTCCTTGTGCACAAGGCTTGGTTTGATCCAACTTAAGGTCGTTTTTAGGGTGCACCTGACCAAGTCAAGAATGTGTAGCTTCTTTTTAGGGTTGGAGGACAGGTGCGAGATTCAGGAGGTCTGGCTAACCACACTCACATTCTCTGGTCTTGTCCCAAGCTTGTGGATTTTTGGGTTCCTTCTTTAGCACCATGTTGGCGATTCTGAAGATTGAGCTGGAGCCTGTCTTTTAGCGGCCATGTTTGGGGTGTCAGTCTCGCAGGTGCTGCAGGCGGGCGCGAGGGCCGATGTCCTGCGTTTCGCCTCACTGATTGCCCGGAGGCGAGTACTGATGGGGTGGAGACCTACATCTCCACCCGGTGCAGCTGGGAGATCTGATGGAGTTCTTACACCTCGAGAAAGTTAAGTACATTGCAAGGGAAGCAATCGAGGGGTCCCATCGGAGATGGCAGCCTTTTATGGTTTATTTCAAGGAATTGGTCACCGTTAGTTGTTAAGGGGGGGGGGGGGGGGGGGGGGGGAGATTTAGGTTTTGTGAGGGGCTGTCATTGAGTCTCATGAAAGTACAGTTTATGAACTGTGTAAACAATTTAATGCTGACATTTAGCATAGCCATGCCTTTTTAGACTCTTAAATAAAAAATGGAAAATGCTAGAAAACGCTTAGCAAGGCAGGCAGCATCTGTGGAGAGAGAAACAGAATTAACAGCCCTGGTAATTATGAGGACGGCAAAAGCAGCCAGGGAACACATCACTAGAGATGCTGAAGTCAGGCCAAATTTAAACAGCAGGACCTCATTATATATTTTTTCCATTCTGTTTCCAGCCAGCTAAATGTACACAGGATGTTCTGGCTCATAGCACAC
The DNA here is from genome assembly GCF_047496885.1 of Scyliorhinus torazame. Taxonomy (NCBI): domain Eukaryota; kingdom Metazoa; phylum Chordata; class Chondrichthyes; order Carcharhiniformes; family Scyliorhinidae; genus Scyliorhinus; species Scyliorhinus torazame. The sequence goes on from NC_092710.1 coordinate 256,392,928, forward strand.
TCAAATTTCCGACCTCCATCTCAAACGGTCCAATGTTTTCATCAACATTATTGAACCATGGAAAAAAATCTGCAAAAAAACACTTGAATTGAAAATTATTTTCCAGCAAGCAGTCAGCACCAATTTTAAAAAATCATGGAAGGCAGAGCTTGCCAAAAATAATTAGTTCAGTTATAATCAAGCAGCAAATTAAACATTTTTGGGGTTGAAATTCTGCTGAAGATAAGCACAATAGTACTGGGAATTGGAGCTCTTTTCCTGTTTAGTCACATCAGCCACAAACATTCAAGTCAACATTATATAAACAAAATAGTTCTGCCTGCTCCAACCTCAAAAAAAGTCTGTACTGAATTTTTAAATTTCATTTTCTCCAAAGCAGAAAAACCGTATGGCTCATCAGATTGCGATTGGGGTAATGTTTTACAAAGCAAGGCTCTGACAGGAGATCTAAATGAAAGAAGCAATTGCACACCTACATTCCCATTGTGAGTTCCCACTGGGTATATGAAAGTATCAACTATGGGCACTTTTGTGCTATCAATCAAGACCCTTAGGAATGGTAGCAACTTGAAAATGAAATTTCATTAGAACCCTTGCAAATGTGGAGAGTTTTGCCTCAGAGATCAAAAGACAGAATCCTAATTCACTGCACCATTTATTTCCAAACGTAGGAGTGATTTTATCAAAGTTGGCTTGGGTGAGCTTTGCCGGATTCCACCAACATTAAACAGCACAATGTTTCATATGTAAACCAAGACCTCAACCTTCCACCACCAAAAATGAACTGCAACATTTTTAGGCAACTGTATGGCATTTTGAGACCATCTCTAATTGCATGAATGCAAAACACAGGTAAATAATAATAATCTTTATTGTCACAAGTCGGCTTACATTAACACTGCAATGAAGTTCCAAGAGAAGTTCACTCTTATCTGTGATAAAACATAAAACCGCTATACTTGATTTTAGTTGGAAGGCCAGTTCCACCCAATATTAACTGGTATGTTCCTCTGCCTGCTGTTAATTCTGTCAAAATTCATGGAAACAGAAATGAATGACAAACTGTTTCAGTATCTCGATCATTTCAAACTGGTATATATTTGGCAAAATTCCTCACAGCAAATCAGGCAATTAGAAATGCTTTCAATCTCATTGTCAACACATGGTGATTCATTCAAGGACATGACCATGTTCGAGTACTTGTCCTTAAAGATCTTGAGTCTTTGATTGTGTGAAATACTGTCTCATTAAAAAACAGTCCTCTTATTATATCGCTGGAGCTAGAGAAGACAAAATCCTGACCATGGCAAATAGACATCCTATACTACCTTCTATGCAGAATCCACTCAGAGATGTTTTGGAGACCCCACTATATGTCCTAGGGTAAATATTCCAGTCCCGCCCACCGCAGCAATCGTCACGGCAGGACCGACAATTTGACAGACCATTTAAAGGTCCCATTGACCTCGGGTGGGAATTTCCGGTCTTGGAGCGGGCGTGGCCGGAAAATCCTGCTCCTCAGTCTCACTGAAAGATGTTTGCAATTTTCATGCCAAAAGTGTCCTTTTTAATCATGACACCACATTTAACAAAAATAATTTACTTCTTACCTGAAAAACCTAAAGCACGTGGAATTGAATAATAACTGGACAGATGATGCACTATCTCACATACCAGAATGATCAGTCCAGCATTTGTTAGTAATGATAGAAATCTCTAATCTTTAATCATGATTCATGTTATTTAGTTCAGTTCCTCGCTTATGTCAGAGTAATGAGCTACTCTGGCATAAACAAATGTTCAAGTTGTTTAATAGATCTAATTAAAAAATGCAGAATCTCAAAAATGTTTATTTTTACTTATCAATTTTGTCAATCGCAATTTTCTACAAAACTCATAACACATTACTCTTTCGCAGGCTGCAAGTGAAAAATTATTTATGTTTGTGTTAGACTCAGTCCAATAGCACGCATTCCAATAGACTCAATGTTTTGTGGCATCCTGTCCAAAGTTTTTTGGAAGTCTAAACAGTGAATGTCTACTGGGCTTCACTCATCCACTATTGTGGTGACATCTTCAAAAATGTACTCAAACTTGTAAGACATGGCTTTTTTCTGAAGCCACTTTGGGTATCCCTAACTCTTCAGCTAAGTAGTCATATATTCACCCAAATGTATCTTTCCCTATTACTGATCCATCTAGTATTCTTTTTGTGAAGATTGGAAATAGATTAATCTCCTTGCAGTTGAAGGGAACCATCCCAGACTGCGTTGAACTACGAAAAATATAAGCAAAGGGCTCACAAAGCACATTTCCCACTCTCGAGGATAGGAGACGGGAGAAATAATATCCAGGTATTGTAAATAGGGTAATTAAATAAATTTGTCTACTGTTTACAAAATCATTTCACACATAAAATCAAAACCAGTGTTGGTTGTGGGTTTCCTGAAGCTCAGACAGTGTGATTTTCAGAAAGGGTATGATATTGGGTCGGTGCCAACTACTGCATCAACATAAAGGATGAAAACACAATGTAATCTTGTTACAAGTAGCACATTACAGCAAATGTATTTAACATTAAGGAAGTTAGTCAGCAATATCACATGGTTTACTCTGGCTAGTAGCCATTCATTATTTGATTATTTTTATTCATCTGATTAGAAGGGGAAAAAATGATTCAGAATACTTGCTTCAAACTATGATTTTATTTTCTGATATAAACCTTTGTAATCACAGCATATTAGGTATCTAATTGTATTTATTGCACTGTCCAATAGTCAAGCCATGTCAGAGGTTGCAGAATCAAAGACAAAGATATATATACATCATAGAATTTACAGTGCAGGAAGGAGGCCATTCGGCCCATCGAGTCTGCACCAGCCCTTGGAACGGGCACCCTACTTAAGCACACACCTCAACCCTATTCCTGTAACCCAGTAACCCCACCTAACCTTTTGGACACTAAGGGGCAATTTAGCGTGGCCAATAACCTAACCTGCACATCTTTGGACTGTGGAAGGAAACCGAAGCACCCGGAGGAAACCCACGCAGTCACAGGGAGAAAATGCAAACTCCACACAGACAGTCACCTGAGGCCGGAATTGAACCCGGATCCCTGGAGCTGTGAGGCAGCAGTGCTAACCACAGTGCCAACATACTTACCAGTTATTTTGTTAGATTATATTTCCATCCTTTTATCATGACCCCCACATCACCCAGTTTCCCAAAAGGTACATTCACAAGCTTCACCTACATTGTTTTAATGCTAGTTGTGCAAAACATATCCAGGGTAAGTGAGTTAATAGTTATCTCTCTGTGAGAGTGCCTGACAACCACATGGCATTCCACTTTGATCATTTCACTTAGATTACGTGGCAATTATGGACGAAAGCGAGAATTGCATTCCCAGAGTGCTCATACACCAAAGGTTTCACGAGCAGCCATTTCAGCTGTAATGTTGAAGACTTGTACTTCAGAACCAGCTGTCCCTCTAGCCAAACTAGCCAGAAGAGCTACAACACTGGCATCTATTTGATTAAGTATAATTGCCCAGGTATGTTCTGCTCACAAAAAGTATGACAAATCAGATTTGGCTCCATCAGTCTACACTCAATTAACAGTAAGTTGATGGAAGGTGCAATCAAATGGCATCAGCTCGCCAATGACCTTCACCGACTTCTCTCCACATCAGGCAGAATCGAACAAAATGTGGATTGGGAAGTCAATGGAGACTGGGGGGAAAGCTCTTCACTAACTGGAGTCCTACCTAGCATAAAGGAAGGTGGTTATGATTGTTGGACCCCGATCATTTCAGCCTCGGACATCCATGCAGAGTTTCTCAAAACAGTATTCTCAGCCAAACATTTTCATAGAAACACAGAAAATGTGTGGCACAGAGACCATTTAGCCCAAAGATTTTAAGATTCACAAAAGAGCTATAAAGCCTAATCACACTTTCCAACTCTTAATCCTTAGCCCTGTCAGTTACAACACTTCTGATATATACCCAAGTATTTTTTTTTTATATGATTATTATCTTTCTAGACTGTGGGCTGGATTCTTTGATTCCCGACTCCGAAATTGCGTTCGGCAATGGGGCGGAGAATCCGCAATGACGACGAAATCGGGGGCGGCGCCGCTTTCGCGATTCTCCGCCCCCTAAAAAGCAGCGTTCTCTACGAGTAACCGCACGCCCGGCCTGAGGCTATTGGCTGAGGCCAGCCCCGTGATGCTCCGTCCCCGACCGGCCGAGTTCCCAATGGCGTGGGACTCTCATGGTCTTTTCCGTCATAAACTCAGTGGTACGGCTGCGGACTCAGTCCAGCCAGCGCCGCCACAGTCGGGAGAGGGCCGATCCGCGGGCACAGGGGTATTATTCAGGGTTAGGGGCACTGTGGGGGGGCAGTCCACGGCGCGCAAGCCAGTAGAAGGGGGGGGGGACACGACTATTTTTGTGGGCTGGGTCCACGGGCTGACTCCGCCAGGAAGCACGGCATGGTCATGGATCCGGCAATGCTCCAGGCCGTATCAGCAGCTAGGGCTGGGAGCTCTACACTGCCTGGCTGCTAGCATTCCACCCCCCCTCCCCCTCCCCTTCCCCCCCGCCCCCTCCCCCTCCCCCACACCCCCTCCCCCCCCACCCCCTCCCCCCCCGCCCCCAGGCAGGGAATCGGTGGCCATTTTCATGCTGTCATGGGGTCTTAGTCTCCAGAATGGAGAATCCAGCCCAGTGAGTTTCTGAACCCTACCACCATTTGGGTGAAATAAATTACACCCCAACTCCCTCCCTATCCTTCTGCCTATTACTTCAAATCTATGCCCCCTGGGTATTGACTGCTCTCCGAAGGGAAGTAGCTCGTTCCTATCTATTCTGCTTCTCAGTTCCCTATCAAAAGACAGATCCAACCCACAGTGCAGAGAATCTCCACCATGGATAGGGCAAAGAGGCAGGTCCCAAATCCGCCCCATTCTGTTGGCACCAATCTGATTTAGAGCAAGCATCTAGCCAATTGACCCAACCAGCAACTACGGAGAGTCTGAGTTGCCGTGGCAATATGCACATTTACATGCATGTTGGTATCTGGAGCTATGAATAGTGATAGGAGACTCCAGCTTTATTTCCACCACATGGCTGAGCTGGAATCTCTCCCCCTCCTACTACCGCCATTGGCCTGTGTTGGAAGGATTTTCAGATTGATACTCAACCTGTTTGGCCATGTTATGAATACACCTTCCTCAGCCATCAAGTCCTTGCTCATATCTTCTATGTTTGGATAATAAAAATATTCCATATGTCTTCTGCTCTGTAATTTCAGAGATCTGTGAGCATGTTCTCCAATGGCCCTCTGTTCAAACTTCTTGGTGTCATACAATTTATTCTGTAATCCCTTGCCTTGTGTGCTTTCCCTAAATGCACTTCCTTCAGCAAGTGGGCTGCACTGTGGCACTGTGGCTAGCACCGCTGCCTCGCAACATCAGAGATCAGGATTCAATCCCAGCCTCGAGTGATGGTCTGGGTGGAGTTTGCACTCTCTCCCTGTGTCTGCATGGGTTTCCTTCCACAGTCCAATGATGTACAGGTTAAGGTGGATTGGCCATTTTAAATGGGGCAGCACCGTAGCACAGTTGCTTCACAGCACCAGGGTCCCAGGATCATTTCCGGCTTGGGTCATTGTCTGAGCAGAGACTGCACGTTCTCCCCGTGTCTGCATGGGTTTCCTCACACAGTCCAAAGATGTGCAGGTTAGGTGGATTGGCTATGCTAAATTGCCCTTAGTGTCCAAAAATGTTAGCTGGGGTTCAGGGATTGGGTGGAGGTGTGGGGATAGGGTGGAGGTGTGGGGATAGGGTGTAGGTGTGGGGTTAGGGTGGAGGTGTGGGGATAGGGTGGGGTGCTCTTTCCAAGAGCCGGTGCAGACTCGATGAGCCGAATAGCCTCCTTCTGCACTGTAGGAATTCTATGGTTCTATGGATGTCACCAGATCACCGCTGCAAGGAACTGTGACTGAGTGGAACAAAGTTAGAATGGGTCGGAGGGGAAAGAGAGATATGGGCCAGGATTCTCCTAAATCCCGGCCAAGTGTTGACACCGATGTCAATACCGGCGCGAGCGGCGGCTGCGTCGACGTGCCTCCAGGCCCAATCGTTCTCCCCGTCCTCGGGGGCTAGAATGGCGGCGGAGTGCTGTGCGCGGCTCTGGCGCCGAAAGCCGGCCCGTCACAGGTCCGCACATGCGCGCCACGGCCGGCGCGGGCCCGCGCATGCGAGCCACAGCCTTTGCGCTGGCAAGCGGGCAACATGACGGAGCCCTACAGGGACTCGGCGCGGAGGAACATAGGGCCCCCACCCCGAATTAGATCGGTTGCCCCCGATCGCGGCCTGGCCACTGCGAAGACCCCCCCCCCCCCGGAGTCGGCTCCCCCCGCCTTCCCACCAGGACGGCCCCCGTAGCCAGAACGCCGAGATCCCGCCGGGTAGGACCATACGCAAACAATGCCGGCAGGCACTTGGCCCGTCAAGCGCGCAGAATCGTTGCGGGGGCCGCTCTCAATGGCCCCCAACCGGTGCCAAGGCGACCGCGCCTGCGCGAATGCCGCCGATTCTCCTGTCGCCGGGCGTGGCGGGATTTGCCCGCCCCCCCGCCGGGGGGCTGGGAGAATTCCGGCCATGGAATTTGGGGAATAGTGTCTAGAAGCAAAGTTAAATCAACGAAAAGGGGACCTGAAAGTTAGAAAATTGTGGTCCAGGTGGGGATGGGCACCTTTATTCTCTACAGAAGTAGGAATTGCAGAAGGAAGAGGGCAGCTTAGTGCTAATACCAATTGATTAGCAATCAAGAGGTCACAGGCTCAAATCCCACCATGGTAATTAATACATCAGGAATAGAAAGTTAGTCTCAGTAATGATGACCATGGCAACTACCATTGATCCAACTGGTTCACTAATTTCTTTCTCCTTTAGGTTGACTCAGATGACTTAGCTCTGGCTGTGTTCCCCAGAGGAACAGTTACCCTCACCATTCAAAACTAAATACTAAGTAGAGTACAAGATACACTCAGGCACTTCATCAACACCTACTTGGTTCTCCTCTAGTGTCTGGCAACCCATTCACAGCCTCAAACATTCACTTCTGCCACTATCGAGTACAATGGCAGCCGTGTGTGTGATGTACAAGATGCACTGAGGCAACGTGACAGTGTATTAACAGCACTTTCCAAACCTGTGACCTCTAGCCCCTGGAGCAAGGGCAGCAACCACAAGGGACGATCACCTGCAACACGCCACCTGAACTCAGAAACATCTAAAAGAACAAAGAACAAAGAAAAGTACAGCACAGGAACAGGCCCTTCGGCCCTCCAAGCCTGCGCAGACCATGCTGCCCATCTAAACTAAAACCTTCTACACTTCCGGGGTCCGCATCCCTCTAATCCCATCCTATATCACTGTTCTTCCACTGTCACTGGATCAAAATGCTGAACTCCCTCCCGAACAACACTTCAGGTATACCTACCACATAGACTGCAGGACAGAAAGGCGATGATCACATTCATGATACATCACATGAACAGGTAATAAAAGATACAAAAAAAGACAAGGGGGTAGAAAAATATGTGGAAAAAATGGAGCAGCAGTCAAAACGCATCCACAAACGGACATGGGATGGCCCAAGTTAAATAAGTTGAACTACAAAGCAATTATTAAGATACAAATATCTGGTAGCAAAAGGAAAATGCAATGAGATAATAGGACAAAGAATTAAAATCAGAGTTCCTGTGGTGGGATAATGTTGGCAGATGGATGGAATTGGCATGGGGCATCATAGAAATCTACAGTGTAGAAGGAGGCTGTACTGGCCCTCTGAAAGAGCACCCTACCTAGGCCTATGCTCTCACCCATCCCCGCAACCCAGTAACCCCACCTCACTTGCACATCCCTGGACACTAAGGGGCAATTTATCATGGCCAATGCAGCTAAGCCGCACATCTTTGGATTGTGGGAGGAAACAGGCGCATCCAGAGGAAACCCATGCAGACATGGGGAGAACGTGCAAACTCCACAGTCACCCAAGGTCAAAATTAAACCTGGAGTCCTGGCACTGTAAGGCCCTGTATCGATGTAGTTATCCAAGTTCAAAGACATATGTAGCAGATGAGTACAGTGCAGAGAATATCTGAAGTGGGCACTGATGAAAATATTTCTGTGAGAAATTAACAGTGTCTCCTTATTTATATTTGTGCCTCAAGCCCAAATGAGAGAAATAACCCAGGAGAGGGCCACTCCACTGCAGCTCCTTTCAATAATTTTTTTTAATAAATTATAATTCGATAGTACCAATTGATGCTTCAGGACCTTGGATTAGGTTTAGCATTTCTTATAAACAAATTAACAAACTACCCTCAATCTCAAAACAATTTACAGCACAAGTGTTAGGCAATGCATCTACTCAATAAGAAATGTTTGCACACTGTTTACATTCTGCATTGCCAAACAGCATCTGATGTCAATTTAGATTTTGGCTTAAACAGCAAGGCTATATAATCTGTCTGTGCCTCACCCCATTTGCACTTAGCACGGTATGGAGTACAGAGAAAGTGCTGTCTCAAAACCGGCTTAACAAGCGTTGAGCAGGGGCTAGGGGAGGTCTGTTTATGTGAGCAGAGACAGCCCCATTGTGTAAACTTTTAGACTGCTAAATTTTCAGAGGCAATTCTGTGGATTGGCTATCCATGCATCCAGGGTCCTTTCCAGGGCAAGAAGGTTAAGGTTCTAGGCAGGGGTCAAGTAATGTGAACATGGTTCTGTCTGGCAAGAACCTGAAGTACAGTTACTAGTCTCGGCACAGTAGCTGCAGAGTAAATGCATCCTTGCAGCCCCAAGACACTTTCAATGAAAGTTTACATGCTCAATCTAAAACAGGAATGACTTACGGTGGCGACCATGGAGTGAGACGTGGCTTATTTGATAGCTCCCGCTCGTGGTGGACTTTTGGGACCTTTCCCCCCGATTTATGGGGGATTTGAGCGGTAAAATTGGAGACTGGTGAGGCAGAGAGGAGGAATCCCACAACAGTTTATGGAGTCGTTGACCAGAAGTGGGCTGCAAAGAAGAGATTGTTGGGCAAAGAAGAGAGTGGAGCCTGCAGCACAGGAAAACATGGCGGAGGTTCAGGAGCTGGGATTGCCGGCCCAGTGGTCAACAGAGCAGCTGGTGAAATTCCTCCAGGAGAGTTTCGCCAAGCAAAGACAGGAGTACCGATTAAGACGGGGATTGATCGGGTGGAAGCCCAGGAACTGGCGATCCAGAAGGTAGAAGAGAAGGTGGCTGAGCACGAGGACCAGCTAACCACGATGGCAATGAAGATGGATCTGATGAGGGACCATTGGAAAAGGCTGCAAGAGAAGGTGGGGATTGTGATGTTTTGCATATGTATGTTCGAGCGGCGGGGGAGGGAGAAAAATAGGGGGTATGATGCTTGGTGCATGGGCGGGGGCTACCAGGCTAGCTGGGCGGACAAGCTCACGGAACCTGAAACAGTGGGCCTCCTTGAATTCCTTAGATGTCTTGTCTCTTTGTCACTGCGCGGTTGCCGTCCTCGCTAAATGTGTATGAAATGTCTACAAACCAACAACTCTGGTAAACTGAAACATCAAATACAGAACGAAGCGCAACAAAAACAGGTTTTAATGGATTTTGTGAAAGAACAGCTTTGTTGAAATGGGGAACTCTATAGCCAGTATCCATTGCTGTAGCGAAACGATCTTGCTTCAAGAAATGAATGCTTGCACAGTCCAGTTTTTCTTCCACTCTAGATGCTGGAACAAGTACACCCCATTCTACTATATTTTTAATACAGTTCATACATTGACCATTTTGAAAGGAGAGACATCTGCAAAAATCCTAAATTGTCTAGAATTTGCAAATTTCACTCTTTTCAAAACTCAAAGAGGGAACAAAATGGACAATAAAGGTAAAGACCCAAAAGGAGCTGACTTAAGCAAGGACATCAGATGAACATAAAAGTTTTGATGGTAGCTTTATAATAACCACCCAAACTGGGACTAGGGTTTCTGCATAGGAGAGTTGGGACACGGTCTGCTGCCATCGCAAAATGAAAACAACACTGGATACCGTGCACACGCATACTGTGGGATTGGGGATGTTTCACATCAACCAGTCCTTAGGCTACATGTTTCCAATTCTTCACAACTTTGGGTAAAGAAATGTTGCCCGAATTCCCTACTGGATTTATTAGTGACTGTCTAATATTTATTATTTCTAGTTTTCATAAACATATCACCCCACAACCTTCTCTTTCTTGCCCAGCCTATGCAGCCTTTCCAGATGAGGACAATTCATCCAATGCTTCTAAAGTCTTTTTATAATAAGGGAGACTAGAACCGTGAACTGGCAAGTGTGGGCAAGAGGAGACAGTGGCATAATGGTACAGGTTGAGTGTCAGGGCTGAGTACATTTCGGATTTCAGATCATTTTGATTTTGGAATACCACTTTTAGGCCTACTTATATTTCAATGGCCTAAGCCCAGGCTAGCTACAGTCTAAAATAAATAAAATGGCTAGAAAAATAAGATGACCCACTGAATAATAAAGATTGGGTGCGATCAGCAAGGTCAGCTCAGGTCATGTCAGCTCGGGTCAGACTTCCTAATGGTTCATGAGGCTCAAAAACAAAAGATTTGGGGCGGGATTCTCCACTCCCACGCCGAAGTGGCCGCGCCGTCGTGAACGCCATCGAGGTTCACGACGGCGTGGAATGGCCCCGGTCCCGCCCGATTCAGGCCCTGACAATGGGCCAGGATCGGGGCCGCGTCATCTACACGCGCCAGGCCTTGTCGCCCGCGTAAAAGTGGCGCCGCATAGATGACGCAGCCGGCGCCGCATAACGAGCCTCATCCACGCATGCGCGGTTGCCGTCCTCTCTAAGTCCGCCCCGCAAGAAGATGGGGGACGGATCCTGCGGGGCCGCGGAAGGAAGGAGGTCCTCCTTCAGAGAGGACGGCCCGATGATCGGTGGGCACCGATCGCGGGCCACCCCACATTCCAGGTAAAGCCCGGTGCAGGATCCCCCCTCGCCCCCCCACAGGCCGACCCCCCAGCGTTCACGCACCACCCACGACTGCAGCGACCAGGTGTGGACGGCGCCGGGGGGAACCCACCGTTTTGGCCTGGCCGCTCGGCCTCAGAATAGCGGGGGTGCCGGAGAATCGCCATTTTGGGTGTCTCCGGCGATTCTCCAGCCTGCGAAACTCGACCGGGCCGTTCCCGCCGCTTGGGAGAATCGCGGGAGGGCGTCGGACCGGCGTCCCCGGACATTTTGGCGGCTCAGGCGATTCTCCGAACCGGCGTGGGAGTGGAGAATCGTGCCCTGGATTTTGGAAGTGTTTGGATTTACGGATAAAGGATACTCGGCCTGTAGTGTCACTGAATTAATAATCCAGAGGCCAAGGCTAATGGTTTAACATCTCATCATAGCAGTTGGTGGAATTTCAATTCAATTACAAAAATTTGGTGCTGGGGACGGCACCCAAACTGGAATGGGGTCAGTGATGGAGGCCTCACTTTCCCAACCTAGCCCCAGGCAGAACCAACTTTCCCTCCCCTCGTTCCTGAACTCCTCCAGTCAGCCAAAAAATTGAGCCAAGTGAGAAGTGGCCGTAAATGGCCACTTTTTTTTCATTCTTTCACTGGATGTGGACATTGTTGGCAAGGCCAGCATTTGTTGCTCATCCCCAATTACCCTTCTTGAACCATCTTCTCGGACCACTGTAATCCATGTGGTTTAGGTACACAGTGCTACAAGGAAGGGTTCCAGGATTTTATTCCACAACTATGGAGGAATAGTGATATAGTTCCAAGTCAGGATGACATGTGGCTTGGAGGGGAACCTGCAGGTAGCGCTACTACCATGTATCTGCAGCCCTTGTCCTTTTAGATGAAAGAGGTCACTGGTTTGGAAGGTACTGTTGAAGATGCCTTACTGAATTTCTGTGGTACATCTTGTAGATGTTTAGGTTGACGGATTTGGTACTTATCAAGTGGGTTGCTTTGTCCTGGATGCTGTTGAGCTTAAGTGTTGTTGGAGCTGCACCAATCCAGACAAACATGGAGTATTCCTTCGCACTCCTGACTTGTGCCTTGTAGATGATGGATTGGCTTTGTGGAGTCAGTTACAGTCTGCAGAATTCCCAGTCTCTGATCTGCTCTTGTAGCCACAATATTTATGTGGTTGGTCCAGTGCAGTTTTCTGGTAAACCCAAATATGTTAACGATAGGGAATTAAGCAATTGTAATGCCATTGAACATCACGAGGATGATGGTTACATTATGTCTTGTTGGAGATGGTCATTGCCTGAAACTTGTGTGGCACTTAAAATACCTCATTTCGGGAGAGGGCAGGCAGGCCACCTTAGGCCTCACCTGCCCCCTGTAAAACTGGGAGCAGGAAGGCCATTCGGGAATTTTACGGGCCCCTCACTTGCAAATCCACCATCGGTGGACCGAAAGGTCTGCCCTGACTGTTTGCTCCTACCAACCCATTTTAAAAATCCGAATAAATTGCAGTGCTTAATTGCTACACGACTTGTTACTATGGTTTACTTTACTAAATACAGGAACAAGTTCAAAACTGTTCCTATTGGATAATATTATTTAAATCACGCAGGAAACCATATACCACACAGGATTAACATGAATGAAGTGAAATGAAATGAAATGAAAATGAAAATCGCTTATTGTCGCAAGTAGGCTTCAAATGAAGTTACTGTGAAAAGCCCCTAGTCGCCACATTCCGGCGCCTGTTCGGGGAGGCAGTTACGGGAATCGAACCATGCTGCTGGTCTGCCTCGGTCTGCTTTCAAAGCCAGCGATTTAGCCCTGTGCTAAACAGCCCCAGCCACATCATACTGTGGCCTGCTGATATGTGAACAAAGAGTTATTAAGAAGAAGCTAATTAGCACAAGTGTTTTGAAGGAAAGGAAATTACTTTTGGTGCAATGCTTCCCACAAAAAGAGAACATCGACCTACCCATTTGCAGGGTTTCTACTTTGAAAGGCAACATTCCCATTTGTATCCTTTAAAACCTACCTGCGACAAGCAATAGGTGCGGAACATGTGTTCACCATGCACGAAAACTGAAATGGGTTTTGCATCACTAACAAGGATTTGAAGGTCCATCCTTGATTGTCCTTGAGAAGGCTGTGGCTTCTTTATCTGCTGCTATTCATGTAATGAGGTTACTCCTGTTAGGTCGGTAGTTCCAGTGATGATGAGCAAATGGCAACATATTTCCAAGTCAGAATGCTGTATGACTTGGAGCTGATGGCCATTCTACGTGCTCTTTGGCCAGTTGATGAAGGATTGGCTTGTTGGAAATGAAAGAAAAAATGGATTCCTAGTCAGGAAGGCAAAAATTAGGAAGAATGACTAAAAGTTGTTTTTTGGAAAATGGAGTGAACTTGATGGTTTAGGAAATAGGTTCAAATGGTCAGGTTGTCAGCTGATAGCACCAAAACTGTCAGTTGAAGGTAGGTGGAGATACAGGGCAGAACCAGAAGGTGAGAGTATGTAGGGTTGAGAATGGAGGGGTTACAGATAGCGAGAAATACAGTTTGGAAAACTGTGAAAATGTCAGTCCATGAATGGGACAAGATGTGATTTTTAGTTTTCTAGGAAGAGGAGTGATATTGGGTTATCAAAATGAAATTTGCTTTGACTGTCAATCTGTATATATATATTTGCTTATCAAAAAGCAAATAGTCTGATAAAGAGTAGAGAGAGGAAATTGTAAGAAAGAGTTGGGTGCAGACAGTGTACATGTTACAACTAATATTGTGCTTTTGCATTAATGTTACTATGGGGCAATATGTCACTGAGAAATAGGAGATTGTCAAGAATAAATCCTTGGGGGCCACAAGTGATAATGGTGTGGGAGTGGGAAGTCATTGCAAGTGTCACAGTCTGGTCAAAAGCTGCAGACAGATCAAGGAAAGGTGGTTTACCTTTGTTACAATCACATAGGATGTAATTTATTACTTTGATATGAGCCATTTTGGTACTGTGGCAGCAGCTGAAACCTGATCAGAAGGATTCAAACATGACGTTTTGGGAAAGACTGGCAGGACTTCTGAAGGTGACAATACGTTCAGGGATGTTGGAGAGGAAAGTGAGGTTCAAGATGAGATGCTAGATTAAAAGGACGATGGGGGTCAAGCATTTTTTTGGAGGAGGAGAGAGAGAGAGAGACAGACAGCGAGACAACATGTCTCACAGACTAATCAAGCAACAAACTGATATAATCATACCCATGGAATCATGCCTTACAGACAATGTCCAAGACACCACCATCACTGGGTAATTCCTGTCTCACTGGCAGGACAGGCCAGCAGAAGTGGCAGCATAGCGGTAGACAGAACACCACTCTGTACTCTGGGGGGACTTCAATGTCCAGCACCAAGAGTGGCTCGGTAGTACCTCCACAGACTGAGTTGGCCGGGTCCTAAATGACATAGCTGTTAGACTGCGACAGGAGGTGAGGGAACCAACAAGAGGGAAAAACATACTTGACCTCATCCTGACCAATCTGCCTGTTGTAGCCATCTGGGATGGCCAATTCCAACTAAGTACAGAGCAACTCGCAAAGACTGATGGGTAAAATGGACAAGCCAAAAGTCAGGCTGGCTCAGAGCCTGAAATGCATATTTGTCAGCAAAGTCCAGACGGCATCGAAACTCCGTCCCATTAGCATGTTAATCAGGCCGATTAGCAGGTGATGGCCCATCTCCCCCAACACAAAGGACTGGTACTCCAGCAACCGGGACAGTCCCAGACATTTTCGGCGCCACTCCCTGTCCAAGGGAAATGCAAACAACGAGGTCAATGACCGCTTGAGACACGCCCAGTCATCCAGATCCCCGCCCACTTATTGGTTAAGGAATCGAACGGAGTGATCAGGGATCACCCAATTAGTAAGGCCCAAATCGAAGGACCGCCCAAAAGAGCGTGAAAGCCCCCGAGTATAAAGGAAGAGTTCGCCATATGTTCGCTCTCTTTTGGCCTTGGTACCCCGGTCACAGACATCGCCAACTGCAGCAACACCAGAAGCAAGTTCGAGTTCAACGCCCACTACCAGACAGATGAGCCCAACTGAGCAACAGTTACCCCTTCAAACCCAAAAGATCCAGAATTGAACAGCGGCCACTGTTTCCTGCCCGAAGTTAAGTACAGGTTGTCTTAGTAATAGGTGTAGTTAACTGGTAGTGTTTATGTTGCATGATTGATTGTATATAAATAAAGTACCCTTGACCTTGAACTAACTAAATGGTGTTTGGCTCTTTGATCGGTATCCGGTTGAAACTTGTGGTGGTATCATTCAATACCTGGCAACTCTAAGCATTCGGATGTAGACAATATAGAAAGAAGGCAAATCCACTCTTTTCCCTAATTGGAACAGAGCCACAGAAAACACAGAGTAAAAGAAACTCACAACAGTTATTGGCAACATCTGATGGGACTCGACCCAGAAGTGACCGTGTCACTCCGAGAGATCCACCAAAGCATTTGAATTAGAATCCAAATTGGCAAAGTAAAAGAAACCACAAGCGAAACCAGTATCGATCAAACACCCAGAATCCGGGAGTGTGTAATTTGCATGCGTACTAACAAAGGGACATAAGGTAAACTCGATAGATTTTGTTGCGTGAAACTTTCGGGAGTTGCGTAAACCGGAAAATAGCTTAAGCCGTACCCGTGTTATTCCCCCTTGTTCCAAATTTCCGGGAGTCAGAAGTATTTGTAGGGATGGCCATGAAGGCAATGGAACGCCTTATGCATCCACAAGAGCCCGAGGTCGTAGCGACCAATAGATCAGAACAGTGTCCCGTATGGAAAGAAGAGATCAGGAAGTACCTAAAGGGGAAAGGATGGCCCCTATGGTCTGTGTTTTGCACGAAGGAAGCGACAGGTCCTGGCAGCATGGGACAGACTTGGCGGGACAGCCTGACCAAGATCCATAAGAAAAGTGTGACTAAGGCTCGTAAGCCGATGGCAATCGTGTCCTGTCGAGCACAATTGCGAGGCACAGAGGAGGTCGTGAAGACGCTCCGCAAGCAGCTAGAGGAGAAGGAGAAAAGTAGAGAGGGAGATTTAAGTGAATGCGAGAAATTAAATGTACAGCTCCGGGAGCAGTTAGCAGCGAAGGACAAGGAAATAGATGATGTCAAGAGGGCACGTCAATCCTGTCTCGCCCACCTTAGCAGCTTCCAAATCCAATTTGATAAGGCCTACCAGGACACACAGCGTGCTGTACTGGTACGAGAAGAGACAGAGAATCAGGTACAGATCCTAAAGAAAAAATGCGATGATTTAAAAGCAGCCCTCCGAGCACTCCACAGTTCCACTACGGAACAGAGGCAAGTTCGGTGGACCACGCTAAATGCAGGCAGAAAATTGCAAGGTTGCAATCCCTGCTATCAGTTCAAAACGGGTTTAGAGACACCTTTGGCCCACAGCCAGACCAGGAAGACGGCCCCAATTGGCAGGAACTCAGTGAAATGGCCCAACGGTACGTAAGCGAGACCGAGAATCAAAATAAAGCCCGCCAGGCCCCGAAGAGAAAAGCACCTGCCCCACCGACTGCACAGGCAGCATCCCAACCCAATGAACCCCATCAACACACAGCGCAGGGTGACCATGGAAGACCAACCCGATTTTGTGTACACCACCCCATTATCGATCACCCAGTTACGAGACACCCGAGAGAAGATAGATACTTTCCACCCCACATCGGACCCACATCACTTTTTCGAGTTAGTAAAACAACAAACCCTTATGTACGGTTTCGAGCCGGAGCAGGTTAAGCTCATAGTTATGTGCTAACACCCCTCAGTTAGTTCAGCCCTTCACGACCCACAAAATGTAGGAGGAGGTAGCCTCCAAGAAATGAAAACGGCCATCTTATACGCCATAGGATATAACAGAGGAGATCCGGTAAACAGACTCAACCGGTACAGGTAGAAAAAGGGAGAGCATCCAACAGTGCTTGCTGGATGTCTTTGGATCCATTTCACTGCGGTATTTGGTGAATTATCCCACGCCCATTTATCAGCAGACAATACGGCCAAATGGACCCGTACGTTCATGTCCCACGCCACAGAGGCAGGACAGAAGGCATGCACCAGTTACGACCCCTCAGACCCAGCACACAAGTGTGGGTTCTGAAACAATTGTCCAGAGGTTGGGAACAGTTGGTACAGAAAAAGACAGAACATGAGAGAGTAGACGCCACCATGAACCCAGTAAAGGCACACCAAGACCCTGCATGGGTAAATGAAAGCAGAGGTACAGCGCAGCACCCCAAGACACAGGAATGTTATAATTGCGGACACGAAGGACATTATGCCCGAGAATGCAATGCCCCCCCGAAGCAGCAAAGGAATCAGCACTCAACCCCACCCCCATCCCAGAAACAATTCCCGACCCATTCACAGCGGTAGCGCCCAACCAGATAATTCGGCCACAAGTGGCACTGATTGACGGTGTTCGGGCTCCCCAACTTGGGTCTGCGGCACCCTTTGGGATAAGTCCGGAAGAAGGGTAGTCGCAGGCACAGTCCGGGGACACCCCGTAGAGTTCCTTTGGGACACAGGAGGGTCCCGAACCACGTTAAACTCCTCCATCATGTTCCAGATAGAGATATGGCCCACTACGGATACCATTACCCTTAGTGGCTTTACAGGTCACCTCCAGCAGGGACACATCACAGCCCCTGTGGACATACAGCTCGGTGATATTAGGACAAAACATTTGGTTGTTTTAGTAGACTTGCCCAGGCAGCAGAACACATTCTAGGTTTCGATTTTATGAGTACACACAACCTCTCATTCGACCCAGTTAACCGATGCATCTGGAAAATGGCGAGAGCAGCACGAGCCCCCGCCACGCTCACAGTAGGAGATTATGCTCATAGAATCAGCTCAGTAGGAGCGTACTGGTTTGATCCACAAACCATTACCACAGACAAAGCAGTTAGAGAGGTCTTGAAAAGACATAAGACAGCATTTGCCCAGCACAAGCACAACTGCAGTAAAATCCCAGGTGTTGTAAACATTACAGGTCCCGATCACAAGCCCCAGAAACAGTACGGCTTCCCCCAGCAGGCCGAGGGACAGATAGCCAAGGCAATTCAAAGCTTATTGATGCAACGCGTGATTCGTCCCGTTGCATCGACAAATAATGCCCCGATTTGGCCAGTAAGAAAACCGGATGGATCATGGCGACTGACCATTGACTAGAGAATTGAACAAAGTGACTCCCCTAGCAGCCCCCACCATTGCCACAAGTCCCGAGACCATGTTGAGACAGGGACTCCAGTCAAAAAAAAATTCGGTATTAGACATCAGTAATGGCTTTTGGTCAATACCACTGGACAAAGCATGCCAGTATAAATTTGCTTTCACCTTCCAGGGACAACAGTACACGTGGACATACCGTCCACAAGGCTCACACAATTCCCCCTCCATTTTTCACAGACAATTGGCAAACAGATTATCTAAATTTTCCCACCCTGAATGCCTTGTTCAGTATGTGGACGACTTGCTCCTACAGACTGACACCAAGGAAGAGCACACCTCACTTCTTTCGGAATTATTGGAACTCCTTACAACGATTGGATGCAAAATTAACCCCAAGAAAGCCCAAATTCTTCAGGAAAAGGTCACGCATTTAGGTACAGTCATCACTCATGGGAAGAACACAAACGGATTGATTCCATTGTAAATTTGCCCTTGCCCCAAAACGTTACAGCCCTCCGGTCATTTTTAGGACTGGTTGGATATTGTCGGAACCATATAGACGGATTCGCCACAAAGGCAGCCCCACTCTCCGATTTACTAAAGAAACAGGCACCATGGAAATGGCTTCCACAGCACATGGATGCCGTGGATGCATTGAAACGCACCCTGAGCACAGCCCCCGCTTTGCAAGCCCCCGATCCCCACTCCCCGTATGCAATAGAGGTAGCGACCACAGATCGCACCCTTTCGGCCGAACTCCTGCAGGAAAGGCACGATCGTCTGGGACCCGTGGCTTATGCCTCACGAGTCTTAGATCCGGTCGAACAAGGATTTTCAGCCTGCGAGAGGCACCTATTAGCAGTTTTCTGGGCGGTACAGTACTTCTCGTACATAACCGGACTCAACCCAGTAACCATTTTGACCGAGCACACCCCGTCACAGCTTTTATTGGACGGCAGACTAAAAGACGGCACAGTAAGCCAAATTCGAGCAGCACGATGGACCCTACTCCTACAGGGACGCAACATCACGGTCAAACGGACCAAAACGCACACGTTTCTGGCCGATAACCCACATAAGTGCGAGATCATAGCCCCAAAACACACCACAGGACCCTTTGTTCCAAAGTCAGTGCCAAGAAAGACAGATATCGGACCCCAGCCCAGAGACAAAGTTCTGAGAATTTATGTTGACGGATCCTCCACAGTCCTGAGGGAAAAAGAGTAACAGGCTGTGGCATTTATGTAGAGGACGTGCAGGGACGCGCTTTAGAAGAGATAGCTTTAAAGTTGCCTGGACACTTAGGTTCGCAGGCAGCCGAGTTAGCGGCCACTGCTTACATTGTCCAGCACCCCAATTCATTCCCAACCCCTGCAGACATATATTCAGACACTTTGTACGTCTGCAACAGCCTGTAGCCATCCGGGATGGCCACTTCCCGATTACAACATGGACACTTTGCAAAGATTGCAGGGAAAATACTGAGAAAGCAAGCAGGTACAGTGTTTGTCTGCATATTAGAGCCGCAGTTCCCAGATAAGACCAAAACTGCAAATCCATTAGCATACTAATGGCCCATCTCCGGGAACAAAAGAGTAATATTTGAGTAACCGATACTAAGGCAGACACCCCGGCGCCAGAGGAGACCAGAACAAAGCAGGCCAACAGCCACCTAGGACACGCCCAGCCATCAGGGCACCCACCCTTTATTGGAGGAAATCGATAGGAACGATCGGGAAATGGTCCAATTAATGGCCGAACAGGCGCCGGAATGTGGTGACTAGGGGCTTTTCACAGTAACTTGATTGAAGCCTACTTGTGACAATAAGCGATTTTCATTTTCATTTCATTCATTTTTCATTTCATTAATTGGGGCCAAGTTCAAGGCCCACCCAAAAGCGTGTGAAGCCCCTTTTGGGTATAAGAAGGATCCCCCAAGAGAGAATCGTTCTCTTGGCTCCGGCTCTCACTAAGGAGATACCTGCCCAACGCGCTGCACCAGAACAAGTAAGTCCAAGGTCAACGCACGCTACCAGACAGACGACCTTAGCTGTTCCCCTTCACCACTTCGACCCCAGCAGCCTCAGTACCGAACAACGGCCATTGTTCCTCTGACTAAGTGGGCGCCCGAAGCTAAGTATAGGCTTTGGCAGTAGTGATAGTTTAGTCTGTAATATTTGTGCATGAGTATATTTAACTGTGTGTGTAAATAAATAAGCATTTGACTTTGAACTAACTAACTGGTGTATCGAGTCTTTGATCAGTATTCGTTTTGAACCTTGTGGCGGTATCGAAAGATACCTGGCGACTCAGAGGAATGGATAGGGTGGACAGTGAGCGCCTTTTTCCTCGGATAGTGATGGATAGCACGAAGGGACATAGCTTTAAATTGAGGGGAGATAGATATAGGACAGATGTCAGAGGTAGGTTCTTTACTCAGAGTAGTCAGGGCGTGGAATGCCCTGCCTGCAACAGTAGTGGACTCGCCAATATTAAGGGCATTTAAATGGTCATTGGATAAACATATGGATGATAATGGAATAGTGTAGGTGGGCTTTAGATTGGTTTCACAAATCGGTGCAACATCAAGGGCCGAAGGTCCTGTACTGCACTGTAATGTTCTATGTGATGTGGTGACACTATCACCCTGCTAAATGGGATAGACTTTGAACAGATCTAGCAA
Organism: Scyliorhinus torazame; assembly: GCF_047496885.1. Taxonomy (NCBI): domain Eukaryota; kingdom Metazoa; phylum Chordata; class Chondrichthyes; order Carcharhiniformes; family Scyliorhinidae; genus Scyliorhinus; species Scyliorhinus torazame. The sequence goes on from NC_092710.1 coordinate 256,413,917, forward strand.
CTCCAGTCTGGGCATCCATGAGGCGCTGTTGGCCAACAGCAGCAGCAGAACTTAGTCAGGCACATTCAGTCACCTCATGGCCGGCACATTACCCACTCTACCATTACCACCAAGCCAGGTGACCAACCCTGGTTCAATGAAGAGTGCAGGAAAACATGCCAGGAGCAACATCAGTCGGCCTAAAAATGAGGTGTCAATCTAGTGAAGCTACAACACGCGCGTGCCAAATAGCATAAGCAGCAAGTGACAAACAGAGCTAAGTGAAGTCGGAGGGGAACTAAAATTTGGGTCAGAGTTGCTGTAATTTCCTCCCACAGCTGCCTGGGATACAACTCACCCAGCCTGGCGATTTGGCCACTTTTAAGCCTACCAGAATCTCCAAAACCTCCTCACTCCCTATGTCAAACTGTTAAAAAACCTCAGTGTCCCTCTCCCAAATTCTGTACCTACATCCTCCTTCTCCCGAGTGAAGATAGATGTGAAGTACTCGCTTAACACCCTACCAATGGCCTCCAGCAACACGAATGGGTCCTATGTTTTCCCTGGTTGTCCTCTTCCCCTTAATATCTTTAAACTGAATTATTCACAATTGAAAAAATTAGGTGTACAACACAAATTCTTAGCTCACAGACCACTTTGAGGAATCACCTTTTACATGATCATGACACTGTCTTTTAAATCTATTTTTATGAAAACATAATTTAGCACAAGGGCCCATGCATTTGGCTCATCTTTGTTTTAACACAAACAATCCATCCAAATTCAAATGTCAGCAATTTCAAATTAAAGAGTACGGCTTGAAACAATATTGTCATAATGATTGCTGCCGTAAGGTATTCTGGCAAGATATCTTGCCACAGTAATTTTTTTTTTTTAAATTTAGAGTACCCAATTCTTTTTTTACAATTAAGGGGAAATTTAGCGTGGTCAATCCACCTACCCTGCACATCTTTAGGTATGGGGCGAAACCCACGCAAACACGGGTAGAATGTGCAACCTCCACACGGACAGTGACCCAGAGCCAGGATCGTACCTGGGACCTTTGCGCCGTGAGGAAACAGTGCTACCCACTGTGCCGCCGTGCTGCCGCTTGCCACAGTAATAACAGAAAAACACACAACTTATGGTTAAATTAGAAAAATCCAAAAAGATGGGAGCTTACAGGAAAAGCCCCCCCCCCCCCACCCCACCAAGCTACAAATGGATATTAAGCGAAAAGCAAAGTCAGCACCTACCTTTTCATGGGTGACTTTCTTACCCTCGCCATCTAAAATATACAAACACAAAGCAGAAAAAGGATTAATTAATATGCAGTATATAACAAAGATTTTTTATAAGTGTGTCTAGTTTTGCCTGCTAGCTTTGTTCCAATTCTTGGAAAATTTCAGAGCAAGTAGATCATCATTGACCATCATCCCTGTACCCAAAAAAAAGTCAAGCAGCGTGCCTTAATGACTATCGTCCAGTGGCTCTGACATCCATCATCATGAAGTGTTTCGAAAGGTTAGTCATGGCACAAATCAACTCCAGCCTCCCAGATTGCCTTGATCCACCACAGTTTGCCTACCGATGCAACAGGTCCACAGCAGACGCCATCTCCATGGCCCAGCACGCTACCCTGGAACACCTAGATAACAAAGACACCTATGTCAGACTCCTATTTATCGACTACAGCTCAGCCTTCAACACTATCATTCATTCAAAACTCATCTCCAAACTCCGTGGCCATGGCCTCGGCTCCTCCCTCTGCGACTGGATCCTGAACTTTCTAACCCACAGGCCACAATCAGTAAGGATATGCAACAACACCTCCTCCACGATCATCCTCAACACCGGTGCCCCACAATGCTGTGTCCTCAGCCCCCTACTATACTTATACACCTATGACTGTGTGGCCAAATTCCCCATCAACTCGATTTTCAAATTTGCTGATGACACCACCTAGTGGGTCGGATTTCAAACAATGACGTGACAGAGTACAGGAATGAGGAATCTGGTGAACTGGTGCGATGACAATAATCTCTCCCTCAATGTCAACAAAATGAAGGAGATTGTCATCGACTTCAGGAAGCATAGTGGAGAACATGCCCCTATCTACATCAATGGGAACGAAGTAGAAAGGGTCGAGAGCTTCAAGTTTTTAGGTGTACAGATCACCAACAGCTTGTCCTGGTCCCCCCCCATGCCGACACTATAGTTAAGCAAGCCCACCAACGACTCTAGTTTCTCAGAAGACTAAGGAAATTTGGTATGTCAACTACGACCCTCACCAACTTCTACAGATGCACCATAGAAAGCATTCTTTCTGGTTGTATCACAGCTTGGTATGGAGCCCGCTCTGCCCAAGACCGCAGGAAACTACAAAAGGTTGTGAATGTAGCCCGATCCATCACGCAAACCAGCCTCCCATCCACTGACCCAATTTATAATTCACGCTGCCTCAGAAAGGCAACCAGCATAATTAAGGACCCCATGCACCCCGGACATACTCTCTTCCACCTTCTTCCATCAGGAAAAGATACCAAAGTTTGAGGTCACGTACCAACCGACTCAAGAACAGCTTCGTCCCTACTGCCATCAGACTTTTGAATGGACCTACCTCGTATTAAGTTGATCTTTTCTCTACATCTTGCTATAACTGTAACATTATATTCTGCAGTCTCTGTCTTCCTTCCCTATGTACGGTATGCATTGTTTGTACAGCATGCACAAAACAATACTTTTCACTGTATACTAATACATGTGACAATAATAAATCAAATCAAATCAAATAGATCTTCAACTAGAAATCAAAGCCAAAGAATATTACAATGTAATTGATATCATGGATCTCATACGACGGGAGTTTCCAATTCCAAGTCGATGAAATGCATCAACTGAGGGTTTGCAATGACACAAGCTGGATAGCCTAGGATTTATAGCACACAAACAGGCCAGCCACTCCAATCAGTCACTGTTGGTGAGTATTACATTTCTCATACTTTTAAGATAGCAACATGTCAGGAAAATGCTCTGAACATATTTTGCAATGGCCCTAAATACTGTATTTATGAATACAATACTTGGTCTGACTGAATTTTTCTGATGTGAAATAAAACCATTCAGAAAAGTTAAATACCTTGAGCATAAAACTTGGTTCTGACAATTACTTTATTGATCTAGGGGATATATCCGAGGGTTCACTCACTGAGTCTATATGGGTAGAACTGAAAAATGAGGAAGGAGAGATCACTTTGATAGTATTGTACTACAGGCCCCCAAACAGTCTTCCCAAATGGAAAATTGAGGAGCAAATATGTCAGGAGATTAAAGACGGCTGCAAGAAAAATAGGGTGGTAATAGTTGGGGACCTTAACTTTCCTAAAATTGACTGGGACAGCTTTAGCATTAGGGGCTTGAATGGAGAGAAATTTGTTGCGTGTACTCAGGAGGAATTTCTCATTCAGTAAGTGGATGGTCCGACTGGAGTGGGGGGAAAACTTGATATCCTCTTGGGGAATAAGGAAGGGCAGGTAACTGAAGTGTTAGTGAGGGATCACACTGGGACTAGTGACCATAATTCCATTAGTTTTAAGAGAGCTATTGAGAATGATAGGTCTGGCCCAAAAGTTAAAATTCTAAATTGGGGCAAGGCCAATTTTGATGGTATTAGACAGGAACTTTTAAAAGTTGATAGGGGGAGTCTGATGGCAGGCAAAGAGACAGCTGGTAAATGGGTGGCTTTCAAAAGTGTGTTAACCAGGGTTCAGGGTAAGCATATTCCTTTTAGAGCAAAGGGCAAGGCTGGTAGAAGTAGGGAAACCTGGATGACTCCGGATATTGAGGCCCTGGTCATCGGCATCAGCATGCATTGGCAGCTGGGATCTCTTAAAGAGTATAGATGTTGTCGAAGTTGAGTTAAGAGAGAAATCAGGAAGGCAAAAAGGAGACATGAGATTGCTTTGGCAGATAAGGCAAAGGAGAATCCAAAGAGCTTCTACAAATACATAAAAGGCAAAAGAGTAACGAGGGAGAGAGTAGGGCTTCTTAAGGATCTACAACAGATGGGTGAGGTTATAAATGAATATTTCTCAGCAGCATTTACTTATTTGGGGAAATAAATAGTGATGTCTTGAGGAACGTACATATTACAGAGAAGTAAGTGCTGGAAGTCTTAAACATCATCAAGGTAGAGAAATCCCCGGGACTTCATGAAATGTATCCCAGGACGTTGTGGGAGGCAAGGGAGGAAATCGTGGTCCCCTAGCAGAGATATTTGAATCGTCGACAGCCACAGATGAGGTGCCTGAAGAATGGAGGGTAGCAAATGTTGTGCCTCTTATAAGAAGGGCCGCAGGGAAAAGCCTGGGAACTACACACCGGTGAGCCTGACGTCTATGGTAGGTGTTAGAAGATATTCTGAGAGACAGGATCTACAGGCATTTAGAGAGGCAAGGACTGATTAGGGACAGTCAGCATGGCTTTGAGTGGAAATCATGCCTCACAAATTTGATTGAGTTTTTTGAAAGGGTAACCAAGAAGGTATAGTAATAATCTTTATTATTGTCACATGTAGGCTTACATTAACACTGCAATGAAGTTACTGTGAAAAACCCCGAGTCAACACATTCCAGCGCCTGTTCAGTTACACAGAGGGAGGGCAGGGCAGTCGACATTGCTTGTCAACATGGACTTTAGCAAGGCTTTTGACAAGGTACACATAGTAGGTTGTTGCATAAGGTTAAATCTCATGGGATCCAGGGTGAGATAGCCAATTGGATACAAAATTGGCTTGACGGCAGAAGACAAAGGGTGGTTGTCGAGGGGTGTTTTTCAAACTGGAGGCCTGTGACTAGCGGTGTGCCTCAGGTATCAATGCTGGGTCCACTGTTATTTGTTATTTATATTAGTGATTTGGATGAGAATTTAGAAGGTATGATTAGTAAATTTGCAGATGAGACCAAGATCGGTGGCATGGTGGACAGTGAAGGTTATCTAGGATTGCAACAGGATCTTGATCAATTGGGCCAGTGGGCCGATGAATGACAGATGGAGTTTAATTTAGATAAATGTGAGGTGATGCATTTTGGTAGATCGAATCGGGGCAGGACCTACTCAGTTAATGGTAGGGAGTTGGGGTGAGTTATAGAACAAAGAGATCTAGGAGTACAGGTTCATAACTCCTTGAAAGTGGAGTCACAGGTGGACAGGGATTTGACAAAGGCATTTAGTATGCTTGGTTTAATTTATCAGAACATTGAATACAGGAGCTGGGATGTTTTGTTGCAGTGGTACAAGACATTAGTAAGGACACACTTGGAATACTGTGTACAGTTCTGGCCTATTATAGGAAGATTAATTTTAAACTAGAAAGAGTGCAGAAAAGATGTACTAGGATGCTACCAGGGCTTGATGGTTTGAGTTATAAGGAGAGGCTGGATAGACTGGGACTTTTTTCCCAGGAGCATAGGAGGCTTAGGGTGATCTTACGGAGGTCTATAAAACAATCAGGGACATAGATAAGGTAGATAGTCAACATTTTTTCTCAAAGGCAGGGGAGTCATAGGTTTAATAAGAGGGTAGAGATACCAAAGGGTAGAGAGGGGCAATGTTTTCACACAGAGGGTGGTGAGTGTCTGGAATGAGCAGACAAAGGCTGTAGTAGAGGCAGGTACAATTTTGTCTTTTAAAGGGCACAGTGGTTAGCAATTCTGTCTCACAGTGCCAAGGTCCCTGGTTCGATCCCAGCCCCGGGTCACTGTCCATGTGGAATTTGCATTCACCCCGTGTCTGCGCGCAGGTTGGCCACACTAAATTGCCCCTTAATTGGAAAACAAAATAATAATAATTGGGTACTCTTAAATTTATATTGAAAAAAATGTGTCTTTTAAAAAGCATTTAGACAGTTATATGGGGAAGCTGGTAGTAGAGGGTTATGGGCCAAATGTGGGCGATTGGTACTAGCATAAGGTAAAAACTGGGCAGCATGGACAAGTTAGGCAGAAGGGCCGGTTTTTATGCTTACTGTAAACCTCTGTGACTCTATAACATGCTGTCCAAAGTTAACATCCGTTATCCACAAGTTAATGATTGCCAAAGTGATACTGGGCTGGAGACCGCTGGAGACCCCCCCCCCCCCCCCCCCCCCAAATATATCTGACCAGCAGGGTGGTTTACCATTTTCCCCAACAGTCATCTGCTCCACCTTGTCAATGTTTTCATATTTCTCTTCAACGGGTTGTCCTGCTTTAACGATTCATGTATTCTCTGAGCCTTATGTATGTCTCAATTCTCTCATCATGCTTTCTTTTGTTTTATGGTATGATTACTTATGTCATTTAACCAGCTTCTGTCCCTCTACCTATAATAACCTTACTGGGCATTTAATGTTTTCTTGTCTTTCTTTCTCAGCTGTTATATCTTCCAGCTCTCACAGGTTATATCAGAAATGTTTACTTTTCCTCCCACATATGCTGCCTGACAGGTTGAGATTGTTTTTCTGAGTTAGCCCCTCAAGAATGTGTGAATTGAAACTGCACAAGTTGCCGTATTTGCCAAAGACAACAGGAATAATAACTTTTATATAGAAGCAAATTACTGTGGATGCTGCATCTGAAACAAAAACAGAAAATACTGGACAATCACAACACGTTTCAAGTCTGGATGTCTGTCAAAGCTTTGATAAAGAGTCATCCAGACTCGAAACATTAGCTCCCTTCTCGCTCCCCACAGGAATAATAACTTGGTGGAGAGGATAGCTTTTAAAATACAAATTAAAGTCACGTGCAAGTTCCAAGAAAACCAACGGTTTCTGCTGCCAGCATCTATGGAATTAAACAGCAAAGATGAATTGACAGTCATGCACAACATTGGGGGTGTCATTCGCGGCTCTGTCCGCACCAAAATCAAAAGAAATGTCTTGATTTTTTGCAAAAGCAGGAGACTGGATAAAGCACCCTGGTCGCCGTCGCGGGAATTGCATCAACTTCCGGCGATCAGCACGAGGCCTCGCAATTGTACTTTTTGTTTGTAACAATAAAAACATCAGGCCAAATCTTAAATTTTAATCCTTCTCTTCTTACAAATTACTGGGGAGGGTCATTCGAACCTTACCCGGAGCAGAGCTGGTACTCGCGCTATTACCCGGAACCCCGGGCTGTCCGGGACTTGTTCTGTATCCTTCAGACATTCTTCACACTGCCCGGTATTGCGTCTGCGCACAGCCACTGTTCTCCCTTCTGTCACATCTCAATGAGAAGGTGGACGCATGCACCAATGTGCACCAGTATCACCATATTCAGCTTTGACAAAGTCATCCAGACTCGAAACGTTAGCTCCCTTCTCTCTCAGCAGATACTGTCAGACCTGGGATTGCCCAGGATTTTCTATTTTTGTTTCAGATTCCAGCATCTGCGGTAATTTGCTTTTGTCGTTGAAAATCATTCAGCAATGTGTCATTACGTCAACGACAATAAAAGCACTGTATCACAAAACCCTCCTCATCACTTTCTGTCAGTGATTCTTCACTGTTTCGGATTTAGTTAAGTTTCGAAAGGGCATTTTAGGTGCAAGACTAAGAAAAACAATTTAGCCCAAATGTATAAAAGAACAGTTTGTTTACTGGAAATACTGGTCTGGTAGTATTTGGGGTGAGCGTTTTAGAACCCAGGCACAAAAACAGGAAATATTGGAAATGCTGCATTAACAGCTTTTGTGGTGAGAGAAAAGGAACAAAGTTAACATTTCAGATGACCTTTCAGCATGAAAGTCGTTTACCTGAAATGCTAACTCTTGTTTCTCTCCACATATGCTGCCAGACCAGCGAAATATTTTCAGCATTTTCTGTTTTATCTCAAATTCCGAGAGCCTGCAGTATTTTGTTTTTTGTATTACTGTTGCAATAAAAGAAAAGTATAAATGGCTTAATCACTGCAAGTTGATAACTGGTAATTCTCATTTGTGCTGAGTTTTGTCATTCACGATGACACAATCCTAAACCTAGTAAATTTCAGGAGAAACCAAATGCAAATAGAACGGTCAAATCAAATATTTGTACAGCAAGGGGAAGTTATATCATTCTGGTGTGCCTACCAATCAATCCTTAATAGTAATCTGAAATTAATCCTACTGTACTTCTCCATGGCACTGCATATTTGTCTGTTTCTAAAGGTTAAGTACTTTTCTCTGAGAAAATGCAATGGCTTTTGTCTCAACCTGTATCCACATTGTGTGGCGATGCCGGCGTTGGACTAGGGTGAGCACAGTAAGAAGTTTTACAACATCAGGTTAAAGTCCAACAGGTTTGTTTCGATGTCACTAGCTTGCGGAGCGCTGCTCCTTTCTCATCTGTCTATATAAATGTTTCTGGAACATACCTAGGAGAAAGGTTAAGAGGAAATATAACTTAGGAGAGGTTACTGATCGAGGTGTTAAGATTCAGAACAGAGGTAAAAAAGCCAACATAAGTGTACTTTACCTGAATGCTCGTAGTATTCGGAATAAGGTAAATGAGTTGATGGCGCAAATCATCGTGAATGACTATGATTTAGTGGCCATTACTGAAACATGGTTAAAGGATGTTCACGACTGGGAGTTAAATATCCGAGCGTATCAAACTTTTCGGAAGGACAGAGTGGATGGTAAGGGAGGTGGTGTAGCTCTGTTATTTAAGGATGACATCCAGGCAACAGTAAGGGATGACATCGGTGCTATGGAGGATAAGGTTGAATCCATTTGGGTGGAAATCAGGAATAGTAAGGCGAAAAAGTCACTGATAGGAGTAATCTACAGGCCACCAAATAGTAACATTATGGTGGGGCAGGCAATAAACAAAGAAATAACAGATGCATGTAGAAATGGTACAGCGGACTTCCGGGTGCGGCGATGACCAGCTCAGTCGCACGTTTCGGCAGCTCCCTGTGAAACGGACTTTTGGGCTCTTGATAGGAGCCCCAACGGCAATTTTGACGGCTAAAAACACTGTGCGGTAAACCAGAAGGGAATCCCCCCTGGATACGGATGGAAAAAGGAGGAGAGAGTGGCCAGATTGCAGTGGATCCTTTAGAACAGCGGCAAGGAAGGCAAGCAAAAACCAAGATGGCGTCGGAAGGTGGCAGTTTAACATGGGGCCCTGAACAACAAGAGTTCTTGAAATGCTGTGTGGAAGAGATCAAAAAGGAAATGAAGAAAGAGCTGTTGGCCCCGATACTACAGGCGATCGAAGGGCTAAAGGAGGAACAAAAGACCCAGGAGCGGGAGCTTCGGGTCGTGAAGGCAAAGGCAGCCGAGAATGAGGACGATATACAGGGCCTGGTGGTGAAGACGGAGACGCAGGAGGCACATCAGAAACGATGTGTGGAAAGGTTGGAGGCACTGGAAAACAACGCAAGGAGGAACAACCTGAGGATTCTTGGTCTTCCTGAAGGTGTGGAGGGAGCGGACGTCGGGGCATATGTGAGCACGATGCTGCACTCGTTAATGGGAGCGGAGGCCCCGGCGGGTCCGTTGGAGGTGGAGGGAGCATACCGAGTGATGGCGCGAGGACCGAGAGCAGGAGAAATTCCCAGAGCCATAGTGGTGAGATTCCTCCGTTTTAAGGATAGAGAAATGGTCCTTAGATGGGCGAAGAAAACTCGGAGCAGTAAATGGGAGAACGCGGTGATCCGCGTTTATCAAGACTGGAGTGCGGAGGTGAAGACGAAGGAGGGCGAGCTTAAATCGGGCCAAGGCGGTGCTTCATAAAAAGAAGATAAAATTTGGAATGCTGCAACCGGCAAGACTGTGGGTCACATATCGAGGGAGGCACCACTACTTTGAGACGGCGGATGAAGCGTGGACTTTTATTGTGGAAGAAAAACTGGAATGAGCGGGTTATTAAAAAGAACGTTCGAACAAAGTGGTGGGGCGAATGTGGGGGGCAAAGAGGGGTTTTATGTACTAATCCTGCGATGTGGTAACTTTTCTCTCTCCCACAGGTGGTGATGGGGGGAGGAGGGGAGGTGGAGGAGATGGGGCGTTGGCCATTGGGGGCGGGGCCAAGGGAGAAGCGCGGGCTTGGTTCCCGCGCTATGATAATCATGGCGGGAATAGAGAAGCAGGTAGGAGGGGGCATCGCACGGTGCGAGCCGAGGTCACGGGGGGAAGCCGAGGTCAGCCAGAGTTTGCTGACTTCTGGGAGCAACATGGGGGGAGTAATTACGCTAGCGGGGGATCTAGCGGGGGGGTGGGAGGGGGGAATTACTGGGTTTCTGCTGCTGGGGAGAGGGGGGAGCTGGTATGGGAGAGGATGGGCGGGGGGGCACCGCCTGGGGGAGATACAGCTGCGTGGGAACTGGGTGAGGAGCTGGAAAAAGGTGATGGCTAATCGACAAGGGGGGGGGGGTAGGAAGCCCCCCAACTCGGCTGATCACGTGGACCGTGAGAGGGCTGAACGGGCCGATAAAGAGGGCACGGGTACTCGCACACCTTAAGAAACTTAAGGCAGATGTGGTTATGTTACAGGAAACGCACCTGAAACTGATAGACCAGGTTAGGCTACGCAAAGGATGGGTGGGGCAGGTGTTCCATTTGGGGCTAGATGCGAAAAACAGGGGGGTGGCTATATTAGTGGGGAAGCGGGTAATGTTCGAGGCAAAGACTATAGTGGCGGATAACGGGGGCAGATACGTGATGGTGAGTGGCAAACTACAGGGGGAGACGGTGGTTTTGGTAAACGTATATGCCCCGAACTGGGATGATGCCAATTTTATGAGGCGGATGCTAGGACGCATTCCGGACCTAGAGATGGGAAAGCTGATAATGGGGGGAGATTTTAATACGGTGTTGGAACCAGGGCTGGATAGGTCGAAGTCCAGGACTGGAAGGAGGCCGGCAGCAGCCAAGGTGCTTAAAGATTTTATGGAGCAGATGGGAGGTGTAGACCCGTGGAGATTTAGCAGACCTAGGAGTAAGGAGTTCTCGTTTTTCTCCTATGTCCATAAAGTCTACTCGCGAATAGACTTTTTTGTGCTGGGTAGGGCATTGATCCCGAAGGTGAGGGGAACGGAGTATACGGCTATAGCCATTTCGGATCACGCTCCACACTGGGTGGACTTGGAGATAGGGGAGGAAACAGGAGGGCGCCCACCCTGGAGAATGGACATGGGACTAATGGCAGATGAGGGGGTGTGTCTAAGGGTGAGGGGGTGCATTGAAAAGTACTTGGAACTCAATGATAATGGGGAGGTCCAGGTGGGAGTGGTCTGGGAGGCGTTGAAGGCGGTGGTTAGAGGGGAGCTGATATCAATAAGGGCACATAAAGGGAAGCAGGAGAGTAAGGAACGGGAGCGGTTGCTGCAAGAACTTTTGAGGGTGGACAGACAATATGCGGAAGCACCGGAGGAGGGACTGTACAGGGAAAGGCAAAGGCTACATGTAGAATTTGACTTGCTGACTACAGGCACTGCAGAGGCACAATGGAGGAAGGCACAGGGTGTACAGTACGAATATGGGGAGAAGGCGAGCAGGTTGCTGGCACACCAATTGAGGAAAAGGGGAGCAGCGAGGGAAATAGGGGGAGTGAGGGATGAGGAAGGAGAGATGGAGCGGGGAGCGGAGAGAGTGAATGGAGTGTTCAAGACATTTTATAAAAAATTATATGAAGCTCGACGCCCGGATGGGAGGGAGAGAATGATGGGCTTCTTGGATCGGCTGGAATTTCCCAAGGTGGAAGAGCAGGAAAGGGTGGGACTGGGAGCACAGATCGAGGTAGAAGAAGTGGTGAAAGGAATTAGGAGCATGCAGGCGGGAAAGGCCCCGGGACCGGATGGATTCCCAGTCGAATTCTATAGAAAATATGTGGACTTGCTCGCCCCGGTACTGACGAGGACCTTTAATGAGGCAAAGGAAAGGGGACAACTGCCCCCGACTATGTCTGAAGCAACGATATCGCTTCTCTTAAAGAAGGAAAAGGACCCGCTACAATGCGGGTCCTATAGACCTATTTCCCTCCTAAATGTAGATGCGAAGGTCCTGGCCAAGGTAATGGCAATGAGAATAGAGGAATGTGTCCCGGGGGTGGTCCACGAGGACCAAACTGGGTTTGTGAAGGGGAGACAGCTGAACACGAATATACAAGGTTGTTAGGGGTAATGATGATGGCCCCACCAGAGGGAGAAACGGAGATAGTAGTGGCGATGGATGCCGAGAAAGCATTTGATAGAGTGGAGTGGGATTATTTGTGGGAGGTGTTGAGGAGATTTGGTTTTGGAGAGGGGTATGTTAGATGGGTGCAGCTGTTGTATAGGGCCCCAGTGGCGAGCGTGGTCACGAATGGACGGGGATCTGCATATTTTCGGCTCCATAGAGGGACAAGGCAGGGATGCCCTCTGTCCCCATTATTGTTTGCACTGGCGATTGAGCCCCTGGCGATAGCGTTGAGGGGTTCCAAGAAGTGGAGGGGAGTACTTAGGGGAGGAGAAGAGCACCGGGTATCTTTGTATGCGGACGATTTGCTACTATACGTGGCGGACCCGGCGGAGGGGATGCCAGAAATAATGCGGATACTTGGGGAGTTTGGGGATTTTTCAGGGTATAAATTGAACATGGGGAAAAGTGAGTTGTTTGTGGTGCATCCAGGGGAGCAGAGTAGAGAAATAGAGGACCTACCACTGAGGAAGGTAACAAGGGACTTTCGTTACCTGGGGACCCAGATAGCTAAGAATTGGGGCACATTGCACAGGTTAAATTTAACGCGGTTGGTGGAACAGATGGAGGAGGATTTCAAGAGATGGGATATGGTATCCCTGTCAATGGCAGGGAGGGTGCAGGCGGTTAAGATGGTGGTCCTCCCGAGATTCCTCTTTGTGTTTCAGTGCCTCCCGGTGGTGATCACGAAGGCTTTTTTAAAAAGGATTGAAAAGAGCATCATGGGTTTTGTGTGGGCCGGGAAGACCCCGAGAGTGAGGAACGGATTCTTACAGCGTAGCAGGGATAGGGGGGTGCTGGCACTACCGAGCCTAAGTGAGTATTATTGGGCCGCTAATATTTCAATGGTGAGTGAGTGGATGGGAGAGGAGGAGGGAGCGGCGTGGAAGAGATTAGAGAGGGCGTCCTGTAGGGGGACTAGCCTACAGGCTATGGTGACAGCCCCATTGCCGTTCTCACCGAGGAACTACACCACAAGCCCGGTGGTGGTGGCTACACTGAAGATTTGGGGACAGTGGAGACGGCATAGGGGAAAGACTGGAGCCTTGGGGGGGTCCCCGATAAGAAACAACCATAGGTTTGCCCCGGGGGGAATGGATGGGGGATATGGAATGTGGCAAAGAGCAGGAATAACGCAACTGAAAGATCTGTTTGTGGATGGGAAGTTCGCGAGTCTGGGAGCGCTGACCGAGAAATATGGGTTGCCCCAAGGGAATGCATTCAGGTATATGCAACTGAGGGCTTTTGCAAGGCAACAGGTGAGGGAATTCCCGCAGCTCCCGACACAAGAGGTGCAGGACAGAGTGATCTCAAAGACATGGGTGGGGGATGGTAAGGTGTCAGATATATATAGGGAAATGAGGGACGAAGGGGAGACTATGGTAGATGAACTAAAAGGGAAATGGGAAGAAGAGCTGGGGGAGGAGATCGAGGAGGGGCTGTGGGCAGATGCCCTAAGCAGGGTAAACTCGTCGTCCTCGTGTGCCAGGCTAAGCCTGATTCAGTTTAAGGTATTACACAGGGCACATATGACTGGAGCACGGCTCAGTAAATTTTTTGGGGTGGAGGATAGGTGTGCGAGGTGCTCGAGAAGCCCAGCGAATCATACCCATATGTTTTGGTCATGCCCGGCACTACAGAGGTTTTGGATGGGGGTGACAAAGGTACTTTCAAAAGTAGTAGGAGTCCGGGTCGGACCAAGCTGGGGGTTGGCTATATTTGGGGTTGCACAAGAGCCGGGAGTGCAGGAGGCGAGAGAGGCCGATGTTTTGGCCTTTGCGTCCCTAGTAGCCCGGCGCAGGATATTGCTAATGTGGAAAGAAGCCAAGCCCCCGGGGGTGGAGACCTGGATAAATGACATGGCGGGGTTTATAAAGCTAGAGCGGATTAAGTTCGTCCTAAGGGGGTCGGCTCAAGGGTTCACCAGGCGGTGGCAACCGTTCGTCGAATACCTCGCAGAAAGATAGACGGAATGGGAAAAAGAAGGCAGCAGCAGCAGCCCAGGATCGGGGGGGGGGGGGGGGGGGGGGGAGGGGTGGGGGGGGGGGAGGAGGAACCAGAAGGACTCTCAGGGTTGTTAATATATACTGTATAGTATGTATAGGTCGTTGCTACAGATAATTATATATTGGACTGTTAAATTATATTTTTGGAGAGTGTTACTTGTGACAAGGCAGTTGCCAATTAGGGCTAGTTTTCATTTTTGTTATTTATTATTTATTCATTTTTTGTTTATAAAATAGGTCATTGTTATTTGTGTTGTTATAATATTGTGTAAAGGATGCACAATGTACTGTGTTGGTTGACCAAAAATTTTCAATAAAATATTTAATTAAAAAAAAGAAATGGTACAGCAGTTATCATGGGGGATTTTAATCTACATGTTGATTGGTTTAACCAGGTTGGTCAAGGCAGTCTTGAGGAGGAGTTTATAGAATGTATCCGCGATAGTTTCCTAGAACAGTTTGTAATGGAACCTACGAGGGAACAAACGGTCCTAGATCTGGTCCTGTGTAATGAGACAGGATTGATTCAGGATCTCATAATTAGGGATCCTCTCGGAAGGAGCGATCACAATATGGTGGAATTTAAAATACAGATGGAGGGTGAGAAGGTAAAATCAAGCACTAGTGTTTTGTGCTTAAACAAAGGAGATTACAACGGGATGAGAGAAGAACTAGCTAAGGTAGACTGGGAGCAAAGAGTTTATAGTGAAACAGTTGAGGAACAGTGGAGAACCTTCCAATTGATTTTTCACAGTGCTCAGCAAAGGTTTATACCAACAAAAAGGAAGGACGGTAAAAAGAGGGAAAATCGACCGTGGATATCTAAGGAAATAAGGGAGAGTATCAAATTGAAGGAAAAAACATGCAAAGTAGCAAAGATCAGTGGGAGACTAGAGGACTGGGAAATTTTTAGGGGGCAACAGAAAGCTACTAAAAAAGCTATAAAGAAGAGTAAGATAGATTATGAGAGTAAACTTGCTCAGAATATAAAAAGAGATGGTAAAAGTTTCTACAAATACATAAAACAAAAAAGAGTGGCTAAGGTAAATATTGGTCCTTTAGAGGATGAGAAGGGAGATTTAATAATGGGAGATGAGGAAATGGCTGAGGAACCGAACAGGTTTTTTGGGTCGGTCTTCACAGTGGAAGACACAAATAACATGCCAGTGACTGATGGAAATGAGGCTATGACAGGTGAGGACCTTGAGAGGATTGTTATCAACAAGGAGGTAGTGATGGGCAAGCTAATGGGGCTAAAGGTAGACAAGTCTCCAGGACCTGATGGAATGCATCCCAGAGTGCTAAAAGAGATGGCTAGGGAAATTGCAAATGCACTAGTGATAATTTACCAAAATTCACTAGACTCTGGGGTGGTCCCGGCGGATTGGAAATTAGCAAACGTGACACCACTGTTTAAAAAAGGAGGTAGGCAGAAAGCGGGTTATTATAGGCCAGTGAGCTTAACTTCGATAGTAGGGAAGATGCTAGAATCTATCATCAAGGAAGAAATAGCGAGGCATCTGGATGGAAATTGTCCCATTGGGCAGACGCAGCATGGGTTCATAAAGGGCAGGTCGTGCCTAACTAATTTAGTGAAATTTTTTGAGGACATTAACAGTGCGGTAGATAACGGGGAGCCAATGGATGTGGTATATCTGGATTTCCAGAAAGCCTTTGACAAGGTGCCACACAAAAGATGCATGGCATTAAGGGGAATGTAGTAGCATGGATAGAGGATTGGTTAATTAATAGAAAGCAAAGAGTGGGGATTAATGGGTGTTTCTCTGGTTGGCACTCAGTAGCTAGTGGTGTCCCTCAGGGATCAGTGTTGGGCCCACAACTGTTCACAATTTACATAGATGATTTGGAGTTGGGGACCAAGGGCAATGTGTCCAAGTTTGCAGACGACACTAAGATAAGTGGTAAAGCAAAAAGTGCAGAGGATACTGGAAGTCTGCAGAGGGATTTGGATAGGCTAAGTGAATGGGCTAGGGTCTGGCAGATGGAATACAATGTTGACAAATGTGAGGTTATCCATTTTGGTAGGAATAACAGCAAAAGGGATTATTATTTAAATGATAAAATATTAAAACATGCTCCTGTGCAGAGAGACCTGGGTGTGCCAGTGCATGAGTCACAAAAAGTTGGTTTACAGGTGCAACAGGTGATTAAGAAGGCAAATGGAATTTTGTCCTTCATTGCTAGAGGGATGGAGTTTAAGACTCGGGAGGTTCTGCTGCAATTGTATAAGGTGTTAGTGAGGCCACACCTGGAGTATTGTGTTCAGTTTTGGTCTCCTTACTTGAGAAAGGACGTACTGGCACTGGAGGTTGTGCAGAGGAGATTCACTAGGTTAATCCCATAGCTGAAGGGGTTGGATTACGAGGAGAGGTTGAGTAGACTGGGACTGTACTCGTTGGTATTTAGAAGGATGAGGGGGGATCTTATAGAAACATATAAGATTATGAAGGGAATAGATAGGATAGATGCGGGCAGGTTGTTTCCACTGGCGGGTGAAAGCAGAGCTAGGGGGCATAGCCTCAAAATAAGGGGAAGTAGATTTAAGACTGAGTTTAGGAGGAACTTCTTCACCCAAAGGGTTGTGAATCTATGGAATTCCTTGCCCAGTGAAGCAGTAGAGGCTCCTTCATTAAATGTTTTTTATTTTATTTTTCCTTTTCTGAGTTACCAAGCTAGGGCTCAGAGTGTGGGTCAGGGGCGAACCCCTAATCCAGCTCCTCGCCTGCTCCAAAAAACTACTACACTTGATCTTAGCCAAAAGGCCGAGAAGCGATCATTAAATGTTTTTAAGGTAAAGATAGATAGTTTTTTGAAGAATAAAGGGATTAAGGGTTATGGTGTTCGGGCCGGAAAGTGGAGCTGAGTCCACAAAAGATCAGCCATGATCTAATTGAATGGTGGAGCAGGCTCGAGGGGCCAGATGGCCTACTCCTGCTCCTAGTTCTTATGTTCTTATGTTCTTCTACCTCTTCATTCACCTGAGGAAGGAGCAGCGCTCCGAAAGCTAGTGACATCGAAACAACCCTGTTGGACTTTAACCTGGTGTTGTAAAACTTCTTACTGTATTCACATTGTTCTGAACATCTAGTTCGTGCTAACATTTAAGAAACATTTTTTATTTCTAGGAAGATTGTTGATATAAAGGAAAGATAATTAAAATGCTGATTTTAATGATTGCCAGAACACAGAGAAATGACAGTTCAAAAGGTTACCCATGTTTGTTTTGTAGAGTATTTCAGAATACAAGATAGAACTCTAAAACAGCGGGTGGGCGTACTTAGCAAGATAAATTATAAATTAGGGATAATTAGCTTAAAGGTTGATTTTCGGATAGCCGATAGCAGGCTATTTCGTATTGAAAATGAGTAGAGTTTAGGAAGGTGCTCTGCTCTCAATTTATCTGGGTGTTAGCTGGGTGAGGTCTTTAGTTGCAGTTTGGACTTCCTGTGGTTTGTAGCTCACTGAGAGAAGTTAGCTAAAATAAATGCCATTTAGAAATATCTGCACTAAGCAGAGGAAAGCACTAACTTAATTGTGTGATAGGCAGAATGTTTTTTTGGCTTGAAGGTAGTGGCAAATAGCATTTGAAATGAAATGAAATGAAATGAAAATCGCTTATTGTCACAAGTAGGCTTCAAATGAAGTTACTGTGAAAAGCCCTTAGTCGCCACATTCCGGCGCCTGTTCGGGGAGGCTGTTACGGGAATCGAACCGTGCTGTTGGCCTGCCTTGGTCTGCTTTCAAAGCCAGTGATTTAGCGTTGCTACTTCCCGTACCAGCCTCCCCGAACTGGCGCCGGACTGTGGCGACTAGGGGCTTTGCACAGTAACTTCATTTGAAACCTACTTGTGACAATAAGCGATTTTCATTTCATTACTGCCCAGTAACAAAGTGAAACAGCTAGCTTCACCTGTTGCTGAATTTTGACATACCTTATCTTTCCAGGCTAGTTTGAGGTAGACTGGGTAATTTTCAGGGTCAAAAGTGACATGAATGAGTCTGTGCAATATACAGCACAATATCTCTTTGTAATGCTACATTTCCATTTACACTGTTTACCATACTGCCTGTCATTGTGTCATCAGCAAATCTGGCTTGGCTTTCTATTTCATCAACTAAGTCATTGTAAAATACAGTGAATAGTTGAGCCCCCAGCTCGGTTTCTTGAGATACCACAAATCTCAAGCGAAGTGCTGTCTGTGTACGGCGGTGATGACAAGGGGGAGCCTGTCTTTGTTTATGAGGAAAGTGTTTGGGGTGGAATAGAGGGGAGTCTATAGTCTAATGGTCTCATTCAGGACAAAACATCGAGTTTCCACTGGAGGCCGCCAATGTGGGTGACTGAACCCTGTCGTTCATCTTCACGATCCCGGCACTGATATCGTAAACAACTAATAAACTTGCGTAAAACACTTAACTTGCATCCAATGTTGAGACTCGGGGGAGAAGGGGGCGGTATTTCAAAAGTATGACATTTTTAAGCTTTGTAAAGTGAGGATTTGTCACTGTCCAACACAGCTTACTCCCCTCCCCCCCCCCCCCCAGACTTAACGAGGTCCAAATCTGATCCAATCGCAATCAGGTGGGCTGGACCACGGTGTGAAAGGGGGAGTTGTTATTGACCACCCGCACCGCTGCCGTGTTGTAAGGTGCGCGGCGGTCGGTGTGTCATTGGGAGGAAGGCTCGGTTAGTTTACTGGACTGAGAGCCCCGCCCCCCTTTCCAACAGCCAGCTCGCTCGCGCGGACAAGATGGCGGACGGCGGTTGGTGACTGCCCTGTTCGCGCGCCGCTGTCGCCGCCGCCGTTGCTGGAAGTTTCCAGGGGGGTGGAGGAGGACGGACACGATGCATTTCTCCATCCCGGAGACTGAGGTACTCAACACCGACAACGGATCCACATATGTGGTGAGTTGAACCGGTGCGGCTGCCGTCGCCGCCAGTTTCTTGCACCTGAGAGTAAATGGCTGGGGGCTATAATGGGGCGGGGGAGGTTCCTCTACCGGCACGGGATCCTTCCTCTCACCGGAGGCTCCCGGTTAGTGGGGGCGGCGGTGGTTGATTTTAGTAGTTGCGTAATAGTTCTCCCCCCCCCCCCCCCCCCCCTCCCTCCCTCCCTCCTCCTCCTCTCCCCGACGTGTCGGGCAAGCGTTAATTTAATGAGATTTTTTATTACTCGGACGCAGTCTCCCATTGAACTATTTCCTAATTGCCTCACTGAGCTTACACTTGCCGACACGTTGGAAGATTTTGGGGAGGTGGGGTTGCTGGTGGCGGTGAAGAGAGGGCAAAACTATTGCAAACAACAGCGGTTAACTCTCCCAACTCCCTCCCCTTGGCCAAGAGTTTTTGCAGCTGAAATGTACGCTCGGCTGTGAGTACCGCGGAAGTTGAAAGCTTCGTAGAAATTCCAAGTTGTTCATGCTGTCAAATTCATGGATGAGGCAGTCTTATTGAAGCTAGACACGTTGAGTTGTTTACTGAACCCCGAAGGGAGCATTTGTAAGAAAGCTCGAGACCCTCTGTGTCCGAGTGGTGACTGATGAGGTTAGTTAAAGAGACGATATCCTTTGACGTATTCGGGATATGGAGTGGACAATAAGAGTAATTGGCGCACAGCTTCGGATTAATCTATAATGGCTACAAACTAGCAGTTGAGGATAGATGTCTGGAATGCTTTAAGCCAAAAATCAGGAGCTAAAACTCTTGTGGTAAAACATGTCGTTGAATGTGTGATCGTGAGCACGTAGGCTTCTAAGGAAACGTAACCCAAATACCTTGAAGTTACGCTTAAAACCAAGCTGATCTGTCTCCTCTCCATACTCTTTCATCTGATCCAATTTAACCTTGCATACTCGTGTGGTAGCTAGATCAATGCGTGAAAGCGTAACAGTATACTTGTGAATGTAAAGTGGCTTCAATTGGACTGTATAAAAGCAAATCAGTTTGTAGTGAATTTGCTACTCTCCAATTAACTGTTAAAATAAATAACTTGCGTTTATATAGTGCTTTTCATAACCTCTGGGTATTCCAAAGCACTTAATGAAGTCAAGTTTGTCAAGTTTTGTCACATGCCCACAATTCCACCAACAGTTAATGAGAATAGCTAGCTAATCCGTTTTGATGATTGTAATCTTTATTATCTCTGGGGAAGAGTCATATGGATGGACTCGTTGAATCTTCTCTCCAATGCTGCCATATGGATTTTTCCAGAGTCTCCTGTTTTTTGATGATTTTGTTTGAGGGGTCCATATTGGCTATATTTACTCCCATTTTAAAACAAATGGACTTATTAGCGAGGGGCAGCATGGTTTTTGAAGGGGAGGTTGTGGCTCACTAACTCGATGGAGTTTTTTTTGAGGAAGTGACAAAATGATTGAGGAAGGGCAGTGAATGAAAATGAAATGAATGTTGTCTAGATGGCCTTCGAGGAGGTCCCTCATGGTATCCTGGTACAAAAGGTGAAGTCACACTGGATCAGATGTGAGCTGGCAAGATGGATAGAGAACTGGCTCAGTCATAGAAGACAGAGGGTAGCAGTGGAAGGGTGCTTTTCTGAATGGAGGGTTGTGGCCCACAGGGATCAGTGCTGGGTCTTTTGCTGTTTGTAGTACAAAAATGATTTGGAGGTAAATGTAACTGGTCTGTTTAGTAAGTTTGCAGATGGCACAAAGGTTAATGGAGTTGCAAATGGCGATGAGGATTCAGCAGGATATAGATCAGTTGGAGACTTGGGTGGAGAAATGGTCGATGGAGTTTAATGTGGACAAATGTGAGTTACTGCATTTTGGAAGGTCTAATACAGGAAACAGGAGTTTTGATAAGCAGAGTGATCTGGGCGTACGGGTCCACAGATCGCACAAAGTGGAAATGCAGATGGAGAAGATAGTCAAGAAGAGATGTGACATGCTTGCCTTCAGCGAATGGGACATTGAGTATAAAAATTGGCAAGTAATGCTGCAGCTGCACAGAACTTGGCATATTGTGTACACTATCAGAGGATGTGGAGGCTTTGGAGAGAGTAAAGAAGAGGTTTACCAGGATGTTGCATGTTCTGGAGGGTATTAGCATGGTCTGGTGAGGTTGGATAAACTTGGATTGTTTTCACTGGAAAAATGGAGGTTAAGGGGCGATCGATAGAACTTTACAAGATATGAGTGGCATGGACAGAGTGGATAGTCAGAAGCTTTTTCCCATGGTTGAAAAGTCCTTTAATAGGAGACATAGGTTTGAGGTATGAGGGGCAAAGTTTAGAGGAGATATGTGAGGCAAGTTTTTTTTTAACACCGGTGAGTGCCTGGAACTTGCTGCCGGGGGACGTGGTGGAAACAGATAAGATAGCAACGTTTAAGATGCATCTTGACAAATACATGAATAGAGGGACATGGACACCGTAAGTGCAGAAAGTTTTAGTTTAGACCGGCATCATGTTTGGTGCAGGCTTGGAGGGCCGAAGGGCCTGATCCTGTGCTAACTGTTCTTTGTTCATTGGGAGGATTCCCTCACTGTTTGAATAATGCTGTGGGATGTTTTACTCCCACCTGAGGCGGTGAATTGTGATTGAATGTCTCATCTGAAAGATGCACCTCTGAGTTCAAAGATTATATTTTGAAGGTGCTTGGCAGTGTAGAAAGTGGAGCTGTTTTCCCTGGCTGGGAAATCTAAAACATGGGCACGCAATCAGTCAATCATTGAGGACTAAGATGTGAGAAGTCGTCATTCAGCGAGTTGTGAACCTTTGAAATTGTCTATCCCAGAGGATTGTGGATTCCCCATCACTATGTTCCAGCACACTTAACCAGTTTCCCTTGTACACATGGTTTACTTTGGGTGAACCAGTTTACAAGGGATACACGTTGTATCCCTTGTAAACTTGTTCACCCAAAACCTTGGTGCCCATGTCCTTAACATGTCCTGTTCAGCTCCTATCCCTGTGTTTCCTGACCTAGACGAGCAATCTTAATTTTAAAATTATCCTCCCTGTTTTCAAATCTCTTCATAGCTCTTCCTAACTCAATCCCACAACCCTCAGATATGTACACTCGTCTAACTCTGGCCTCCTGAGTACCCTGATTTTAATTCTGCCATCGAAGGCCATGCCTTCAGTTATCTAGGCTTTAAGCTATGGCATTCCCTCCCTACATCTCTCAATCTCTTTCTCTACCTTGTTTTCTTCCTTGACCTGAATCTTTAACCATGCTTTTCATTTGCTCTGTCACCTTATGTGATGGGGTGTTATTTTTTTATTTCTTCTGTGAAACACTTTGTTATAGTAACGGTGTTACAAAAGTATATTCTTGGCTGAGACTTTTCGGGTCTCAAGGATCAATGTGTCTCAAGGATCAATGTGTATGTGGAACACATGGCAAGGTAAGAGTTAAGCCAGTAAATCAGCCGTGATTAAATTGAATGGCAGAGCAGGCTGCGGGACTGAATGGTCTGCTGTCCTAGTCTTTATGTTCTCATGCATTGCGGTGTTAATCTGGAATATTTTCTCAAATCCTTGGAGTGGGACACGAACAAGTGAGGATTCAATCAATGAGCCAACGCATGTACCATATTCTAGTGGTGCCCGGGATCTGTTGTGAATTATTATTTCTGGCTTTAGTAGCTGGTTGAAGTCATACTTTTGCATTTTTGTCTTATTACTCTGCAACAGTTCAGAAAATATTTATGGTTGGAAATATGGCAGTGATCTCAAGAACAATCATAGCGACAGCTGTCCTATACTTGCTACTTTTGAATGCAAATCTTATTTAATTGCATAGTACTTTTTGGATTGACCTCATTCACAAACACAGAACAAACATTTCCTAAAGCAGTTGGAAGTCGACTTCCCTAATGGCTTGTCTTTTGTCTAAACTTCAGCAAGGTAGCCATTTTGAATTTGAAGTGGGGCTTTGTTTCTTCTCGGAATGTTGACTGCTGACTGCCCCATTTATTACTCATTCACATGTGTCCAGAAATATTCAGAGTCTGCTGGCTGGTGATGAGCAGTGCTTGCAGGCTAAACTGGCTAGAGGTGGCAGCTTTCCCTTTTTTAAGGCTATTGGTAAATTCTTGCTTTCTAGCTTCCAAGGTAACTTTCCCAATTGAATTCCACAAATGCTTGGGTAGGATTTGACTGTTTATCTCTGGTTGCTAGTACAATAAAGCTACTCCTCCCAATTTACCAGCAGGATAGTAAATTGGACTATGAAATTTTGTGTTTGATGTATTTCTGATTTTAATTATTTGAGAATGATGTGTGCTTGCACTCCTCAGCTTGCTGGTATGCAAAGGCACCAAAGGTTAGAACTACTCTTTAAGAAAAATAATCAGTAGCTTGTGTGTAATACGTTTGCTTGGTAATGTTTAAAGTTACCATCGTATTCACAAATGATGTGCACATGTTCCGCCTGATGGCTTTTTGGACTCTTAGTGTTGCAGCAGTGCAATTTTGGCCCAGCTAGATTTGTTTTCCATTTACAATAAAAGCAAGTTACTGCAGATGCTGGAATCTGAAACAAAAACAGAAAATGTTGGACAATCTCAGCAGGTCTGACAGCATTTGTGGAGAGAGAAGTACATTAGCTTTGTTATATCTCCACAGATGCTGTAAAACCTGCTGAGATTGTCCAGCATTTTCTGTTTTTGTTTGTTTTCTCCATTGTTGGCTCTGGGTTGTTTAGATGCATTGACTGTGAAATCTCTCCGTATGTGGAGGAGGAGTGCTAGATAAAAACAAAGTAATTTGAAAACTTAGTATTGAGTCAAAAAGTTGGTAAGACCGTAAGAATGCAAGTTTATTTTCATAGTCATAGGATCGAAGGTCACCACAGCAACAAAGGCCATTTTACTGGCTATCTATAAAGCAGTCAGTCCCATTTCCCCCTTTCTATCCCCATATCCCAGCAAGTCAGCATAGGAGGGGCCTCAGCCTATCAAGCCCATGCCAGCTAATCTAGCGAACCACATTCTATCCCTTTAACCCTGCAAGTTTATTCCTTTACTGTTTGTTGCATTTCCCTTTTGAAATCATGAATTCCTCAGTGCTGGCACTGTTCTTCCTCACAAGGCTGGTTTTGTCAGCAAAGTTTGAAATGTCACTACCCTAAGATGACCAAGAGCATCTTAAAAGGCAATTGCATTTCATTTAAATAGTTGAAAGGGGGAATCATTTTTACAAAAAAAATGGGTGCTTTTGTTTGTAATTTTAAAATATTGAAATGTTGACAGAAAGCAAAAGTCTTTGATTATTAAGGAGCATGGAACTCTGTTTATAGCGGTGCCTGTTTCTCGACCAGATATTTCGATGCTTTAACAAATTGTTGTAACTAGGTTAATTTATCTAAAGCCGTGATGTTACTTAAAGATTCAAACTGGTGTAACCATAGTAACCTGATATTTAACATTTCCTGCTTTTATCCATCCAGTATTTGACTTAGTGTGGAAAATCCTCGTAAGATGAACAGATTTAGTGATGCAATAAAACAGGAATCTTTGGCAATGCAGTTCCTTTGCAAAAATATAGAATTTAAAATCTTTTGTCAGTAAGGAGAAATTATGAAAGCAATTTTAAATGGTAATGGTGAGGAAAAAGTATATTTAATGGCAATTCTGGTCTATCAATTTAATATCTCCAATCTCAAATGCAAGCCAAATTTTTGTAAGAGCACTGGCTGAACTCTATTCTTGGACTCAGTACCACAGTAATCTGATGGAGAAATTAGGCACTAAATTTGACTTGCAGATTAGACAGAATCACAACTCGCCTACAGTACTATGGATCTGCATTGTAAGGTCTAAGCATAGAAGTGGTACAATGCACATGAAGATTCATGTCAATGCTGCAGTTTGTACTTCCTCAGGCCAACAGAAGATATATAAATAACAGATGTAGGCAATGTGGGTGGGCTGAGTACCACAGGACTGGGCATACATGCTAGTAATTTGGCTTCTACTAAGATGTCGAATTCCCAAATGAATGGGGATGAAATTATGCTTTGAATTTTACTGATTGAAACAACACAACAACTTTTGACCAAATTAATTTTGAGTGCATTGAAAAAAATAGAGCTGGAATGTAGACACAGCATCAGCTTATCCATTTAACAGTTTTACAAAATTTATAAGTTGAAACATAAATGCAGCATGCAAACATATTTGATCCAGACAAGTGAGATGTTAAATATACTTTTCAGATATTGGCTTACCCATTTGTGTCGTGTTATGTTTAAAATTGGCTGTTTGGTGCCAATGTACTTTAAAAATGGCAGTTTGGAGCCAATGCACTTTAATAGTACAACTTGAAAGTTAAAAAAGTTGCAATTCCAATTAAGATCCGGGACCAGTTTGAATATTTCCCAGCAGGATTGAGATAGGTATGTCAGCACAGATCATTAATTGTGAAACCTCTGGATCTGTATGGCCTATAAGTGATGTGTTTAACTGTTGAACCATTTGGGCCATAATTAAATCATTCTACTTGTCCAATTTGCATTTGAGCAATCTTTTGATGTCATTGGCAGAGAACATAGTGTAAATATACAGTTGTTTTTTTAAACCTGCTGGTACCTTCATGGATTTTGTAATCCAAAGTTTAAAAATTCATTGCAATTTTGAGGTCCACTATTCTTGTAGTAAGTCACAACTGTTTTGACTGCTTGACTCTTTCTTCTGATAGTGAGCAATAAATAAACTAAACTCTGATGCAGATTTAGCTTCTGGAATATTTTTAGCTCTTCTGATCTGTTCTGCTCCTCTGTATCCTTTCCTTTAACAGCTTGGCCTTGTGTGCCATCCTGTTGCTTTTCCTGTTGTTTGCACTTGGCGCTCAGTCTCTTACATTCCCTGGGCCTGAAAGTTGCTTAATTGGTTTTACACATTAATCAGGAAGCAGCTTTTTTATAATCCTTGAGGCCCAGGGAGTTTGGAACATTTAGAATCATAGAATAGTACATTATTTGTCCGGTTGGTGTCTCGTGCTTGTTCCAGATCTTTGACAAAGCTGTTCAATCAATTTTGCCGTATAGCCCTATCAATATTGCCTATCAAGTATTTATCTAATTTTCTTAAGTTCTGATTGAATTGTCTTTCACCGCCCTTTCAGGCAGTGCATTCCAGACCATTATCACGCTGCATATTTTGCAAAAAAAGTTCTCTTCTCTCTGGTTTGAAAATGACTGTAAATCTGTGTTATTATATTATTGACCCTTATGGAACTAGAAGCCAATTCTCCTTATTTATTCTATGGGAATCCTTCATGATTTTGTGCATCACCTATTAAACCTCCTGTAACCACCATTGCTGTGCGAAAAACAACTTCAGCTTCTCCAGTTTGTTCACCTTGAAGTCTGCATCCTGAATACCATTCTAGTAAATCCAGTCTCCATCTCTCTATGGGTTTGTCAACCCTCCTAACGTGCAATGCCCAGAATTGAACACTGTTGGGTCTTAACAAGTGAGATATAACAGTTTAGCTTTTGTGCTCTTTGGCTGTGTCAGTAAAGCCAATGATTCCTTATATTTTAACAGCCTTCACAATTTATTTAGCAACTTCCAAGATACGCCTACACAAGGTTTGTGTAAATATGCCCTTAAGTCATGAAAACAGAAGACGCTACTTCAGGACTGAATTGAAAGAACTCACCCATGGGCTGCTTTTGGATACAATTGGATTAAACCAATTTAAGTACCCAACTCCAATTGGGGTGTGTGTGTGTGGCAATTTAAGGAAACAATTGGTGGAGGAATGAAACTTCTAATTGATTGGAAATTATATAGTCTTTTTTTTTTCAAACTTCTGATTTCTAGACTAAATATTTGTAATGCTGTTTGATTCTACATTTTCGGTTCTTCAGTAAATTTCTTATTGAGGTGAAAGTGCCTTTTTCCATATAGATTGAGTAATTTGGCATTTGTTTTTAAATTCTTTTTTCCCATGTGAAAATGTAATTAACTTCGACTTCCGGTGGCAGCCACGAGCTGAGCGACCACACATAAGGTGGCTTTCGTATGAAATCCTCGAATGTGACCTTTTAGCGCCATCAAAGAGGCAACAAAAATATCTGACCACCCCCATCCTAACATCCGCAAACCGCATTGACGAGAAATGGGGAAAAAATGGAAAAAGGCCATCTGCCCAGCAGAAAAGCCAGCAAGGAAGAGGGGAGGGAAACATAGAACATACAGTGCAGAAGGAGGCCATTCGGCCCATCGAGTCTGCACTGACCCACTTAAGCCCTCACTTCCACCCCATCCCAATAGCCCCTCCTACCCTTTTTGGTCACTAAGGGCAATTTGTCATGGCCAATCCACCTAACCTGCATGTCTTTGGACTATGGGAGGAAACCGGAGCACCCGGAGGAAATCCACGCAGACACTGGAAGAATGTGCAGACTCCGCACAGACAGCGACCCAGCGGGGAATCGAACCTGGGACCCTGGCGCTGTGAAACCACAGTGCTATCCACTTGTGTTAACGTGCTGCCCTCTGCCTCAGAGCTGGCATTGGCACGGAACCAGGAAGGACTGACTCCACAGAATTCTCAGCGCTGATGGACAAACTTATGGGCTTCATCACTTCAGAGATCCAAAGACACCGTGAGGAACTGAAGAAAGAACTCCTGGCAGCCGTCTCATGAGGGTGGTTATGGCCAAAATGGAGCGGCGGCGAACTACCTTTCATCTCCTGGTATATCGCCGACACCTTGCCCTCTCCAACCCATATGCCCAAAATCACCCTATCTTGAATCCCCTGCGCCGGGAGTAGCGGAAATTCCCGCACCTGCCGCCTCCCAAACGCCCTCACTTGAATGTACCTGAAAGCGTTTCCCGGGGATAGCCCAAACTTCTCCAGCGCCCCTAAGCTCGCAAACGTCGCGTCAATGAACAGGTCCCCCATTCTTCTAATCCCTGCCCGATGCCAGCTCTGAAACCCCCCGTCCATCCTTCCTGGGACAAACTGATGGTTGTCTCTGATCGGGGACCACACTGAGGCTCCCGTTGCACCCTCTTAAAGAAGGCCTTAGTAATCACAATTGGGAGGCATTGGAATACAAAAAGAAATCTCGGGAGGACCACCATTTTAACCGACTGTACCCTACCCGCCAGCGAGAGTGGCAACATGTCCCACCTTTTAAAATTTTCCTCCATCTGTTCCACCAACCGCGTCAAATTAAGTTTGTGCAGTGCCCCCCCGCTCCTAGCTACCTGAATCCCCAAATATCGAAAGCTCCTTTCTGCCCTCCTCAACGGTAGGTCGTCTATCCCTCTTCCCTGGTCTCCCGGATGGATCACAAAGAGCTCACTCTTTCCCACATTGAGCTTATAGCCCGAGAAGTCTCCAAACTCCCGTAGGATCTGCATTACCTCAACCATCCGCTCCACTGGATCTGTCACATACAGCAACAGGTCGTCTGCGTACAGCGACACTCTATGTTCCTCTCCCCTCGAACCACCCCCTTCCATTTCCACAACTCCCTTAACGCCATGGCCAAAGGTTCAATTGCTAATGCAAAGCTGAGGGGACAGGGGGCACCCCTGCCTCGTCCCTCGATACAGCCGGAAATACTCGGACCTCCGCCGGTTCGTGACCACACTCGCCACCGGGGCTTTATACAGGAGCTTAACCCAACTAATAAACTCTTCCCCCGAACCCAAACTTCCTCAACACTTCCTAGAGATACCTACCCGATCAAAGGCCTTCTCCGCATCCATGGCTGTCACTATCTCTGCTTCTCCCTCCACCGATGGCATCATTATCACATTTAGGAGCCTTTGCACATTAGTATTTAACTGCCTACCCTTTACAAATCCTGTCTGGTCCTCGTGAATCACCCCCGGGACACAGTCCTCAATCCTCGTGGCCAACATTTTTGCCAGCAACTTGGCATCTACATTAAGGAGCGAGATCGGTCTATACGACCCACATTGCAGTGGATCCTTATCCCGCTTTAAGATCAAAGAGATCGTCGCCTCCGACATTGTCGGGGGCAGGGTCCCCCCTCCCTTCATTGAAGGTCCTTGCCAGCAACGGGGCTAACAGGCCTACATACTTCCTATGGAACCCATCCGGCCCCGGGGCCTTCCCTGCCTGCATGCTCCCCAGTCCTTTAACCAGCTCCTCCACCTCAATTGGCGCCCCAAACCAGCCACCTCCTGCTCCTCCACCCTTGAGAACCTTAATTGGTCCAAGAATCACCACATCCCCTCTTTTCCCCCTGGGAGCTGGGACCTATACAGTTTCTCGTAAAAGGCCTTAAAAGCCTTATTCACTTTCCCCGCACTCCGCACCGTAGTTCCCCTGCCATCTTTGACTCCGCCTATTTTCCTCACTGCCATCCTCTTACAGAGCTGATGTGCCAGCATCCGGCTCGCCTTCTCCCCATATTCATATATCGCCCCCTGTGCCTGCCTCCACTGTGCCTCTGCCTTCCCTGTGGTCAACAGGTCGAACTCCGTCTGGAGACTTCGTCTCTCCCTGAGTAGTCCCTCATCAGGAGCCTCTGCATATCTCCTGTCCACCCTTAAAATCTCCCCCACTAGCCTCTCCCTTTCCCTGCCCTCTGTCTTCACCATGAGCCCTGATGGAGATTAACTCTCCCCTGACCACTGCATTCAGCTACCACTCCCACCTGCACCTCCCCGTTGTCGTTGGCCTCCAGATACCTTTCAATGCACCCTCCTGCACACTTCCTCGACTGCCAGCAGTCCCACATCCAACCTCCACAACGGGCGTTGGTCCCTCTCCTCCCCCAGCTCTAACTCCACCCAATGCGGGGCATGGTCTGAAATGGCTATGGCCGAACACTCCGTTCCCTCCACTTTCGGGATCAATGCCCTGCCCAGAACAAAAAAATCTATCCGGGAGTAGGCCTTATGTACGTGGGAGAAAAAGGAAAATTCTCTGGCCAAAGGCCTGGCAAATCTCCACGGATCCACTCTCTCTCCTCTCTCCCCCCCCCCCCCCCCCAAAAATCTGGTCCATAACCCCCCAAGCACATTGACCGCCGCTGGCCTCTTCCCCGTCCTAGATCTGGAGTGATCTAATGCTGGGTCCAGCACAGTGTTAAAATCCCCACCCATTATCAAGCTCCCTATCTCCAGGTCTGGAATACGCCCCAACATCCGTTTCATGAATCCAGCATCGTCCTAGTTCGGGGCATATACATTCACCAGTACCACCTCCGTCCCCTGCAACCTACCACATCACATATCGGCCTCCCTGGTCCGCTACTATGTTCTTGGCCTCAAACGACACCCGCTTTCCCACCAGTATTGCCACCCCTCTATTCTTTGCATCCAGCCCCTAATGGAACACCTGTCCCACCCATCCCTTCCTTAACCTGACCTGGGCTGCCACCTTCAGATGTGTCTCTTGAAGCATGACCACGTCTGCCTTCAGTCCCTTTAGGTGCGCGAACACTCGGGCCCTCTTACCGGCCCATTTAGGCCCCTCACATTCCACGTGATCAGCCGGATTGGGGGGTTACCCCCCCCCCTGCCGACTAGCCATCTCCTATCTTAGGCCAGTCCCGTGCTCGCGCCTCCCGTACCCTCCAGTCCCCCAGGCGGGGAACCCCCGCCCCGACCACCTCTTCCATTTTCAGTTCCCCCTCGGACAGTGCAGCAGCAACCCTAGAATCCCCCCCCTCTTTACACCCCCCCCCCCCTGCTAGATCCACATCTAGCTCTTTTGCTCCCCCCATATTACTTCCGTGAGTCAGCTGACCTCTGACCCCGGCTTCCCCCGCCTTCCCGTTGATCTCCCCCATGTGGGAGTCTCTCCTCCTCGCCTTCCTCCATCCCCCCCCCTTTTTTTGGGTGGGAAAAAGCCTGCGGTTTCCTGAAGCAGCCCTGCCCCCCGTGGCGCAGCTCCTGTTGCGGCCATTATCCCAGTTCCCTCATCCCCGAGTCTCACCTCCCTCCAGCACCGACGCCCACATTCCCCATCATCTCGTCTACAGAAAAGAAAAAAAGGGAATTTTAACCAGAATTCTACCCACATCCCCATCCATCATCTCACCCATGGAGTATCCCACCCATGGAGTATTCTTTACACTTATTTCCAACCCCATATACAACCAACATCTCCCCCCACAACCACATCCCCTCAGTTCGAGTCCAGTTTTTCCGTCTGAATAAAGGTCCAAGCCTCTTCTGGCGTTTCAAAATAATGGTGTCGGTCCTGATAAGTGGCCCACAGTCGCGCAGGCTGCAGCATGCCGAACCTGACTTTTTTTATGCAGCACCGCCTTGGCCCGGTTGAAGCCAGCTCTCCTCCTTGCCACCTTCGTGCTCCAATCCTGGTATACTCGGATCACCGCGTTCTCCCATCTACCGCTCCGCACCTTCTTGGCCCATCTCAGCACACTTTCTTTGCCCACGAAGCGATGGAACCTTGCCACTATCGCCCTTGGCGGCTCATCAGCCTTGGGTCTCCTCGCCAGGACCCGGTGAGCCCCTTCCAGCTCCAGGGGGGTCGGAGGGGCCTCCGCTCCCATCAGCGCATGGAGCATCGTGCTCACATACGCCCCGGCATCAGCTCCCTCCACTCCTTCGGGAAGACCCAGAATCCGGAGGTGGTTCCTCCTCTACCTGTTCTCCAGGACCTCAATTCTCTCGGCCCACCTCCTGTGCACCACCTCGTGCGAAAGGCCCAGGATCTCGTCCTCGTTGTCATTCATTTTGTCTTTCACCTCACGAAGCTCCACCTTCTGGGTCTCCTTCAGCCCCTCGATCGCTAACAGCAATGGCGTCAGCACCTCTTTTTTCAGCTCCTCCACACAGCGCTTAAGGAACTCCTGCTGGTTTGGCCCCCATGCTGCTCGCTCTCCGCCATCCGCCATCTTGCTTTTTCCCCCTCGATTTTGCCGCTGCTCCAGAGCCCCTCTTTTCGCCGCTCCACCGCTGATCTAGGCCATATATCGTAAGGGGGGACCTTACTGCACCTTCCCACACGGGATCAATTCAAAATAAATTCCGTTGGGGCTCCTCTGGAGAACCCGAAAGTTCGTTGTCGCGGGAGCTGCCGAAACGTGCGGCTTAGCTCCGCATCGCCGCAACCGGAAGTCTGAACAGCTCAAGAATGAAGGTAGGCTAGATTGGACAGGGGTAGGCCCACAAGGTCAGTGTGGTTAACCCAATGTGGGCCCTCCCTCGTCCAAATAGTTACATGGAATGTGAGGAGTCTCAACGGGCCGGTGAAGTGATCAGTCCTCCCCAATCTCCAGAGTCTGAGGATGGATGTCGCCTTCCTGCAGGAAATGCACCTGAGAGGGAGGGGCACAGCGAGTAAGGAAGTCAACGGTTTCACTCCTATTTTGACACTAGAACAAGGGGGTGGCCATATTAATTAACAGGGCAGTCTTACTTGCAGCAACAAATACAGTGACAGATCCAAGGGAGCGGTACGTAATGGTTAGCGGAATCCTGGAAGTGACCCCACTAGTTTCAGTACACGTGCACCCTGAACTAGGAAGACATAGAATTTGTCAAGAAAACAATGGCAAAAATCCCAGACTTGACTCCCATCGACGAATCATCGAGCGGGCGGCTTTAACTGTACATGACCTGACATTGGAATGATCTCACCCCAGGACAGGTAATATGTCAAGCATGGCGCAAGAATTTGAATGCATTTATGGAGAAAATAAGATTGGGGGGGGTTGGAAAAGGGACGGGCCTTGTGTCCCCCATGGAGGCTGGACGCAGCGCTCCTCGCCGTACTAAAATCTCTCAAGCCATCGACGATTATTTATCTTGCAACCAATTCAGAGAGCCCTCCCCCTCCATGTTCTGGGAGTTACTTAAAGCGGTGATTGGCGGGAAATCGTAGCTAATAGGGCCCTTCTGGAAAGGGGCAGTTTTTGAAGTCCAACAATGGCTGGTCCACAGCCCCAACCTCGGAACTGCTGGTGAAAAGGAAAAGCTGAAGATTGAATTTAACTTGCTGTCCACACAAGGCAGTCACGGGGAGCCTTTTATGAACATGGAGACCAAGCTAGCCACATGCTGTCACACCAGTTGAGAAAACAGGTGCCTGCGAAAGAAATAGTAAAAGATAGGCAGGTAGCGGTCCTTAAGCAAGGTCGCTAAGACCTTTACGAACTTTTATCGAGGGCCATATACCTCCGAGCCCCCAGAGGGGCTCTTGGGATGCAACAGTTCCTCGACAGATTGGATATCCAGTGATGGGATAGGACCGGAAACAGGCGCTGGAAGCACCGCAAGGGTTGGGCAAAATTGTGGAGTGCACCAACCCCGTGCGCAATTGGGGAAAGTGCTGGGACTGGAAGGATTCCCAGTAGACATTTACAAAATATTCTCAGCATGCCCTGCTCTGTGGGAGATGTTCAACAACTCACTGTCAGAGGGGGCCCTGCCACCTACGCTGGCTGGCACAGGCCTCTATCTCTTTGATCCCCAAGAAGAGCAAAGACCTGACCGAGTGTGGATCATACAGACCCATCTCTGATGTGAAAATCTTAGCGACAGCCCTTGCAAGGCGACTGGGTGTTGCCTGCCAGAAGTGATCACGGAAGATCAGACCCGAGTTCGTTAAGGGCAAACAACTAATGGCGAACATCAAACGCCTGTTGAACTTAATAATTACCCCATCCGGGGAGAGGACACCAGAGGTAATAGTCTCCCTTGATGCTGAGAAAGCCTTTGATCAAGTAGAATGGAGGTATCCCATGCAGGTGCTTGAACGGTTTGGGTTTGGAGCAGGGTTCAGCACATGGGCTTACGAAACTTGTGTACAGCACAGGTGCTCCTACAGCGAGCGGACAGACGCAACAAGTTGTGAGTACTTGGGATGCACAGGGGAACGAGGCAGAGGGGGGCCGCTCTCCCTGCTCCTGTTCGTGCTAGCAATTGAGCCGCTGGCTATCACCCTTTAGATTGGCGTAGTGGTAGACGGGCATCCGGAGAGGGGGCAGAGAATCTCGCTCTATATGCAGATGACCTGCTCTACCTGTCGAACCCCCTAGCCAGCATGGGAAAGATAACTGGGGTAGTTTGGTGCCTTCTCTGGTTACAAACTCAACCTGGGGAAAAACTAAGGTTTATCGAGAGGAGCGGAGCTGGAAGGACTGCTCAAAGTATCCCAAACCCATTTCAGATACCTGGGGATCCGGGTGGCCCACACCAGAAAGAGGCTCCAGAAATGGAACCTCTCCATCCTGGTGGAGGAGGGACCTACAAAAATGGGACTCATTCCCTCTTTCGCAAGCCGGAAGGGTACAGATGGTCAATATGAATGTACTGCCTAGGTTCCTCTTCTTATTCCAGATCTTCATTTACCAAATCTTTCTTCACTAGTGTCGACAAGGTAATCATGGCCTTCGTCTGGGGGTGAAGAGTACCTAGGATACTGAAGTCCATTTTACAACATGGATGGCACATGGGAGGCCTGGCGCTACCAAATCTTCTGTTCTCTCATTGGGCGGCTAATGCGGAAGGGTGAAGGGATAGCTAAGGGAGCTGGAGGCAACTCTTCATTCCTGTCTAGTACAAAAGCAAAGGGGGTAAGAGGGCCAATCCATGGCTTACAAATTAAACTAGAAATAATATCCGATACAAGGAAGAAGCATACAGATTGGCCAAGGGAGCTGTTTAGAATTCAGCAAAGAAGGACGAAGGGATTGATTAAGAAAGGGAAAGTACAGTACAAAAGGAAGCTTGCAGAGAACATGAAGACTGACACTGATAAGAGTTTCTATAGATATGTGAAGAGAAAGAGATTGGCTGTAGGCCCCCTATAGACCGAAACAGGGGGATGCATAATAAGGGATAAAGAAATGGCTGAGCAATTGAATACATACTTTGGTTCTGGCTTCACAAAAAGGGGACACAAATCAGATAGCAGAAATGCTGGAGAATGAAAGGTTTAGTGAGAGGGAAGAACTGAGGGAGATCAACATTAGTAGAGAAATGGTGCTGGGAATATTGATGGGATTGAAGGTGGATATATCCCCAGGGCTGAGAATCTGCATCCCAGAGTGCTTAAGGAGGTGGCTCTGGAAATAGTGGATGCATTGGTGGTCATCTTCCGGGATTCTATAGATTCTGGAACTGTCTCTGTAGATTGGAGGGTAGCTCGCGTCACTCTGATATTCAAAAAGGGAGGTAGAGAGAAAGCAGGGAATTATAGACCAGTAAGCCTAACATCGGTAGTGGGGAAAATGCTTGAATCCATTATCAAGGACTTTATAGCGGAACATTTAGAAAGCAGTGGCAGGATCAGTCAGTCAGCATGGATTTATGAAGGGAAAATCATGCTTGACAAATCTGTTGGAATTCTTTAAAGAGGTAACCAGTGCAGTCGAAACGGGGGAGCCAGTCGATGTGGTACATTTGGACTTTCAGAAGGCATTTGACAAAGTCCCGCATGAGAGATTTTTGTGCAAAATTAAAGCGCATGGGATTGAGGGAAATGTATTGAGGTGGATAGAAAACTGGTTGGCAGAGAAGAAACAAAGAGTAGGGGTTAATGGGTCCTTTTCAAATTGGCAGGCAGTAACTAGTGGGGTACCACAGGGATCGGTGCTGGGACCCCAGCTATTCACTATGTATTAATGATTTGGATGAGGGAACAAAATGTAACATCTCAAAAGCTTGCGGATGATACCAACTTAGGTGGGAGGGTGAATTGTGACGAGGATGCAGGGATCCTACAGCTAAGATCTGGACCAGTTGGGTGAGTGGGCAAATCAATGGCAGATGCAGTATAATTTGGATAAGTGTGAGGTTATTCACTTTTGGAAGCAAAAACAGGAATGCAGATTACTACCTGAATATGCAGCGGGACCTGGGTGTCCTTGTGCACCATTCGCTGAAGGGTAAGCATGCAGGCGCACCAGGCGGTAAAGAAGGCTAATGGTATGCTGGCCTTCATTGCATGATGTTTCGAGTATAGAAATAGGGATGTGTTGCTGCAATTGTACAGAGCCTTGGTGAGGCCATACTTAGAATATTGTGTACAGTTTTGGTCTCCTTCTCTGAGGAAGGATGTTCTTGCTCTCGAGGGAGTGCAGCGAAGGTTTATCGGACTGATTCCAGGGATGGCGGGACTGTCATAGGAGGAGAGATTGACTCGGTTGGGATTGTTCTGGCTGGAGTTCAGAAGAATGAGGGGGATCTCATGCAAACTTATAAAATTCTTACAGGGCAGATGCAGGGAAGATGTTACCAATGATGGGTGTGTCCAGAACCAGGGGTCACAGCCTGATGTTTCAAGGTAAACCATTTTGGACAGAGGTAAGGAGACACTTCTTCACACAAAGCGTGGTGAGCTTGTGGAATTCATTACCACAGGAAGTAGTTGATGCTAAAACTTTGAATATATTCCAGAGGTGGCTGGATATAGCACTTGGGGGAGAATGGGATCAAAGACTATGGGGAGAAAGCAGGATTAGTTGGATGGTCCTTTGTTCTGGTTACTATTCCAGTACTTGCAAACTAATTCAGCTGATTACTTTTGTTTGTGATAAGAAACAGAGGCCCACTGTAGATTTTTCTACTGGCTTCAAACCTGGCAGTCCTCTAACTCATAGTCCCTTACAAGATTAAGCCTCACCTGCCTTAAAAACTGCCAGTGACAAAGTTAGTTTTTCACTCTGTTTACAATGCAGGGCTGTCCTTTATTTTGGCTAACTTCTCTGAGCTGCAAACTGTACGAGCTAGTTCCAAGCTGCAACTAAAAACCTCTCCCAGCAAACACCCAAATAAATTGAAACCAGTGAACCTGCTAAGCTCCACCCAGCTCTTTGATAATGTAGTCTACACTGGTCTATCCTCAAACTAACTTTCTAAATTAAATTAATTCTCCCATATTTACAATTTGTTCTTTGAACTGATTAAGTGAATCATTTTACAACCTTTTATGGTTCACTTTAAACTAATTTTGTTCTCAGTCCAAAAACAAAACATCTCTCTGGACTGCCATTATATCTGCAAGAAGCACCAAAATGATGTCTTGAGGCAGATTGGAAACCCAGAGGAAATGCCAGTTTAGTGAAGCGAGTGAAAGAGCCAGACGTGTGCTGGTAAGTAGAGATGGGAATGGAGTGTTGAAAATCCCATGGAATGCATTCTCAGGAGAAGAGAATGACCCAGCAGGAAGGTGAGCAGTCATTGAGACAGCTTGAGTGACTTTTGAGAAAGGTTAGGTCTTCAAAAGTGAGAAGGGAGTTTTACTGAGATTGAGAATCCCAATGGTCACAGTTGTTGTGGAAGGGTTGCTGAAAAATCCATTGGATCTGTCTTGGTTACATCTGACGTTTTGTATGCAGTGTGGTGTGTTTGACCCCAATTTGTCTGTTAATTCATATTTACCTTGCTAATTCTGAATATTAGAGCACTGCACAAGATAGATACTGTTTTATTTGGGGTTTTTTCTGGCTTTGTATAGTTACGTTTATTTGTTTGAAACTGTGGAATAAAAAGAACAATACAGCATAGGAACAGGCCCATCTGTCCTCCAAGGCAGATTAAGTGTCCTATCTAGACCAACCATCTGTATCCTCCTATACCCGTCTGTTCATGTGCCTATCCAGATAAGTCTAATGTATTTACTTCAACCACCTCACTTGGCAGTGCATTCCAGGTTGCCATCACCCTCTGTATATTTAAAAAAAAAGTCCCCTGCACATTTCCACAGAACCTATCCCCCTCGCCTTGAAATTGTGCCCCCGCTTCATTAACTATCCTGCCACCTTCAATGATCTCTGCACAGATACACTCTGCTCCTGCATCCCCCTTTAAGAACTATGTCCTTATTTTATATTGTCTCTCCATGTTCTTCCTGCCAAAATCATCGCTCTCACTTCTCCACATTGAACTTTATCTGCCCACTCCACAACTTGTCTATGTCCCTTTGGAAGATCTACGTTGTCCTCTTTACAGTTTACAATATTTCTGACCCAGAAGGAAAGAAAAGGAGGAAAGTGTAAAATGTGGTCTTACATTTGAATATCCCAATATCCCCGGACACACCCAATCTGTTGCAAGAGTGCAGAGAAAGAGGTAAAAACACCAATCCCTCCCCCAAAACAGACCATCACGATCAAGTACGCGTTGTTCTTCAACAACATCTTCATCTTGTGGCTTTATTCTTTTGGTATTACCTTTAGATTGAAGATAGGGGGTCATCCGAGATCTTGAGATTAGAAATCCTTAAATTGTGAGATCTGCGAATCTTTAAAGGAACAAGTACATGGAGATACTGTGCATAGGAACTGGATTTGCTTTGAAGTATATTACACTGGTTGGAATTTAAAAATGCTTTGACTGTTAAGATTCTTCTGGGAGTAGAAGCTGTAACAGTAGATTATTTGAAATCCTTGACTGCATTTAAACTGCGAGTGTTAGCAGGTAAATAGAATGTAGAAATAAAAGCAGTATGTCATAAGGATGATATGATTAATATAACTACCGAGCGTTTGGAATTTAAGAGGTGAAACCTGAAATTGATATATCACAGCTGGAGTTGGCTAAGATTCAGTTACAAATGAAGCAACTTGAGATGGAGCTAGCGCGAGAAAGAAAGATGCAAAGATTTGATTTGGAAGAAAAAGAGAGAAATAAAAAGACTTCAATTAAATGAAGGGAGAAAGAAAGAGCAAAAGAAATGGAAATGAATAAAATCTAATTGGAAAGGGAAAGATAAATGAAAATGAAAGGTTGAAATAAAGAATGGAAATGCGAAAGAGAACGACAATGTAGTTTGGCTGGGGAAAAGCTTAGAAAAAAGGAAGAAAGAAGAGATAGTAGTTCTGATTCCACAGATGAAATTAATTTCACCCAAAAGCTTTGTTTAGTGCCTATATTTACGGAGGATGGAGCTGAAGGATATTTCACTTAATTTGTAAAGATAGTTGCGATGGTGAGGTCGCCAAAAGTTGCTTGGATCTTAATGTGACAAAATGTCTGGTCAGGTACAGCTGTGAATGTGTACACTTTGTCAGAAGACGTCTGCAAAGTGGTTATAAAGGCAATAATGAATGTTTATAGCTTGTCCTTGGAAGGTTTTCAATTAAAATTTAGGACCATAAAAGAAATTGATCAGACATTTGTAGAAGTTGCAAGAGAAAAATAAATGTTATGGTATCAGTGAAGTTGGAGTGAACATGAGGGAAATCTTGGTTGTGGAGGAATTCTGAAATAGCATCCCAATAACCAACTATCTCATTTAGATAAGCGGCAAGTATCAAGGGTTCGAGAAGCTTCAGTTTTGGCTGATAACCTATAATATCTCCATGTGAGGAAACAGTTGTGTGAGAATCAACAAAATTGGAGTAATAGAAAGTGATGGAGAAAATAGTTTTAGAAAACAAACAGAAGGATGCCAAAATGGTAAAGTGGAGGCTAGAACCTAAAAGTGATGTAAAATTGATGTTCTTCCATCATAATAAACCTGGACACATGAAAGCTAATTGCTAGAAACTAAATGGATGGTCAATCGCAGTAGTATGAACGCTTGCAGATTTCTCAGAAAAGGAAATGTTTATTAAAACTGTAGCTGTGGCTCAGGTGAAACTGAAATGAAATGAAAATTGCTTATTGTCACAAGTAGGCTTCAAATGAAGTTACTGTGAAAAGCCCCTAGTCGCCACATTCCGGCGCCTGTTCGGGGAGGCTGTAACGGGAATTGAACCGTGCTGCTGGCCTGCCTTGGTCTGCTTTAAAAGCCAGCGATTTAGCCCAGTGTGCTAAACCAGCCCCTGTTCCCTTGGAACCCAATGGAAAAGGAGGGGTGTCGTTCAGGATAGTCCAGAAAATGTTTCTTTGGCTACTGCTAAGGAGAGTCAGGCTATTGAAGGTTCTGGATATTTTATCTCTAAGAGAGATCAGTTCCATTACTCCTCCAACAAAATAAGTAAGCAAATTAAAATGACTACAGTGGGAATTATTCTTAGATCACCTATTGAAGGAGTAAAATTACTTGGCGAGCAGAGACTAATGTGGTGAAGACAATTGCAGCAGCAGTTGATCATGCTGATATTAACACTCGTAAAAATTATTGCAGCCAAAAATGAAATGCATATTGCTGATAACAGGCAATTGAAGGAAAACCTGATAACACAGGGAACCAACGTCTACAGATGAAATAGGAATTTGCTAATGAAAAATTATAATTGGTGAGAACGATATCTGGACGGCATGGGAGCTTGGATTCATGTCGCATTATATTCACCCCCCCCCCCCCCCCCACCATATAGCTCTTCGGACTAAAGGGATCAAGGTCAACAAAAAGCACCCCATGCAGACACTGGGAGAATGTGCAGACTCCGCACAAAGAACGTGCAGACACACAGACAGTGACCCAAGCCGGGAATCAAATCTGGGACCCTGGAGCTGTGAAGCAGCAGTGCTTACCACTGCTACCGTGCTGCCCCGATGGTGTACAAATGGTGTGCAAATTCTGCTAGTCTTGCATTTTAGTGATATTGTTTCGGTTAAACCTTTTTCATTGTACAATTTGTCTAGTTGTGTCACGAGGTGAAAAGTTTTCTTCTGAAGGGGAAGGTTTGACAAGTAAAACTTCAGTAAACAAGGGGATTTAAACTTTTAAATCGGAGGCTGAAAGCTACTGCTTCCAGTGGGCCTTGTGGCTTCTGTGCATGTGCTGTCTGGAGAGTGGCCGCACATGTGAAAATCAGGCTGGTAAATGGCCCAGCACACCCATGTGGAAAATCGGGTGACCTGGCGAATGTGTCTCAGTTAACAGGACACAGGAGGGGGGCAGTGAACAGATCTCAAAACAAAGGTGGTCTCCACCAGCGAGTGGGACAGAGACCCTAAAAAGACAATCTGGTTCAGGAAAAAGGATTGGAACCTGCAAATGGTCCTAATAAGTAAATGAGCACAACATTTGGCTCTGAATTAGAGAGAGAAAGCTGCAGGGAGCAGAGTGGGCCTGAAAGAAGTCTGAAGATCAGAGGAGGCAGCTGATAGTTAGTGACTCCTTCCTGACAGACCTTTGGAGCAATGGTGGCTGCTTGACATGGCTACATGTGTGCGCGGTGAAGCTTGAGATCAAGGGTAAACCAACATTGGAAGGAGGAATTTAACAACCCTGGTAAGTCATTTGGGAGAGACTGCCATGGTGAGTTCTTTTGAGACTGTTTGGCTTAGGATAGCAAGCATATGGGGAGGTTGCTAAGAAATTCTTGGAATCTTATTTGGTGGCATCCATTAGTAATTTTGGCCTGTGGAGTGTCCAACCATAGTTTGTCTATTAGTTCACATATTCAAGGTACTTTGAATATTAGCGCACAGGATAGATGTTGTAAATTATGTGAACTTTGGGTGGGGTGGTGGGAGGATGGGATCGTTGTTGATGTTAAGGGTATTGACTTTGTATTTGTTACCGTTTGTTGCCTATTGGTGGGGTGTAAATTTTGAAGGAAAATGTGAAAATGGAGAATAAAAACATTTTTTAAAGTATGGTTGGGGTGAAGGAATAGGATGATTTGACTCATTTTACAGCTGAGTTTATTGAAGTCTTTCCATCTATTTTTGTCGAGATATAATATAGTTCATTTTCTGAATTAATGTTTATTTTGTTAACCGCAGACTCCTATGATCTACTCAATAACTGTACTCCATGATTTCTTAAAAACCAGCCATGTTCCACTCTGGGATTTGACTCATCTAGTAGTAACATCAGCTGGGATGATGACAGCTGGTTGACTTTCTTCACAAATGCTGCCTGACTAGCCAAGTATTTATAGCTTTACTGTGTTTTTAAATTTAAAGAATGTTTTAATTGATGCATCACTGCTTATCCTGTTATTAGTAAACATAAATCTGTTGTACTGCTTGGGGCAAGTTGTTTTATTAAATCAAGTGCAAAATGTACTTCCACCTCAGTAATTTTTTTACATCCGTATTTGTATCCTAATGCTGCTAAATGTTAAATTATCCATCAGCTTTTCTCTCTTTCTGACATTGTAAGTTTGCCAAAGAATAAAATAGGCCTTTTCTTTTACTACATAATTTATAGAAAATACATTGGTAGCTGACATCATATCCCGATCCAAATTTCTTCCTTGGCCCTGCAAATGACTCATGTTTCTATCAGTCCTTCAATTCCTCGACTCTCAAGTGATAGGTAATGAATTGTGTGAAATCAAATGACTGTCAGAAACATGAAATGTTAGCTTTTTTTTATTTGCTGACCACTTGTGCATCTCCAAGATGTTTCTACATTCTGAGTCACGATAATATTGGCAAATTACCTGACTGCAGGGCATCTTTTACTAACCTATTCTCAGCTAATGTTTTTAAAAACTTTTTATTCCGTTCTTAAAGGGCAACACTGTGGCACAGTGGTTAGCACTGCTGCCTCAGCGCGGAGGATCCGGGTTCGATCCTGGCCCGGGGGGTCACTGTCCTTGATGACTTTGCCCGTGTCTAGGTGGGTCTCACTCCCACAACCCAAAGATGTGCCGGGTCGGTTGATTGACCACGATAAATTGCCCCTTAATTGGAACAAAAAATTAATTGGGTACTCTTTTTCTTAAAAAAAAATAATAATAATTTTTTTAAATTATTCCGCTCTTCATGTTACAAAGCCAATGTGCAGAGTGGACAAGGCTTGCTCCAAAAACAAATTCAAATTGAATCCAATTCGTGGTCTCCACACAAGGCATATGAGATCTAAGCTGACAAGAAAAGGCATTGCACCTTATCCTAGGCTTGATCTTCGCCTAAAGGTTATGAGAACTGATGTTCAAACACATGGCGCCTGCCAAAATTGAGGACGAGCCCAGAGACTGAAATGTTGCAGTTTCCAACTGCTGCTGTAGCAAAGATCAGCACTGGTTGGAAGCCAAGCTTGGAACTTTTTATAACTTGTTTTTTACTTTGTTTAATTTTTGGAATGTAATTTATCCTATGCAATTGTAGAATTTTACAGAATCCTGTCTGCATTGGCACTGGAAGATCCATCC
Organism: Scyliorhinus torazame; assembly: GCF_047496885.1. Lineage (NCBI taxonomy): Eukaryota > Metazoa > Chordata > Chondrichthyes > Carcharhiniformes > Scyliorhinidae > Scyliorhinus > Scyliorhinus torazame. The sequence goes on from NC_092710.1 coordinate 256,457,046, forward strand.
ATTTGGTTGCATTTCTCTACCTCGTCACCAAATCCTTGAACATTTTCCCAGTGTTTATCCATTCCAGGGGATCTTAAATCTGTTGGAAATCTTACCTTCACTGTTTATATTTTAAAGAATATATTGACATGTATTTTTGTTTATTTGGTAGCCTTAAAACTTCTAGCCTTCAAATTTCCAATTCATTGATCAGTGGAAATAGTTCTCCCTCAATTTATTTTATTGCAACCCTATGTTGGACCTCCTCTTACTTTCTTTGTTGGAGTAAGAAGACTCCTACACAAGTCTTTTTCACAATGTAAAGCCTCTCTGCTAGTACCATGATAAATCTGTGTTCTTTGCATTACCTTAACATCTGTCCTAAAGTACTGTGCCCAGAAATGGAAACAGTCTTTCAGTACACTGGCTCAGCTGTGTAGTGGCTGATACTCAAGCCAAAGGTTATAAATTCACAATCCAACCACACTAGGTTGAATGAAAGAGTTCAGTAAATGTGGTAACTTGAAGGCTGAAAAATGCTTCACCTTTTTCAAAAAAACCTTTTGGCTTTAATTGAAGAAAACCTATCTCTTCTATTTGGCCTGACTCCAGTACTTGTTAGAATTGTCGAATCTCCCATCCCTCCAGTGAATTGGCTGATAAATATGGGCGCAGGCACTAAAAAATAGTGAAAGATCCATTACTGAGTGCTGAATTTGGTGCTTTTTGAGTGCGATAGTGAGAGTTTGGTGACCGAGGGAGTGCTGAATTTGGTGCTTTTTGAGTGCGATAGTGAGAGTTTGGTGACCGAGGGAGTTGGGTGAGGAGGGAGTAAGGTGCTCCTTTCATTTTGTTTCCGACATTTCCGCAAAGAGTGCGAAGAGCCAGGAATTTACAGAAAGTGTAGCTGACTGGGAGCAGAGTCGGAGATCTAGTTAGTCCACACAGCAGCTATATTCTGTAAGGTAAGAGGGGATGGAGGCTAGGCCAGTTACATGCTCCTCCTGTAGGATGTGGGTGGTGAGGGATACCACCGGTGTCCCCATTGACTATACCTGCGGGAAGTGCACCCAACTTCAGCTCCTCAAAGACCGTGTTAGGGAACTGGAGCTGAGGCTGGATGAACTTCGGATCATCCGGGAGGCAGAGGGGGTGATTGAGAAGAGTTACAGGGAGGTAACCACACCCAAGGTACAGTACAAGAATAGCTGGGTTACTGTCGGGGGGAAAAAAACAAACAGGCAGACAGTGCAGGGATCCCTCGTGGCCGTTCCCCTTCAAAACAAGTATACCGTTTTGGATGCTGTTGGGGGGGATGACCTACCGGGGGAAGGCCCTAGCGGTCAGGTCTCTGGCACGGAGTCTGGCTCTGGGGCTCAGAAGGGAAGGGGGGAGAATAGAAAAGCAATAGTTGTAGGAGATTCAATGGTTAGGGGAATAGATAGGAGATTCTGTGGTCGCGAGCGAGACTCCCGGAAGGTATGTTGCCTCCCGGGTGCCAGGTTCCAGGGATGTCTCGGATCGTGTCTTCAGGATCCTTAAGGGGGAGGGGGAGCAGCCAGAAGTCGTGGTGCACATTGGTACCAACGACATAGGTAGGAAAAGGGGTGTGGAGGTAATAAACAAGTTTAGGGAGTTAGGCTGGAAGTTGAAAGCCAGGACAGACAGAGTTGTCATCTCTGGTTTGTTGCCGGTGCCACGTGATAGCGAGGCTAGGAATAGGGGGAGAGTGCAGTTGAACACGTGGCTGCAGGAATGGTGCAGGAGGGAGGGCTTCAGGTATTTGGATAATTGGAGCGCATTCTGGGGAAGGTGGGACCTGTACAAGCAGGACGGGTTGCATCTGAACCAGAGGGGCACCAATATCCTGGGAGGGAGGTTTGCTAGTACTCTTCGGGAGGGTTTAAACTAATTTGGCAGGGGAATGGGAACCGGATTTGTAGTCCAGCAACTAAGGTAGCCGATATTCAGGACGCCAAAGCATGTAATGAGGCAGTGGGGAAGGGAACACTGACAAAGGAGAGTATTTGCAGGCACGGAGATGGGTTGAAGTGTGTATACTTCAACGCAAGAAGCATCAGGAATAAGGTGGGTGAACTTAAGGCATGGATCGGTACTTGGGACTACGATGTGTTGGCCATCACGGAAACTTGGATAGAAGAGGGGCAGAAATGGTTGTTGGAGGTCCCTGGTTATAGCTGTTTCAATAAGATTAGGGAGGGTGGTAAAAGAGGTGGGGGGGTGGCATTATTAATTAGAGATAGTATAACAGCTGCAGAAAGGCAGTTCGAGGAGTATCACCCTATTGAGGTAGTATGGGTTGAAGTCAGAAATAGGAAAGGAGCAGTCACCTTGTTAGGAGTTTTCTATAGGCCCCCCAATAGTAACAGAGATGTGGAGGAACAGATTGGGAAACAGATTTTGGAAAGGTGCAGAAGTCATAGGGCATTAGTCATGGGCGACTTTAACTTCCCAAATATTGAGTGGAAACTCTTTAGATCAAATAGTTTGGATGGGGTGGTGTTTGTGCAGTGTGTCCAGGAAGCTTTTCTAACACCGTATGTAGATTGTCCGACCAGAGGAGGGGCAATATTGGATTTAGTACTGGGTAATGAGCCAGGGCAAGTGATAGATTTGTTAGTGGGGGAGCATTTTGGAGATAGTGACCACAATTCTGTGACTTTCACTTTAGTAATGGAGAGGGATAGGTACGTGCAACAGGGCAAGGTTTACAATTGGGGGAAGGGTAAATACGATGTTGTCAGACAAGAATTGAAGTGCATAAGTTGGGAACATAGGCTGGCAGGGAAGGACACAAGTGAAATGTGGAACTTGTTCAAGGAACAGGTGCTACGTGTCCTTGATATGTATGTCCCTGTCAGGCAGGGAAGAGATGGTCGAGTGAGGGAACCATGGTTGACAAGAGAGGTTGAATGTCTTGTTAAGAGGAAAAAGGTGACTTATGTAAGGCTGAGGAAACAAGGTTCAGACAGGGCATTGGAGGGATACAAGATAGCCAGGAGGGAACTGAAGAAAGGGATTAGGAGAGCTAAGAGAGGGCATGAACAATCTTTGGCGGGTAGGATCAAGGAAAACACCAAGGCCTTTTACACATATATGTGAGAAATATGAGAATGACTAGAGCGAGGGTAGGTCCAATCAAGGACAGTAGCGGGAGATTGTGTATTGAGTCTGAAGAGGTAGGAGAGGTCTTGAATGAGTACTTTTCTTCTGTATTTACAAATGAGAGGGGCGATATTGTTGGAGAGGACAGTGTGAAACAGATTGGTAAGCTCGAGGAAATACTTGTTAGGAAGGAAGATGTGTTGGGCATTTTGAAAACTTGAGGATAGACAAGTCCCCCGGGCCTGATGGGATATATCCAAGGATTCTATGGGAAGCAAGAGATGAAATTGCAGAGCCGTTGGCAATTATCTTTTCATCCTCACTGTCAACAGGGGTGGTACCAGGGGATTGGAGAGTGGCGAATGTCGTGCCCCTGTTCAAAAAAGGAACTAGGGATAACTCTGGGAATTACAGGCCAGTTAGTCTTACTTCGGTGGTAGGCAAAGTAATGGAAAGGGTACTGAAGGATAGGATTTCTGAGCATCTGGAAAGACACTGCTTGATTAGGGATAGTCAGCACGGATTTGTGAGGGGTAGGTCTTGCCTTACAAATCTTATTGAATTCTTTGAGGAGGTGACCAAGCATGTGGATGAAGGTAAAGCAGTGGATGTAGTGTACATGGATTTTAGTAAGGCATTTGATAAAGTTCCCCATGGTAGGCTTATGCAGAAAGTAAGGAGGCATGGGATAGTGGGAAATTTGGCCAGTTGGATAACACTGGCTAACCGATAGAAGTCAGAGAGTGGTGGTGGATGGCAAATATTCAGCCTGGATCCCAGTTACCAGTGGCGTACCGCAGGGATCAGTTTTGGGTCCTCTGCTGTTTGTGATTTTCATTAATGACTTGGATGAGGGAGTTGAAGGGTGGGTCAGTAAATTTGCAGACGATACGAAGATTGGTGGAGTTGTGGATAGTAAGGAGGGCTGTTGTCGGCTGCAAAGAGACATAGATAGGATGCAGAGCTGGGCTGAGAAGTGGCAGATGGAGTTTAACCCTGAAAAGTGTGAGGTTGTCCATTTTGGAATGACAAATATGAATGCGGAATGCAGGGTTAACGGTAGAGTTCTTGGCAATGTGGAGGAGCAGAGAGATCTTGCGGTCTATGTTCATACATCTTTGAAAGTTGCCACTCAAGTGGATAGAGCTGTGAAGAAGGCCTATGGTGTGCTCGCGTTCATTAACAGAGGGATTGAATTTAAGAGCCGTGAGGTGATGATGCAGCTGTACAAAACTTTGGTAAGGCCACATTTGGAGTACTGTGTACAGTTCTGGTCGCCTCATTTTAGGAAGGATGTGGAAGCTCTGGAAAAGGTACAAAGAAGATTTACAAGGATGTTGCCTGGAATGGAGAGTAGGTCATGCGAGGAAAGGTTGAGGGTGCTAGGCCTTTTCTCATTAGAGCGGAGAAGGATGAGGGGCGACTTGATAGAGGTTTATAAGATGATCAGGGGAATAGATAGAGTAGACAGTCAGAGACTTTTTCCCTGGGTGGAACACACCATTACAAGGGGACATAAATTTAAGGTGAAAGGTGGAAGATATAGGAGGGATATCAGAGGTAGGTTCTTTACCCAGAGAGTAGTGGGGGCATGGAATGCACTGCCTGTGGACGTAGTTGAGTCGGAAACATTAGGGACCTTCAAGCAGCTATTGGATAGGTACATGGATTACGGTAAAATTATATAGTGTAGATTTATTTGTTCTTAAGGGCAGCACGGTAGCATTGTGGATAGCACAATTGCTTCACCGCTCCATGGTCCCAGGTTCGATTCCGGCTTGGGTCATTGGCTGTGCGGAGTCTGCACGTCCTCCCCGTGTCTGCGTGGGTTTCCTCCGGGTGCTCCGGTTTCCTCCCACAGTCCAAAGATGTGCAGGTTAGGTGAATTGGCCAATGATAAATTGCCCTTAATGTCCAAATTGCCCTTGGTGTTGGGTGGAGGTGTTGAGTTTGGGTAGGGTGCTCTCTCCAAGAGCCGGTGCAGACTCAAAGGGCCGAATGGCCTCCTTCTGCACTGTAAATTCAATGATAATCTATGATTAATCTAGGACAAAGGTTCGGCACAACATCGTGGGCCGAAGGGCCTGTTCTGTGCTGTATTTTCTATGTTCTATTAGCACTTTGTGGCAACTTGCCATTCTCAGGAACTCTGTGTTGCACAACCAATAACTTGCATTAGTTTGGCATCTATTCTTCTCATGAAAAAACTATTTTGGAAATGTTGTTAACCATAAAATTTGGGTTGAACCATAAAGCCAAAAAGTAATGTAAATTGAACTACGTCAAAGTTCAAACAGTAGTGTCTCTTTCTTGACCACAGTGGACTTCCTCCCCGATGTACAGGTTGACCAGACTCGAGTTCGGAGTAGCCCATGAATAGCTCGGCTGGCACGTCCCCTGTGGTGGCATACGACTTGGTCTGGTAACCGAACAGGAACCAGGTTATCCGGGTTTCCCAAAACCTGGTGGTCAGTGCCTTCATGCATACCCCTTTGAAGGTCTGGACCGTCTGCTCAGCCAACCCATTGAAGGCTAGGTGATAAGGGGTGATCAGCACCTGACAAATGTCTTTGGCAGTCATGAAAGCCCCGAACTCCGCAGTGGTAAACGCTGCCCTGTTGTCTGAGACCAATACCTCGGGAATGCCATGGGTTCTGATCGTGTGTTGCAACCATTCCACAGTTGTTCCCATTCCATAGTCACTCTTGTGGTGGTTGTCTGCATCGTGTGGACTTCCAACCTCTGAGTGGGCATCCACAATGATCAGGAACATTGCCCCCTGAAAAATACCAACAAAATTTGAAGTGGAGGCAAGACTATGGTTGGCCTGGCTATTCCCGTGGGTGCCGTGGTGCCGCTGGCTGAGCCTTCGTTTTCCTACGGTATGAAACGCTGAGCCAGTTTCTCTATGCTTCAATCCCGGGCCACCAGACATCGCTGCGGGCCAGCATCTTCATCTCCGAAACCCCTGGGTGCCCGTTGCACAATGGGGGGCATGCCTCTGATTCGGGATAACCACCCGAGTCGTGGCGGATCCCAGGCAACTGTGGGTCCATTTGGGTCCAACCCTGTATCTGGGCTGCTTTGACATGTGGAACTCCATAAGTTGGAGGGAGCGATGACTTCTTTGGCCCACGCAGGTATCGGTGGTCGAGTGGAAATGGGAGGTGGCTTAATGTATCAACATGGGAATCTTTGTCCCTGGACAGTGTTCCAAAATATATTTGTATGCCACCAGTCGCAAGGCCCAATGCTGGATCCTAGCTGATGCGATCAGGGGAATAGCCCGATCCAAAGAGACACGGCAGTGGCTTGTGGTCAGACTAAACCGTAAATGTGTGCCCATAAACATATATCGGTGAAATTTCTTCTCTCAAAAAACGACAGCTAGCCCCTCTTTTTCTCCATTTGCATGTGACCTGTTCTGAGCCGTCGTCCATGCAGTGGGCAAGGACGGCCCCCACCTGGAAGGAAATGCGTCGCAAGTCCAGAGGAACAGCTTGGAGGGGTCGAAATGTGTGAGCAGCTCGGAGGAGCACGACTGCTGCTTCACTGCAGTGAAGGCCTGTTGCTGTGGCTGGACCCATTCCCAAGGGTGCTCTGCATTCAACAGCCAGTGGAGAGCGCTGAGTAATATCGCCAGGTTTGGGATGAACCTCCCATAATAGTTCACTAAACCCAGGGAAGAACGTGATTCAGTCTATCCCCCAGGGACAGGGGCCTGCCTGATTACCTGTACTTTGTCTTCCACAGGGTGCAAGCCGTATCGGTCCACCCCATATCCCTAGTCCGTGACTTCGGTGGCATTGAACACCCACTTTTACCGACGGAGATGACCTCCCTGAAGCACTGGGAGGACTTGTGCCAAGTTCCTCAAATGTTCCTGGTCGGATGAACTGGTAACAAGAACAACATCAAAGTTGATGAGCACTCTGGGCAGCTGTCGCAGGATGTTCTCCATCATTCTTTGGAAAATCACTTGCCAAGGAAACTCCAACCATAAGCCGATTGTATCCATATAACCCCCTCTAGATGTTACCAGTGATGAAACACTGGGAAGCGTAGTCCAGTGCCAGCTGCAGGTACGCAAGACTCATCAACTTTGTGAAAATCCTGTTGCTGCTGAGCTTGGAGTAGAAGTCTTCAATTTGGGGGGCTGGGTGATGGAGACACGGTTCACTGTCATCTTGTAGTCACCACACAGGTGTACGGAATCATCGCGCTTCACCACTGAGGCGGCCCAGTCAGGGAACTAGATGGGCAGATAACAGCCAATCGCCCCAGCAGTCTAACTTTGCATCTACCTTCGGTTGCAAGGCATATGGGACCGGGCAAGCTCTAAAATAGCATGGTGGCGCTTGCAGATCCATGCTGATCCTCCCCACTGCTCCTTTGTTCCCAGACCTTCCTCAAAGATTCGGGGGAATTTCACCAAAATCTCTTCGGACCATTCAGATACAAATGGCATACTCTCTGCCAGTCTACTCTCGGGTGTCCCAGACAATCGTGGCCTAATACACTTGGTCCCATACCACCGCCCTGGTATCGAGCTCCCATGTTGATGGAGTGCCTATTCACTAACTGCGTCAGGGCAACCCATGGGGCAGTTACGCAGTGCAGCTGTTGATAGGAGTTTTCCCCATCGTCCACATAGTATGCTATGTCACAGTTTGGGGGGGGGGGGGGTAATCGTGCCAGGATGGTGGGTCCTTGTGAGCCCGTCTGGGGCCGAGGTCCCGCCGTCCAGTCTGCAGCTGCATCCGGGTTTTCCTGTTCGGGAGAGCTGTTTTGGTGGCCTTCGGGTGCTCTGCGGCAGCGACCTCCGTCTCTGCAGCACGCTCCCCATTTTCGGGGGTCCCATCTTCCGGTCTTGGAAAACCCGGTCGGCACACGTTCGGTTCGGGACCGCCATTCCCTGGAGTTCTTGCACCCTCGGCTCGCTCGCAAGAGACAGCAATTTTGATTGCCCGCTGTATAGTCCGATGAATGTCAATCAAAAATTTACGCTGCTTCAGATACATCCGACAAACTGGTCCTGCAGGGCCCAAACTTGCAGCGGGTTTTTGTAATCGTGCCAAAAAATCACCATGATTTCCTTTGAGCCTGGGTGGTCATATAAAAATGGGTACTCCGTGCGGTTTTGGTTTTGTGTTCCGCAACCAAGATTACTAGCGTGGCAAAGAACCAGGAATTCAGCATGTTCGGGTGGGTTAGGTTCTTGATGACTACATAGGCCCACCAATGGCCATCGGTATTCGCCTCGATTGGCTCCAACTTCTCAATGTGGGGCATCTTGATCTGCTGAAGAGAGGCCTCTTGAGGCCTAGAGGAAGTGGTTCTGGTTATGTAATACGCAGTGCTGATGGCAGCTGCAATCCCACCCTCGTCGTCGGTGTAGAATCCGACGAAGTGTCCACACAAGAACACACCGTTGGATACTAAACTAAAATGGATTTACTTGTACAGCAACAGCTCTCATCCCTGAAGGATCTCTCTCATCGACCTGGTTGCAGGTCAGGGTTTTTATACTTGTTCGGGGGAAGCCCCACCTTGTTTATCAGGAAAGTTCATATTCTGAGATGATCACTGGGAAGCAGATGGTGCACACCCAGTGACCTCTAAGGGCGTCATATCAGAAACCATATGGCATTTTGTGCATTTTTAAAACCATATGGCATTTTGTTCATTTTTTTTTTAAAATTGAAGAGTACCCAATTATTTTTTTTCAATTTAGCATGGCCAATCCACCTAACCTGCATATCTTTGGGTTGTGGGGGTGAAACCACACCGAAATGGGGAGAATGTGCAAACTCCACACAGGTAGTGACTCGGAGCCGGAATCGAACCTGGGACCTCGGTGCTGTGAGGCAGCAGTGCTAAACCAGCATTTGTGCCATGTGACTTGTATTGATGCCTCAATATACATTCATTGTACATTAATTTGGCTCTGACGCAAGCATGCACAACCCTAATGTCTCTCCTATTTCTGAGAGATCATGGCAAAATAGGAAGACCAGTGCTGTAATGTTTCCCAAACATTTCTAGCCGTGAAACCCCTCGTGATCTCCCAAGAGCATCGGGGAATCTCATCCATTCTTATCATGTCAACGACATGTTTTACCCCTCTTACATGAATCTTCTTGCAAAGCCCCCCTTGCAGAGCATTTTGTTCATATGTCAGAATTTATATATTTTTTAAATGTATTCTCAGGATGTGGTTGACACTGTTGTGGTAACAATGTCTCTTACTGCGAGAAATTGCAGCCGCTGCAGAGGCTGCCGGTCCAGTCGCTCAGTCGCTTTTCTGACCAGGGAAAAAAATCAAATTGATGGTCAAAGCCCTGCCTCTGATAGGCTGATCTGAAGCCATTACTCAGGGCAGGCAATGATCGGTCAATTTGGTTTTTTTTTGCTGTTCTTTGGTTCATGGGTGTTGCTCTTTAATGAGCTGACTTAATCACATTTTAGTTCACATGTTTTTTTGGAGTTTTATTTCAAACTTTTTGACCCATGGCTGCCAGATATTCCACAGATCCCCTGGAGACCTCTCGCAGACAGAATGCCAGTCTTCCCAGGACTCCAGTTTGGAGACCCCTGCTGCAAGCTATTATACATTATAAAGGACCATAAGCAGTTGTGCAGCGATTGTGAGGGGTGGGTGTCGGGGGGGGTTCTCTTCTTTAAAGTACTAGGAATTCTGAGGGGAAGCAAGATTACTGCTCTTGTTATATGTTTTTGACCACTATATCCATGTCACAGTATGACCAAAGTGATGGCAAGTGTTAGACCATGCAAATTTAACTTTGTATCCATGCGATACTGACTGAGTTCCCACATATCAGATATGAAATGTTACCATTTAATAACAGCTAACCTGTGAAAACTTCTGCTATGGTATAATTCCGATGTTTGGAAAAACGGGATGTTTGGTAAGAACATGGAGGTGGTCAGTAGATTGTTGGTGACATATAAAAGCAATGTTACTTTGAAATTAAGTCCAGATAATTCTTGCTCAATCTAAATATGTTCTTATCTCTAACTTTACGATTGCAGGCCTACAATATTCATGTGAATGGAGTGTTACACTGTCGGGTCCGATACAGTCAACTCTATGGATTGCATGAGCAGGTGAATAGTTTTTCTAATTGCAAGGTATGATGGTGTAAGTAAATGGAAGATCCTTTTTTTTTCCATGAAATCAGTTCCTGATGAGAATAGTTATCCAATGAACAGTAAATTCTATTGTATATAGCTTGTAATGTTCAGCTCCCAGTTAAGTTGGAAATTTGTTTTCTGGGAAATAGCAGTTAATTTCCTTTTGTGAAGAAAAAGTTCCTTAAAATAAGGCAATGAATGTGGTTCAAAAGGGATAGTGGTTTTTCACAAATTAACATGAGAAATTATGAAACATAGTATTTAGCAAGAAAAGGCAAATTGCAAAGCTTCAGATGGCGACCATATAGCTATAACCTGGGCACAAGCTTTTTTTTACTATACCCATTACAGAAGGGTGGCACAGTGGTTAGCACTGCTGACCCTCAGCGCCAGGGATCGGGTTCAAATCCGGCCTTGAGTGACTGTGGAATTTGCACTTTCTCCCCGTATCTGCGTGGGTTTCCTCTCAGTCCAAAGATGTGCAGATTGGGTGGATTGGCAATGATAAAATTGACCCACAGATTAAATGAGAATACAAGGATAGATTGGGGGAGTGGGTCGAGGTAGGGTGCTCTTTCAGAGGGTCATAGAAACATAGAAAATAGGAGCAGGCCCTTCGAGCCTACTCTACCATTCATCATGATCATGGCTGATCATCCAACTCCATAGCCTAATCCCGCTTTACCCCCATATCTTTTGATTCCGTTCGCCCTAAGTGCTATATCTGTCTGCTTCTTGAAAACATGCATGTTATGTTTTCTGAACTACTTCCTGTGGTAACGAATTCTACAGGTTCACCACTCTGGGTGAAGAAATTTCCTTTTCTTTGTCCTGAATAGTCTTCGGTCCCTCATCCAGGAATCTGTCTGGTGCAGACACGATGGGCCGAGTCTGCACTGTAGGGATAAAAAGGGGCGGCACAGTGGTTAGCACTGCTGCCTCACAACGCCAGGAACCCAGATTCAATTCCAACCTTGGGTCACTGTCTGTGGAGTTTGTACGTTTTCCCCGTGTCTGCATGGGTTTCCTCTGGGTGCTCTGGTTTCCTCCCACAGTCCAAAAATTTGCAGATTAGGTGGATTGGCCATGGTAGATTGCCCCTTAATGTCCAGGGATATGCAGGTTAGGTTGCGGGGATAGGGTGGGTGGATGGGGGAATGGACACTAGTGCTCATTCGAAACGTCATGTGCAGACTCGATGTGCCAAATGACCTCCTTCTGCACTAGGGATTCTATGCTTACCACTTGTTTGATTTTTGCATCATATCTTTTGTTAATCTCTCCTATTCTCCAGTTGATAGCTTCTATCTTCCACCCTTCTGTCCTTTAGTTCCTTCTGCCCCAACCCCTTTTTTTTTTTTGGTCTAAAAACTCCGACAAATGTGAGGCCATCAACCTGAAATGTTGACTTTCTCTCCACTGATGCTGTCTAACTTGAGTATTTTCCAGCATTTGTTTCTGTTGTTATGACTGCACTTATAGTTGCATGTGGGCCTAAACTGTAGGATTCCCTCCCTAATCCCCTTCAACTCGCTACCTCTCTTTCCTCACTTAAGATGCTCCTTAAAACCTATCCCTATGATGAAGCTTTTGGCCATTTGCCCTATTATTGCCGTGTGTGACTCTATCTAATTTCGATATACAGTGTGCCGGTGAAGTGTGTTGGGATGTTTTATTACATTAAAGATGCTATATAAATATCCGTTGCTAATCTGACATTATTTCAGACAAGTAATGAGAAGGCAAAGCTTCTGCTGAGAAGCTCAGAACCAACATGATACAATTCTGCACAGAAATATTTTTAAAAGCTTCCATTTTCGATTAGTTCTGCATCTTACGTATGATCCTGTATTTCAGCTGCGAAAGGAATATGGGACCCATGTACTTCCTCACTTTCCTCCTAAAAAGTTTTTCACATTAACGGCTGCAGAGCTAGAACAACGTAGAGAACAATTGGAGAAGTACATTCAGAGTGGTAAGAGCATAATTTGTTCCTTTCTATTCTGAAATTCAAATCAGATCTGTGCCCTGATATTTGGATTTCTGCACTGCTGGTGCTGAAGTAATTTGAATGTCTTATAACCTAGTTTTAAAGTAATGTAAATTATTATGTATAATTCTGAAAAATATATATTTTTAAATTCAATTAAGGGGCAATTTGGCATGGCCAATTCACCTACTCTGCACATCTTTGAGGTGTGCGGGTAAGACCTACGCAGATATTGATGTGCAAACTCCACATGGACAGTGACACAGGACTGGGATCGAAAAGTAGTAGTTTAACTACACACTGACAGTGACGTGGAGCCAGGATCGCAAAATGTAGTTTAACTGCTTCAAGTTTGTTCCTGATTTAGAGATGCAGTTAACAACTTTTCCCTCCGGAAGTATGATGTGGAATGTCCCTTTCCTTTTCTTTTAACCTTTTTACCCTTAGTTGCAATATGTTTTGAAGATAATATTTTTGACCCAAGTTCCTCTTTTGACCCATTTGATTTTCACTTATTTATTTTATTCCCCCCACTCCCATTTTAATTGGTAGATAAATCTTGTATTGAATGTTGCCATTTTCTTAACATGATACTTAGAGTTATGTTCTCACTGGGCGGCATGGTAGCACAGTAGTTAGCCCTGTTATTTCACAGCTCCAGGGTCCCAAGTTCGATTCCTGGCTTGGGTCACTGTCTGTGCGGAGTCTGCACGTTCTCCCACTGTCTGCGTGGGTTTCCTCCCACAGCCCAAAGATGTGCAGATTAGGTGGATTGGCCATGCCCAGTTGTCCTTTGGTGTCCAAAAAACGTTAGGTGAGGTTAATGGGTTACAGGGTTAGGATGGAGGTGTCGTCTTAAGTAGGGTGCTCTTCCAAGGGCCGGTGCAGACTCGATGGGGCGAATGGCCTTCTGCACTGTACATTCTATTATTCTATGATCCCTGTAGCTTGATGTTCTGCAGACGCATGTGTATGCTGTAATGGCAGATGAAATGAGTATCCATGTCACTTTAAACCTTACCATTTTAGTGAATACAAGAGTTAGAAACTGGAATTGTGAAATGACGTTACTCCCTATTTGCTTCTGCCATGACAATCACTGATCAGTTGTTTGAACAAGGTTTAAATCTAACTTTTAACATTATACTGAAGATTCTGAGAGTTGCCAGTTCTTTGCTTTTCTTCTTTTCTCAGCTCCTTCCTCCTCCAACTGAGGCGGTTGTGATTAAGATATTTCAATGATTTTCCTATCCTTGGATTTTTGACAGAGGTACAGAAGAGTAGCAGAGTTTTGCAGCTACATTGCTTTGGAAGATTCAAAATTGAACAGTCAGTTGCAGTGGGGTACTTAATGATCTTATTCCTGCTCTGTTCAGTGGGCCAACTACCTGTCTTTGGAGAGTCTAGTAGCTTTTAAAAAAAAAAAAAAAATAATAATTTTAGAGTAGCCAATTATTTATTTTACCAATTAAGGGGCAATTTAGTGTGGCCACTCCACCTAATCTGTGCATCTTTGGATTGTGTAGGTGAAACCCATGCAGGCCCGGGGAGAATGTGTAAATTCCACACAGACAGTGACCTGGGGCCGGGATCGAACCCATTCCTCAGTGCCGTAGGCAGCAGTGCTAACCACTGCACCACCGTGCCATCAGTAGCCTTAATGGTTGAATATGCATCTATTTCCAGCCTTGTTTCTAACCAATGGTTTTGTTTTGCTGCATCAGATCCTTTTGCAGCTTCCACATTCCTTAATGAATGACTGATATTTATTTAAATTTAGGATCAGCTTGCCTCCAGCTAAACAAGTCATCAGATAACTTTCAGAGATTTCTTGAAATTTGGAACCTGTGTGTTTACATGTAGTATTTAATTTTCCTGTACTCTCATCAAAAAAATTGTTTTGTTAAATCTGATTCTTGTCTTTAACTTAGTACGTCAAGATTGCTTGCTGGGTGGCAGTGAGGCATTCAACAGCTTTCTGAGAAAAGCGCAACAGGTATATTGATAATGACCAAGAACATATTAAAGGAAATGTTAGCAAAACAGGTTGTGTGCTGTCTTCCCTTCAGATTCCCAACTAGTGAATTTTAAAAGGCATGTTGAACTAGCATCACAGTGCTCTATCTTGTGATACCTCCTGATGCTTGTGATACCTCCTGATGCTTGAGAGGTCATTTTAATTTTATTTTCTGGTTAATGTGACCTTTGCTGAATTGGTAGCACTCTGCCTCTGGCTGTGAATTTACAACTGACTCCATGGTGTAGCTATATAATCTAGACTGACAGTCCAGTACAGTATTAAAGGAATGAAAACATAGTCCTGGGAAATTCTGGTCTGACAGCATCTGTGGGGAGAGAAAGAGCTGACATTTTGAGTCAGATATGACTTCTTCGAAACTGGAATTAGCATGAAAGGAATGTTCCCTTGGGGTGTGATATTAAACTGCAGTCATGTGCTGTTCAAATAGGCTTTAAGAAGGTTATCACAGTACTTAAACAAGAGCAAAAAATCTTCCATTTTGTTTTGACAAATGTTCTCTGCTCAGATGACATTAACAAAACGATTAAATTTATTTTTCATGTTGGCCATCATAAAATGTTTCTGTATTTTGCAAGGTCAATACATGTAAAGATGACCATTTTAGCCACCTTGGTTAATCCAGTCAGAATAGCAATAGCAAGTCATCCGATTGCAGTGTCCAATTGTTTGTTCAGTAACTTGAGAGATTTATTGTCTTCTGTTTTATCTGAAAGTCCAGATATTGTCTGAAACTTGCATTTTACTTATTTACTAATCTGCAAAATAGTACTGCCAGTAATGAATGCGTGGCACTTACAAAAAAAAAGCATTATTTTTCACCCAGTACAAGATTCAGCAATTTTCCAGACAAGTATTTTCATCTTCAGGTGCTCTCAGTGAAACATATAAAATGTAAAACTTTATTATTCCACAAAATGTTTTGCTAAACCTTTGCAATCATCTATAATAAACCATGCACTGGTTTGGTTGCATCTATCTATTTCTATTACTTTGAGATGGCTGAATTGGTCAGTAATATTAACAACCGAGTTAGTTTATATTTAGAAATTTATAGTGGTTATAGAAATTATACCTGTTACTATGTTCTAACTTTTTGGGATCTTAGGAAACTCAGCAGATTCCAACGCAAGAGGTACAGCTTGATGTCTACTTGTCCAACGGACAGAAAATAAAAGTCAATATTTTCAGCTCAGACCAGACAGAAGATGTCCTGGAGGTAAACAAAAACTACAAATTATATTATGGAATTATGAGTAATTTTAGCAAATAAACTTGGATCTTGTCCACATATTGAAGCTAATAGTCAGTGTACTGTTTGGCAAGAGGCATGCAGCTGGGCTCGCTGAGAGAATTGGCAATTTAAAGCAAGTTATTAATCTGTGCTTCAGTTTTATAAATTTGGAACTAATGAGCATTTGTGTGGTTCCCCAAACAGTTGAATATTGTAAATCTGTTAAAATTCAAGTTTATTTACTGCATTGGAGTAACCTTGCTGTGATAAGTGTTAACTTATTAAAATGCTGATATGGTGGAGACTAGTTTTGCTGAAACACCATTGTTCTTTCATTTATGCAAAACATTGGCATACTTCTAATCTAAGAAGATTAAACTGCAAATTAGCTTTTGGAAGCCATGTTGCTCTCACATATGCAAAATTTGCTTCTATTAATAATAGAATCAAATATAGAACTCATAGTTTTGGTCCTAATATTTCGGAACTTCATTCTTTATCGGATTCATGACTTAGTGCAACTTATGATAGAACAAAGAAAATTACAGCCCCCCCAGCCTGCGCCGATCCAGATCCTTTATCTAAACCTGTCTTCTATTTTCCAAGGATCTACTTCCCTCTGCTCCCCGCCAATTTATATCTGTCTGGATGCATCTTAAATTATGCTATCGTGCCTGCCTCTACCACGTCCGCTGGCAAAGCGTTCCAGGCACTCACCACCCTCTGCGTAAAAATAAAAAAACTTTCCACGCACATCTCCCTTAAACTTTCCCCCTCTCACCTTGAAATCGTGACCCCTTGTAATTGACACCCACACTCTTGGAAAAAGCTTGTTGCTATCCACCCTGTCCATACCTCATAATTTTGTAGACCTCAATTAGGTCCCACCTCAACCTCCGTCTTTCCAATGAAAACAATCCTAATCTACTCAACATTTCTTCATAGCTAGCACCCTCCATACCAGGCAACATCCTGGTGAACCTCCTCTGCACCCTCTCGAAAGCATCCACATTCTTCTGGTAATGTGGCGACCAGAACTACACGCAGTATTCCAAATGTGGCCTGACCCAAGTCCTACACAACTGTAACATGGCCTGCCGACTCTTGTACTCAATACCCCGTCCGATGAAGGCAAGCATGCTGTATGCCTTCTTGACCGCTCTACCGACCTGCGTTGCCACCTCCAGGGTACAATGGACCTGAACTCCCAGATCTCTCTGTACATCAATTTTCCCCAGGACTCTTCCATTGACAGTATAGTCCGCTCTTGAATTAGATCTTCCAAAATGCATCAACTCGCATTTGCCTGGATTGAACTCCATCTGCCATTTCTGCCCAACTCTCCAATCTATCTATATTCTGCTGTATTCTCTGACAGTCCTCTTCGCTATCTGCAACTCCAACAATCTTCGTATCATCTGCAAACTTGCTAATCAGACCACCTATACCTTCGTCCAGATCATTTATGTGTATCACAAACAACAGTGGTCCGAGCACGGATCCCTGTGGAACACCACTAGTCACCTTTCTCCATTTTGAAACACTCCCTTCCACCACTACTCTCTGTCTCCTGTTGCCCAGCCAGTTCTTTATCCATCTAGCTAGTATACCCTGAACCCCATACGACTTCACTTTTTCCATCAACCTGCCATGGGAAACTTTATCAAACACCTTACTGAAGTCCATGTATATGACATCTACAGCCCTTCCCTCATCAATTAACGTTGTCACTTCCTCAAAGAATTCTATTAGGTTTGTAAGACATGACCTTCCCTGCACAAACCATGCTGCCTATAAGTCTTATTTTCTTCCAAATGTGAATAGATCCAACAGTTAGCCTACCACTGACGCCAAGCTCGCAGGTCTATAATTCCCTGGATTATTCCTGCTACCCTTCTTAAACAAAGGGACAATATTAGCAATTCTCCAGACCTCCGGGACCTCACCCGTGCTCAAGGATGCTGCAAAGATATCTGTTCAGGCCCCAGCTATTTCGTCCCTCGCTTCCCTCAGTAACTTGGGATCCCATCCGGACCTGGGGGACTTAATGCCTTTTAGAATACCCAAAACGTCCCCCTTCCTTATGCCGACTTGACCTAGAGTATTTAAACACCCATCCCTAGCCTCAACATCCATCATGTCCCTCTCCTTGGTGAATACCGATGCAAAGTACTCATTAAGAATCTCACCCATTTCCTCTGACTCCACACATAAATTCCCTCTTGTCTTTCAGTGGGCCAATCCTTTCTCTAGTTACCCTCTTGCTCCTTGTATACGAATAAAAGGCTTTGGGATTTTCATTAACCTTGTTAGCCAAAGATATTTCATGACCCCTTTTAGCCGCCTTTATTGCGCGTTTGAGATTTGTCCTACTTTCCCGATATGCCTCCAAAGCTTCATCAGTTGTAAGTCGCCTAGCTCTTATGTATGCTTCCTTTTTCATCTTAGCTAGTCTCACAATTCCATCCGTCATCCATGGTTCCCCAATCTTGCCATTTCTATCCCTCATTTTCACAGGGACATGTCTGTCCTGCACTCTAACCTTTCCTTAAAAGACTCCCATTTCAAAAGTGGATTTACCCTTAAACAGCTGCTCCCAATCCACATTCCCTACCTCCTGTCGAATTTTGTTATACTTGGCCTTTCACCAATTTAGCACTCTTCCTTTAGAACCACTCTCGTCTTTGTCCATGAGTATTCCAAAACTTACAGAATTGAGATCGCTATTCCCAAAGTAATCACCGACTGAAACTTCAACCACCTGGCCGGGATCATTCCCGAATACCAGGTCCAGTATTGTCCCTTCCCGAGTTGGACTATTTACATACTGCTCTAAAAAAACTCTCCTGGATGCTCCTTAGAAATTCTGCTCCATCTACGCCTCCAACACCACATGAGTCCCATTCAATGTTGGGGAAGTTAAAATCTCCCATCATGACCACCCTATTGCTCCTACATTTTTCTATAAACTGTCTACATATTTGTACCTCTACTTCACGCTCGTTTTTGGGAGGCCTGTAGTAAAGTCCCAACAATGTTACTGCACCCTTCCTATTTCTTAGCTCTACCCATATTGCCTCAGTGCTCGAATCCTCCATCGTGCCCTCCTTAATCACAGCTGTGATATCATCTCTGACCAGTAATGCAACTCCTCCACCCCTTTTACCTCCCCCTCTCTCCCTACTGAAGCATCTATACCCTGGGATATTTAGTTGCCAGTCTTGCCCTTCCCTCAACCAAGTCTCAGTATTACCAATAACATCATATTCCCAGGTACTAATCCAAGCCCGAAGTTCATCTGCCTTACCTGCTACACTTCTCGCATTGAAATAAATGCACCTCAGACCACCTGTCCCTTTGCGTTCATCATCTATTCCCTGTCTACTCTTCCCCTTAGTCACATTGAGTTTATTATCTGGTACCTTACTGGCATTAGTTGCTGCCTCTAATGACCTCTAACTTCCTAATCTGGTTCCCATCCCCCTGTCACATTATTTCAAACTTTCCCAACAGTGTTAGCAAAAGCACCCCCTAGGACATTGGTTCCAGTCTTGCCCAGGTGTAGACCATCCAATTTGTAATGGTCCCACCGCCCCCAGAACCGGTTCCAATGTCCCAAAAATCTGAACCCCCTCCCTCCTGCACCATCTCTCAAGCTACGTATTCATTCTGACTATTCTTGAATTTCTACTCTGACTGTCTCGTGGCACTGGTTGCAATCCTGAGATTACTACCTTTTGAGGTCCTACTTTTTAACTTATCTCCTAACTCCCTAAATTCTGATTGTAGGACCTCATCCATTTTTTTTAACCTATATCGTTGGTGCCTATATGCACCACGACAACTGGCTGTTCACCCTCCCCCTTCAGTATGTCCTGCAGCCGATCTGAGACATCCCTGACCCGTGCACCCAGGAGGCAACATAACATTCGGGAGTCGGGAGTCTCGTTTTCGACCACAGAAACGCCTGTCTACTCCCTTTACGATTGAATCCCCTGTGACTATAGTCCTGCCTGTCTTTTTCCCACCCTCCTGTGCAGCAGAGCCAGCCACGATGCCATGAGCCTGGCTATTACTGCCTTCCCCTGGTCAGTTATCTCCCCCAATAGTATCCAAAACGGTATACCTGTTTTGGAGGGAGATGACTGCAGGGGACACCTGCACTGCCTTCCTGCTCTTTCTTTGCCTTTTGGTCACCCATTCCCGGTCTCCCTCACCAATCCTAATCTGCGGTGTGACCAACTCACTGAACCTGCTATCTATGACCTCCTCAGCATCGCGGATGCTCCAAAGTGAGTTCATCTGCAGCTCCAAAGCCATCATGCGGTCTAACAGAAGCTGCAGCTGGACACACTTCCCGCACATGAAGGTGTCAGGGGCATTGGCCGCGTCCCTGAACTCCCACATTGAGCACGAGGAGCATAACACGGGTCTGGGATCGCCTGCCATTTTTACACTTTACCTTAACTGATTACAAATATAATATCAAATAATGAATAAGTGAAAGGAATAATGATTTTACTTGCCAATCACAATACTTGCCAACACACGAAGAGTTAAATTTCTCCCAGCTACTGCTAATTGGAGCACTTTCCTTACCAGCCAATCAGGTCACTGCTTTGCTGTGATGTCACTCTTCAAGGTAAGTTTTTAAAGAGGAAAACTTATCTTCCTGACAGACCCCTGGCCACTGCTCCCGCCGAAAATCTGAAGGCCGCTTCTCCTGCAGCTGTGTCTCCGTCGCTCTTTTCACTGAGTCTGCGTCGCTCTCCTCGCGCTCTTTCACTGCAGACTGTGAAGTCACGGTTCAACTTCTTTCTACTTCTACCTGCCCTCGAGTCTCTCTCTTGATCGTTACTCGGCTGGGATCCTTACAGTGATTGTCTTTATTTTTGTTAGAGAAGGAGAATAGCGTTGAGTCTTCTAAACCTCTTCTACACCAAGCATAGTGAAATTGAGTTGTAAATGCCGGAGTGTGGCAACCAGGTGATTTTCACAGTAACTTCATTGCAGTGTTAATGTAAGCCTACTTGGGACACTAATAAAGATTATTATTATTAAATCATTGGAAGTACTTTATAGAATATTCCATTCTATTTGTTTATTAGAAACTTGCATAAGTGTATGCTGGGCCACCAACATTCTGTACTGTAAGTAACACCGAACTCATTCCTGTTACGAACACAAAGTAAATGCAAAAGGAGTCCACAGATCCAATCACGGTCCATCCTCCCAGCTCTTGCATCACCCCCTAAAAAAGTACTACCATTAAACTGATATAAGTTTTCACCTCCACTACCCTACCTATGCGTTTGACGTGATGGATTTGATGGCACTGTTGATGCCTTTTTCCATCACTTGCAGATGATTCTTTACTCAGAGAGTGGTTAGGGTGCGGAATGGACTGCCTGCTGTGATAGATGAGTCGGACACTTTAGGAACTTTCAAGCGGTTATTGGATAGGCACATGGAACACACCAGAATGACACGGAGTGGGATAGCTTGATCTTAGTTTCGGACAATGCTCGGCACAACATCGAGGGCCGAAGGGCCTGTTCTGTGCTGTACTGTTCTATATTCTATATATATATTGAGAGGAGGTTGATAGGTGATAATATTTATTATTGTCACATGTCGGCTTATGTTAATTAGCTGTAGTGAATTTGTCTTTTTGGTGGATAGGACATACCCAAACAGTTTCCCACATTATTAGGCAGATGCTCGTGTGATAGTTAGATTGTAAATCTTGGTTGTGGGACTGGCTAATTCCAGTATGTAGGTCTTGAGGGCTACAGTCAAAATGGCACCATAGCCTTTTTCGGGCTGTTTGTGCACACAGTGCACCAGGTCAGTTGAACAGTTTTTCATGATGATGCCTCCAGGATGAGACCACTATTTGTCACTTTACTTTACTGTCCCAGTATGATTGGTGAGCACCAGGTTCAGTAATATGATGGCCCTTGTGCCTTTGGTGGGGGGCAGCATATACTTTATGTTGGGGTGATGGTTCCTTTAAGAGCGAGGTGCCTGGGTTACCTGGCTTCCAGTAACTGATGACATTACCAAGTTGTATTCCATGTGTATGGTATAATATTTTAAAACTATATAGTTAATTGAAATGTCCTTAATAGTGAACTGAAGGGCAACACAGTAGCACAAATGGATAGCACAGTTGCTTCACAGCGCCAGGGTCCCAGTTCGATTCCCCGCTGGGTCACTGTCAGTGCAGAGTCTGCACGTTCGCCCCGTGTCTGCGTGGGTTTCCTCCAGGTGCTCCGGTTTCCTCCCACAGTCCAAAAACGTTCAGGTTAGGTGGATTGGCCATGCTAAATTGCCCTTGGTGTCCAAAAAGGTTAGGAGGGGTTATTGGGTTACGGGGATAGTGTGGAATTGAGGGCTTAATTGGGTCAGTGCAGGCCTGAGGGACAGAATGGCCTCCTTCTGCACTGTATGTTCTACATTCTATGAACTTCTTGGATAGCCAACCTGAGGAGAGAGACCTTTAGATACAACACTCCAGAATTAAAGAATACTCGGATCAGAGGAATTCTGACCCAGATGGATACTGTTAAAACGCTTTCGACGATTGTCTACAACTGGTGGGATGGTTGGAAGAGATTTGAAGGGACAACCTTGCTAGAAGTAAGCAGAAGGTCCAAGAAGTCTCAGCCGAAAAGCAAATTCATGAAACCATATTCTGACAAATTGGTTAATCTTCCAATTTCTGATAAGTATCTGACTTGAACTAATTGGAGGTGCAAGTCAAATGGATGTGGAAGAAAGGTTGAATTAGGAAGATCAGTTTTGAGTACTGTTATGGGCCTGGGTTTAGAGAACCCCAAAGTGTATCATGGAGTTCACCTGACCCACAACCTTTAATAGATTGTGGTTATGGAGAGCACAAGGGCCTACTTTACAGGTGTGATGCAACCGAGATCCAAGGTACTTGTAAAGCAAAACAACAACAAGAACAAAGAACAAATAAATGTACAGCACAGGAACAGGCCCTTCGGCCCTCCAAGCCCGTGCCGACCATACTGCCCGACTAAACTACAATCTTCTACACTTCCTGGGTCCGTATCCTTCTATTCCCATCCTATTCATATATTTGTCAAGATGCCCCTTAAATGTCCCTATCGTCCCTGCCTCCACTACCTCCTCCGGTAGTGAGTTCCAGGCACCCACTACCCTCTGCGTAAAAAAACTTGCCTCGTACATCTACTCTAAACTTTGCCCCTCTCACCTTAAACCTATGCCCCCTAGTAATTGACCCCTCTACCCTGGGGAAAAGCCTCTGACTATCCACTCTGTCTATGCCCCTCATAATTTTGTATACCTCTATCAGGTCGCCCCTCAACCTCCTTCGTTCCAGTGAGAACAAACCGAGTTTATTCAATCGCTCCTCATAGCTTATGCCCTCCATACCAGGCAACATTCTGGTAAATCTCTTCTGCACCCTCTCTAAAGCCTCCACATCCTTCTGGTAGTGTGGCGACCAGAATTGAACACTATACTCCAAGTGTGGCCTAACTAAGGTTCTATACAGCTGCAACATGACTTGCCAATTCTTATACTCAATACCGTACATGTTTATTTATGAATCCAGTTAACACTTTATAAACTCACAGTAAACATCTTAACAACTATCAGCACCAATAATCCCCACAGATAAAATATTCTATAAGTAACCCTTCATAACTTTGCTAACAACATCCAGAAGACAAAATGACCCTTTTTTACAGAAAGACAGCAGGTTTAAAGTTTCTACAGAAACAGGTATTACTTTGAAATCCTCAAATGATCTGGAGACGGTCTTTAGTTGCAAAGAGAGATCCTTATACAGCTGCTGGCTTTGCCTGCAGCTATCCAGCTCTGAAAGCGAAACTATAAAACACTATAGCTGCCTGCTCAAAAATAAAAGTGAAAGACAGCCAGCTCAGCTCCACCCACACTCTGACATCACTGCAGCTATTTGATAAACGCTCAGTTCTTAAAGGTACTCTCACATGACAGTTACAGATATCTGGGTTCATTGTACTTCTGTAACGAAATGTAACCCTCCCAGGATATCATCATTCTGGGGTTACCATTGACCAGAAACCGAACAGGACTAGCCATATAAAAATTACGGCTACAAGAGCAGTTCAGAGGCTAGGGGTCTTATGGTCTGTAATTTCCCTTCTGACTCTCAAAACCCTTCCACCATCTACAAAGCACAAGTCAGCAGTGTAATAGAATACTCTCCACTTTCCTGGATGAGTGCAACTCCAACAGCACTCAAAGCTTGACTCCATCCAAGACAAAGCAGCCCATTTGATTGGTACCCCATCCACAAACATTCACTTTTCTCCACCACCGACTAACGGTGACAGCAGTGTGTACTTTTCTCCACCACTGACTAACAGTGACAGCAGTGTGTACGATCGACAAGATGCACTGCAAAAACACACCAAGGCTCCTGAGGCAGCAACTTCCAAACCCACGACTGCTTTTGTTTAGAATGACCAGGGCAGCAGACACATGGGAATCTGCACCTGAAAGTTCCTCTCCAAGCCACTCACCATCCTCACTTGGAAATATATTACCATTCCTTCACTCACTGGGTCAAAATCCTGGACCTCCCTGCCTAACAGCACTATGGGTTTACCTACACCCCAGAGACTGCAGCAGTTCAAGAAGGCAGCTCACCACCTTCCCGAGGACAATAAGGGATGGGCAATAAATGCTGGCCCAGCCAGCGATGCCCACATCCCTTAAATTAATGAAAAGAACTGACTATGATGGAATGTAGTTATTAATATTCATGTTTTTTAATTTTTAGTGAGTAAAATTATTTTGTTTTAAACTGTGTATCTTGTGGCTTCATTCTTTTAGTAAATATCTTGGTTTTCAGATTCTAAAAAAGTGAAGACTTGACTGATCTCTATCGAGATCATAACGGTAGGTAATTCTCAGGTTGGTTTCCTCACCACCTATGCTAGCCATCGTCTTGGCTATCTTGGTCAGTGGCTATTGAGCCACTCTTGGGAGTGCAAGTTGTAATCTTTCACCAAATAGAGTTCAACATGGATTAGTACTGATTGTTTGCCCTGTCGTCATAAGATCTAATGTACTTTGGAATCCGTATGGACAACACCCACCTGTATTGGACATTTTTATTCCTGGAACGTGCTTGTCACTGGCAAAGCTATCATTTGTTCATCCCTAATTGTCTTTTGAGGATTGATTAATTTGTCCAAAAGAACAGGGGCATTCGGAGAGATGGTGGTGGAGGAGTTGAGGATGCTGGATCAAAGATGAGATTCCATGATAATTATGGTAGACTGCAGCATACCAGAGAGATTGTGGGTGATGCTATTGGCATAACTTGGCCACAATGTAACAGTGTTTCTTTAAAATAATAGGACTGCTGATTGAAGAGTGACATGTGCATAATTCCAGATTGGAATATCAGGTCGGAAGAGAAATGCAAAACGTTAGAGGAATAGAAAGTTTGTGATTTTGCTCAGTTGAACATATCTTTCTGAACGATAAATTAGGAAAATTGGACATTGGAAAGAGATATTTAACTGAATTTTAAACAATGAATATAGTCTTCCTTCACTTAATGCTCCCTTCCTTGAAGTTACCTTTTCAATGTATTAAGCAACTAGTGCTCTGAGCAAATCCTCCTTTTTGTCTCCTTTTCTCTAATTCCTTTTGCATCTGAACAGATATTTTTTATACATATTCGTTGCTGTAATTGTACAAGTAGGACAGTCAACTTGTCAGTGCCATCTGTAGGCAGCACAGTAGCATTGTGGATAGCACAATTGCTTCACAGCTCCAGGGTCCCAGGTTCGATTCCGTCTTGGGTCACTGTCTGTGCGGAGTCTGCACATCCTCCCTGTGTGTGCGTGGGTTTCCTCCAGGTAGTCCGGTTTCCTCCCACAGTCCAAAGATATGCAGGTTAGGTGGATTGGTCATGATAAATTGCCCTTGGTGTTGGGTGGGGTCACTGGGTTATGGGGATAGGGTGGAGTTGTTGACCTTGGGTAGGGTGCTCTTTCCAAGAGCCGGTGCAGACTCGATGGGCCGAATGGCCTCCTTCTGCCCTGTAAATTCTATGATAGGTGGTGCTGTCAGCATAACTTGGCCTTAGAGCCACGTAAGGCAAAGACCACGAACCAACCTTTGGAATCGTGTATGAGGAGAGTACTCATTTTAAAAGAAAAATGTGAACAATAAATCAGTTCTAAATTTAAAGAGATGTACAGCATATTTATAGTCCAAAAAGCAAGATGCATGACTGAAAATTAAAGATTAGTCAACACCGTCATTTAAAAGACATTCATGCCAGTTGTGGTTGAGCATGACCTGCAGAAAGACATGTCAACAAGTTCCTAATTCACCAATTTTAAATTTATTGGGTGTCAGATTATCCTCCACTGCCTAGACCCCAAAGTTTGTTAATTCATCAGCACCTAACTGGGATGCAGGCGATTGCATTCCTGCACAAAGAAACAAACTAACCAATTGTTGAATTAAAAGGTGCTGATTGACAGATGTTCCCCTTCTCCCAAACCTATTTCCCTCGCTGCACACCTCCCCTTTGCTCCCTGACCAAAGGGAGAACTTGTAAAATAGCTTTTCGCAAGTACAAATTTTAATTGCCTGCCTGCTTTCCCCATTACTGAGTTGATAGGTACATTCCCTTTAAGCTATCCCTGGAATCTTGCCTGTATCCTGAATTAATCTTTAAAATATTTCTAGAAATATTTTGACTTTTTTTTTTCTTGTTAAAGGCAGTTGCAGCAAAACTGGACCTTCCTGATGAGCTGGTTGGATACTTCAGCCTTTTCCTTATCCGAGAAGGAAGTGATGATATTTGTTCTTGTAAGTTTGTGGATTAAATTCCCAGCCTCATTTATATCCACACATTCCTCTCTTCAGTTAAATCTTGAAAAAAGTAAGCTATCAACATAAACATCTGTGTATTTAATTGGAAAATTTTAGTTGGTCCTGATTGACGATCCGTTTCGATTAGAGAAAGTTGAAAACTAATTGGAGCAGCAACGTGCTAATTTGTAGAAATGTTGGTCATGGGCCAACTCTTGTCTTTTTTCAATCTCTATCGCCTGTTGTCCTAATAAAAGCAAAGTACCACATCAGAAACTAAGTGTTTGGCAAGAAGCAAAGCCATATTGGACTCTCTTTCTCTCTCTCCACAGATGTTGCCAGACCTACTGAGTATTTCCAACACCTTCAATTTTTATTATAAAAATCACCATTCTTGCTATTAATAATCATCCATCCTGGGGATGAATTAGAAAAGTAACACATGACAGTAGGGATATTCTCCCCATAATCAGAAAAAGCACTCGGAAAGCTTTGTTTTTAAAATCATCTGGTAGGAAAATTATTTTGGAACAGATAAATACATTTAGTAGGACTACTTCCCTAAGTAATTAACAAAATGAATTAGCAGATACAGTAGTTAACACTGTCTTTACTGCTTCCTAGATCCCCAATTCAGATTGCAGAATGTATTATTTTCCTGCCAGCTGTAAAGGTTCTCCATTAAATTATTTTGAGAACAGTAGTTTAGTTTAAATACAGGCACTCCACATAAAACCACACTCGGATTGGCAGAGTTGGGCATGTCAACAGTGCTGCAGAAAAGGGGAAGTATTCACCACGCAGATGTATTGGGTGGATGTTCTTGAGAATCAAAGTTCCTTCTACTTGAGCAGAGTAGAAAAGGTGTTCCATTTTCTATCATGTATTTTAAATGCAAAAAAAGTACCCAATTAGCCTTCCAAAATTTTTGTTTTTTTTAAAATAGCTTTTTCACTTAACTAATTTCATTATTGAAATGCCTCTACTCTGCTTCTGTAGCTTGAATTGAAATGAAATGAAAATGGCTTATTATCACAAGTAGGCTTCAAATAAAGCTACGGTGAAAAGCCCCTAGTCACCACATTCCGGCGCCTGTTCGGGGAGGCTGGTACGGGAATTGAACCGTGCTGCTGGCCTGCCTTGGTCTGCTTTCAAAGCCAGCTCTTTAGCCCAGTGTGCACATCTATCTAGTGCATCAATGTGAATGCACTGCCTGCATCTTTTAATCTTTTCTTTGTCACTTTATTTCAATCTGACAGAATGGTGTGAAAGAGCAGACTAAGTGGTAACTCGGGTAATAAGAGTAGCCAAATATAACATAAAATAAATTAATAACAGTCAGAAACTGAACAGATACTACAAACTCCATTAGTATTTACTTTTTCTATTCATAGAAATTTTGAGCACAAACATCAATTTTATGAAATTGTTGTTATTCCTCAGTTGTACGAAAGCTGCAGGAGTTTGAACTGCCCTATATTTCAGTCACAAGCTTGAAAAACACTGAATACAGAATTGTGCTCCGAAAGAGGTAATAAATGAAGATAATTTTGCATTTTAAATTCTTTTGTAAAAGGATAAGTGACCTACTTTATAAAGATGCTTTTTTCAGTATTCTAAATTCTTCGGTAAATTATTGCTTTCAGTGAGAATTTTGTTCTGCTATGAATTTAAAATGTAATTGCAATGGTTTTCACTTTTTAGTTAAACCATGAAAGCAGTGATTATCTCTACATTTAATTGCCTGTTGAAAAGTTACAGAAAAAATGCACTGAATCAGGTGAAGAATGCAGTGTAATCCTTACCCAGTCGTTTTATGATACTGGATAAAAGCAAATTACTGCGGATGCTGGAATCTGAAATGAAAGAGAAAATGCTGGAAAATCTCAGCAGGTCTGGCAGCATCTGTAGGGAGAGAAAAGAACTAACGTTTCGGGTCTGATGACTCTTTGTCAAAGCTAACGGACAGAAAGTGGGAAATATTAATACTGGGGAGTGAGAATGAAAGATGAATCATAGCCACAGAAACCCAGGGAAACCGGGTGGTAATGGCAGTCCCAAGAGCGAACAAAACATGTGAAAGGTCAAACAGCAGGGAAACTAACATCAGAGGATGAACTGTAGATGTGGGGGGAGGGGAAGGGGGAAGCAAAGCGGAGAAAGGTGAAGGAAAGGTGGATAAGATTGGGGGGGGGGGGGATTAAATATATATTAAGAAAGAAAGAAATGTTAAAAGACAGTTAAAATGAAATGGGATGAAAACAAATGGGTCGAGGTGGGGTAGAGCTCATCATCTGAAGTTGTTGAATTCAATGTTCAGGCCGTAAGGCTGTAGCATGCCTAACCGGAAGATGAGATGTTGTTCCTCCAGTTTGTGTTGAGCTTCATTGAAAGTGAATGTCCGGTCTAGAGTTGCTAGATCTGTTCGAAATCTGGAGGAACAACATCTCTGCTTCCGGTTAGGCACACTACAGCCTTCCGGCAACATCGAATTCAACAACTTCCGATGATGAGCTCTCCCCCACCTCGGCCCATTTGTTTTCATCCCATTTCATTTTAACTGTCTTACCATTTCTTTCTTAATATATATTTAATTCCACCCCCTCCCACCCCCAATCTTATCCACCTTTCTCCTCTTTGCGTCCCCCTTCCCCTCCCCCCACATCTACAGTTCATCTTCTGATGTTTCCCTGCTGTTTGACCTTTCACATCTCTTGTCCTCTGGGGACTGCCATTAGCACTCTTTTTCCCCTTGGTTTCTGTGGCCATTAGCATCCAGTTTCTGTGGCTATGACTCCTCTTTCTCACTCCACAGTATAAATATTTCCCACTTTCTCTGTTAGCTTTGACAAAGAGTCATCGGACTCAATGTTAGCTCTTTTCTCCCCTTACAGATGCTGCCAGACCTGCTTGAGATTTTTCAGCATTTTCTCTTTGGTTTTATGATACTGCCTGCACTAATAGGCTAAACATGAGGTTGCTGATATTGCATTTTAGAGAATGTGTTTCAGACATTTAATGTGAATCCATACTTTTGGATTCTTTGGTCGGATAATAAGTTGTCACTTTATGAAAACGGTGCAACTTTGTAAACGGTTTTAAAAAATCATTCCTGAGATGTGGGGGTCTAGGCCAGCATTTCCTGTCCATCGGTAATTGCCCTTGGAAAGATGGTGGTGAGTAGCTGACTTGAACAGCAATACATGTGATGTAAGTACACCCACAGTGCTGTTCGGAACAGAGTTCAACCATTTCCAGCAAATGGTGAGATGAATTGGCAAGCAACAAGGACTCATTCATTAAATGTTTTTAAGATAAAGATAGTTTTTTGAAGAATAAAGGGATTAAGGGTTATGGTGTTCGGGCCGGAAAGTGGAGCTGAGTCCACAAAAGATCAGCCATGATCTCATTGAATGGTGGAGCAGGCTCGAGGGGCCAGATGGCCTACTCCTGCTCCTAGTTCTTATGTTCTTATTTCAACACCGCAACAATGAAGGAATGGTGGAGCTGCTATTGTGCTAAATGGGATAGATTTCGAACAGATCTAGCAACTCTAGACTGGACATTCATGAGGTGCTGTGGGCCATTTGCAGCAGCAGAATTGTACTCTGCTACAATCTGTAACCTCATATCAGTAACCAGGCATATCCCCACTCCAAGCCAGGGATCAACTCTGGTTCAATGAAGAGTGCTGAAGGGCATGCCAGGAGCAAAACCAGCCATACCTAAAATGAGGTGTCAACCTAGTGAAGCTACAACACAGGATTACTTGCATGCCAAACAGCAAGTGATAGACCGAGCTAAGTGATTCCGCACCCAACAGATCAGATCTAAGTGTCACCACACCCAGTCATGCATGGTGGCGGGAAATTAAACAATTCACCGGAGGAGGAGGCTCCACAAATATCCCTGTTCCCAATGATGGGGGAACCCAGCACATCAGTGTGAAAGATAAAAGAAGCCTTTGCAACAATTTTCCACCAGAAGTGCTGAGTGGATGGACCATCAGCCAATTTGATTCACTCCATGAGATATAAAACCGCTGGATACATGGAATCTTTATAAAGAGGAGCAAAATACCACAGATGCTGTAAATCTGAAGAGGAAAGGGGTGTTGGGACAAAAAATATATTTAAAAAAAACATTTTAAAAGGGGGTCAAGAGAGTTCATAGTCTGAAGATGTTGAACTCCATTTTGTGGCCAGAAGCTTGTAATGAAACCTACTGGTGCTGTTTCTGCAGTATGTGTTTTTCACTGAAACATTGCAGCAGGCCTAGAATGGACATAAGAGCAAAATGGTGAGATGAATTGGCAAGCAACAAGGATCAGGCTTGCAGAATGAGTGAAAATGTTCCACAAAGCAGTCACCAGCCTGCATTTAGTCTCCCCAGTGTAGAGGAGATCACATTGGGAGCATTGAATACAGTGGACCAAATTGAAGGAGGTGTAATTAAAGTGCTGCTTCATCTGAAAGGAGCAGGAGGGGTGTACGGTAATGCGGTTAGGTGTTGTACCTTCTATGGTTGCATTGGAAGGTGCCATGGGAAAGGGAAGAGGAGTTGGGGGGGGGGGGGGGGGGGGGGGGGGGGGATGGTTAAGCTATTGCGCCCAATTCAGGTCACCACATTTCAGGAACGATGTGAGGGTCCTTAAGAGAATTCCGAGGAAATTTACCAGAATGGTTCAGTGATGAGGGATTTTAGCTATAACACTAGGTTGGAGAAACTGGAGCTGTTCTCCTTGGGTCTTGTAAGTAAACAGCGGAAGTTCTACTAAATTTTGTTGACCGTAAGTAGAGACAAAAAAGTAAAACATGAAACCATTTTATATTCGAAGAAGTTGAGTTGACATTGTTTGGGCACAATGGAATTTGAGATGAAAGGGGAAAATATATCTCCGGAAATTTGTTTAGCTGAATTGTGCTAACTATTGGGTATGTCCTGAGAGCAGCTCTGTGTGGGGAGAAGGTGTGAAAATTGTGAATTTGAAGTAGCCATCCAGTTCCGAGTCAGAGAACTTTGGTTTTTCAGAAAGCAGTTTGTTTCTGAAGCTTCATTTTGGATTCCACATCTGAGTGCAAGTGTTTGAGGAGTCGTTTGGCATACCTTTATTCATAGAATTTACAGTGCAGAAGGAGGCAATTCGACCCATCAAATCTGCACTGGCCCTTGGAAAGAGCACCCTACTTAAACCCACACCTCCACCTATCCCAGTAATCCCACCTAACCTTTTTGGACATACCATGACCAATCCACCTAAACTGCACATCTTTGGACTGTGGAAAGAAACCGGAGGAAGCTCACGCAGACTCTGGGAGAACATGCAGACTCTGCACAGACAGTGACCCAAGCTGGGAATTGATCCCGGACCCTGGTTCTGCCAGGATTAAAGTATCAACAATTCTTTGCTTTGGATAATATTACTGGATTTTATAGTTCAACATCTTAGTGAGTTGTTGCCAAGAAGGTTTGCATGTATATTTTTAAACAAGTTTTTTTTTTAAAGGCGTTGTACTGTAAAACTGTAACTGTGTAGCTTTATTGAGGTTTTTAATCCTAAAGGTGTTACTGGAGTTCTCTACATTGCTCTTTCTCCTCATTTGAAATTTTTTTAAATGAATTATGATCAGTCAGACAAGCTTCCCTCTGGAATCTGGCTTGCTCAGCAAATACCATCTGCTGAGGTTGTAACAGGCTCATGAACACATTTAATGTTTTGGGCAAATGTTGTGGGGATATGAAGAACCTTTTTGCGCAGCAAGTGAATATAATCTGAAGTTTGCTGGGTATTCGGGTAGTATAAACGGAGAAGATGACTGATTTCAAAAGGAAATTAGATATGCACTTGAGGGAAATAAGGGTTATCAGGTTACAGGTGTGAAACTGGTTGGATTGCTCTAAAGAGAGTCTACATGGACTATGAGCTGAATGGCTTCCTTCTTTGCTGCAATGACTCTTGAGTTTCTTATTGACTGGAGAAGCAACAGAGTAGCTCAGAATATGTGCTGACTCACAGTGATGTATGAAAGCTTCATATTATAGCGATTATAGGAAGGAAGAAGTTTTAGTTGATTTCTCCAGGAAAAGGAATTGTTGATGAGGAAATCAAATGTTTGCATGAGTTTTTCTTCTGCTTAAGTATCTTTTCAAAATTTTTCTCATTTCTGGAA
This sequence comes from Scyliorhinus torazame, assembly GCF_047496885.1. Classification (NCBI taxonomy): domain Eukaryota; kingdom Metazoa; phylum Chordata; class Chondrichthyes; order Carcharhiniformes; family Scyliorhinidae; genus Scyliorhinus; species Scyliorhinus torazame. Next base: position 256,489,616 of record NC_092710.1, read on the forward strand.
GTGTTCATTTCTCAGCTGTAGGATGACTTCCTTGTAATAATGCGCAACATTGACATGAGTTTTTAAACTAAAAACAAAAATAGGCTGGGAATAATCGGGTTTGGCAGTATCTCTGGAGGGAGAAACAGTTAACATTTCAGATCTGTAACTTTCATCATAGAATTAGATTATCATAGAATTTACAGTGCAGAAGGAGGCCATTCGAGTCTGCACCGGCTCTTGGAAAGATCACCCTACCCAAGGTCAACACCTCCACCCTATCCCCATAACCCAGTAACCCCACCCAACACTAAGGGCAATTTTGGACACTATGGGCAATTTAGCATGGCCAATCCACCTAACCTGCACATTTTTGGACTGTGGGAGGAAACCGGAGCACCAGGAGGAAACCCACGCACAGCCGGGAATCGAACCTGGGACCCTGGAGCTGTGAAGCATTTGTGCTATCCACAATGCTACCGTGCTGCCCAACTACTTCTGATGCGAGGTCGCAGATCTGAAACGTTAACTCTTTTCCTGACCGACCCAAGAATTTCCAGCATTTTCGATTTTAAATTCAGAATTATAGCATCCAGTTTATTTAACATTTGTGACTTGGATTATTGCCTGATCATTATAGAAACTTACAGCACAGAATGAGGCCATTCAGCACATTGTGCTTCTGCCCATTTGCATTTATCTTGGAAAGTTTTTTTGAAAATATTTTTATTAGATTTTTAACATTTTATACATGAAACAGGGAACATAAAATTGGAAAAATAACGAAACCACCTCCCCCTCACATTTCAACCGCTACACAAGAGACTCAACCCCCTCCCTAACAGTTGACGGTGACCAACTCTTTAAAGAATAAATGGGCACCATCTCTTGTAAATAGCCCCCCCTCAAGATGAGCTTAACCTTCTCGAGGTACAGGAAATCCATCAATTCAACCAACGAGGCAAAGGCTAAAACATCGCCTCCTCTGCAGCTCCGGTAGGTCCGATATTCAAATATGACCCCCAGGGCACTGGGCTCCAAGTCTATTTGCAAGACATGGTGCTGAAGAATGAGCCCCCAAATTTTCCCAACTTCGGGCAGGACCAGAACATGTGGGCATGGTTGGCCGAGCCCCTCCCACACCGCTCGCAAGTGTCTTCCACCCCCCCTTGGCCTTAATCCCCTCGAGTGACACAATGTCCTTGTCCAGATTCCTCCCATAGATCGCCGAAATGACTCCCCTTCCAATCCCATCACCGACAAATTATTTGCTCAGGTCGGCATCAACTTCTATCGCGTCCCTGATTTAAAATGCTGCCTGGTCTGCCTCCTATCTTCAGTGTGGCCACCACCTGAATTTCCCTGGGGCAAACAGGAGTGACGCCATTGCCAGTGCCCGCAACCCTGACCCCCTACACGAGCCTGCCTTCATCCTCATCCAAATTGTCTCCAGCTTCCTACACCAACCCTGCACCTTCTCTGCATTCGCCACCTAATTATAGTATATCAGATTTGATAGTCAAACCCCTCAACTGTCGCCCTCTCTGAAGCACTGTTTTACGAATCCTAGCTACCTTGCCAGACCAGATAAATGACAAAATCAACTATTCCACCCACATGAAAAATGCTTTCGGCAAGAAGACTAGTAAGCTTTTGGAATAAAAGTAAATTCTGTGGTTAAAATATTCATCATTACCAATTGTATTTGGCCTGCCAATGATCTAGGAAGGCTGCCCCCCCCCTCCCCACTCTGCAAATCCACCATGACCCTACCCACTAGGCATGTAAAGTTCAATTTATGGAGCCAGCCTGGCCCAATCGCCCCCTAACTCCCTTCCCAGCGGTGAAACCAAAAACCACTTTCGCCTTTGAATCCCGAAAACACCCCAAATCGCTTAAACAGCCCCATGAAATGCGGGGACCAGATCCAAAATATACAAAAGGTAATTGGCATACAAAGGCACCCTATGCTCCACATACCAACCCACCCCCAGCTATCGTCCTCTACTCATACGAGCAATGGCCAAGGGTTCCAACGCCAGCGCAAACAAGAGCAGGGGGTCATGGGACACCTGTCTTGTTCCCTGTGTAGCTGAAAGTATCCCGAGTTCATTTAATTCGTATAAAAACATGCCTTTATATCCTTGTATAATAATTTGACCCACGCCATCAACTTCGGCCCAATCTCAAACTGTTTCAACACCAACAAATAGCTCCACTCCACCCAATTAAAAGCCTCCACGTCCAACCACCTCCTCACCCCCCCCCCCCCCCCCCCCCCCTTTCCGACAGGGAAAGCACCACATGTAGCCAGAGCTGCACATTTAGAGGACAACTGCCTACACTTTAAGCCCTGACTGGTCCTTCCCAACCACCTGCGGTAGACACTCCTCCAGCCTAAGCAGCAACACATGGCAAGGACCTTGGCATCTACATTTTGCAGTGATATTGGCTGATAAGACCCACACTCCACTGGGTCCTTATCTTTCTTTACCAAAAACGAAATTGATGCTTGCCCCGTTGTCCCTGGAAGCATCCCCCTTCTTACCACGTCCTCTAACATCTTCTCCTACTGCGGTGTCAGCCTGTCCACAAACTTATAAAATTCGACTGGCAATCCATCCAGTCCCGATCCCTTACCGCATCGCCATCCGAATCCAGCCCTATCCCTCTTTTCCACTGTGGACACTTCAACCTCTCCAAAAACTCCCTCGTATCCGACTGGTCTTCCAGGGGCTCTGATCTATACAACCTCTTATACAATTTCTCAAATGCCCTATTCGCTTGCTGTCATCAGCCCCCTCACCCCATCCCAAACCTGAACAATCTTCCGGGAGGCCACCTCCACCCCCTTCAATGCCTCAGTGCTCCCACACCAACTCCAACATCTTTCCAAGAGCCTGCTTTATTGAGGCCAGTGCATCTTCCACTGACTGTTGAGAGTTCCCATCATCTCCGTCCCATGCAGTTCTAAATGCTTGGCAAATTGCCACTCAAACTCCACCACCATCACCTCTGACATCATACCCACTGTAATGGGTGCAGCCCCACCCAGCTAGCTTTCTCCCGCCATCTTTCCTTTCACATAACTCTGCACCGTGCTCAAGTCTGCTGGCGGACTAGCACTTTTTCTTGCTGTATTCTTTCGTTGGGATTTTGATATCCTCTGATACCCACTACTTGGAGAAAGTTTGCATGAAAGTCCCATAAAAACTGGGTGGAAAGGTCCAAGAACTGAAGTGGGAGCCACCCAATATGCGACCTGCACCTATCTACATTTAGCCACCGGATGCTCCAGCTAGGAAAGTTACCATGGAAGCAAACCACCTTCTTGGGAAGCTTGACACGGTACATGTACAGATAACCACCTTGTACTGATCATATTTTGCTTGCAGCTACTGGGATACTGCTTATGACAATGATGTTATGGAAAATCGGGTTGGATTGAACCTCTTGTACGCCCAGGTAGGTGGAGTTTTGGTTACCAAATATTTGCAACTCGAGTTCTGGAGAAGTGTCACATGGGCTCAAAATGTTAACTCTGTTTTTGTCTCTCCACAAATTATACCAGACTTGCTGGGTTTATCTAGCATTTTATGTTTTTATTCATAATTCGGTAGAATCATTTTCAAATTTAATCTGCCCGTCACAGGCTTCTGAATTTCAATCAGCAGATTGTCAAATGAATGACCCAAAATATTGCAGAAAACCTTTTTTCTCTTTGCCTTCCCTTGAGGTTCCAATATGCCTTTATAATGCTTCCTACCAAAGTTAATGGTGTTGATTGATCAGCATTCATAACCACACCCCCACGCCTTTTTAACAGAACAAAATAATCATCATGCAAATATATTTTCTAGATACTTTTGAACAAAGTTCCTCTCTGGCCATTTACTCTGGTGATGAATTCTAGGGAAATTCCATTTTTTTAAACTAGCAAAGTCTGGACCATTAGTGTTGCATGAGTCCAGAAATGACATTGTATGCTTTCTCTCTTGCATGCAAACAAAATATTGCATGATTATTAATGTGTGTTAGGACTTGGAGGTGCAGTCAACTTCCAAGATGGCAGGTTTAAATGGCTGATTTGCATCAGTGCTTTATAAAACATTGGCAGGAAAGCTAATATTGTTCTTAATGCATGATCACCAAATGTTACCTGGTGATTTAGCACAATGCTATTTGTGGGATCTTGCTATGCCCAGATAGACTGCTTGCCTGCATTACTATAAGGACTGCATTTTAAAGGTACTTCGACAGTTGTGAAGTGCCTTGGGGCGTCCTGAAATAGTAAATAATGGGGGAGGGGGGAGGGGGGGGGGGGGGGATAGTCATCTGTACATACATCTGTCTAGTCCTTGATGCATGTGCAGATGTAACAGCCACAGCATCACTAGAAGGCAGCATCAGAGACTGGTATAAAGGGTCCAGCCCAAGGGAGGATCCACCTCTTTCAGAAGCACAGGGCTAGTGAGCAGCAGCAGACAGAGACAGCTCAGCATAGGCAGTTTACCTTAGCTTCACTGGTCATACCTCTTGACTATTATATCTAGTTAAGCTCTGGAAACAGAACAAACCCACTGAATAAAGTATTTGTGTTAACTGGAAGTCAACAATCTTTATTCAGACTTCGAGAATAACATAGGGGGTTTAGTTCAGAATCTGTTGTGTTTTGACCCAAATTACACTATTAGTGCTTCCCAAACTTTTTCCCCCTGTGATTCCATTTGAATGCTTTTAAATTGGTATGTGCAGCTTGCCATTTTGTTAAATTCTTTGTAAGTGATGTGCCCCAAGCCCTGTAAAGGCTTCATGTGATGTAGTGTTTATGCTCCAAAGAATTAGATGCTCTGCAACACCGTTTCCTCCTTTCCTAATTGTACTAATGCGGATCAGATCGTTCTATCCCTTAAATGGAGTCTAGCTGCAGTCGCATTGCTCATAGCAGGGGTGTTCTAGGCCAGTCAGTCTAACCCTGGTGGTGGTGAAGTTACTAGATAGAATTCTGAGGGTCAGAATATGTCTGCAAACCCCACACAGACAAGGGGCAGGATCGAACCTGAGCAAGGCTTTTTATAACGTCCCTCGTGGCAGACAGGTCCGGAAAGTAAGAGTCCGTAGGATTCAACGCAAAGTGACACATTCGATCAAAAATTGTCTGAGAGGCAGAAAGCAGAGGGTGATGGTAGAACGATGTTTCTGTGACTGGAAGACTGTTTCCAGTGAGGTTCTGCAGGGCTCTGTGCTGGAGCCCTTACTATTTGTGGTGTAAATTAATTGTTTGGACTTGAATGTAGGCGGTATGATCAAGAAAATCATGGATGACATTATTTGTAGGGTGGTAAATAGTGAGGATACCCATAGACTGCAGGAGGATATCAATGGACTCGTCAGGTGGACAAACCAGTGGCAAATGGAATTCAACCTGGTAAAGTGTGAGGTAATGCACTTGGCAAGGGCAAACCAGGCAATGGATTACACTATGAATGGCAGCACCCTGGAAAATCCTGAAGATCAGATGGAGCTTGGAGTGCATATCACAGATCCTTGAAGATGGCAGGGTAGATAAATAATGTGGTTAAGAAGGCATATGGAATACTTGCCTTTATTAGCCGAAGCATAGAATACAAGAGCCTGGGGGTCATGCTGGAACTTAATAAAATGTTAGTTAGGCTACATCTGGAGTACAGTACTGCGGGCAGTTCTGGTCACCACATTGTGGTTTTCTTTGTGATTTTTGTTCTCTGGATGGATGTTGTAGTGTTCACAAAGACAACAGAAACTAAGTTCATTAACAAAGCTAACATTTATTTACACGAATTAATTAAGCTTGACCACTATAGTAAACAATAGTCTAGTAATCGACAATCTACTCTCAACTAACGCTAGTCTCTGCTATCTATAACTGTACTGTCCTCTGTATCACTCTCTCCCAGAAGTCTGAGTCAGTGCTTTATATAGTTCTGCATCTAGCTCCATCTAGTGATTAATTATGATATGATATTAACCCTTTGTATTCTGAACATTCCCATAATGTCTCACACATTATAGGAATGCACTGGAGAAGGTGCAGAGGAGATTTACCAGAATGCTGCCTAGGTTAGAGGGTCTCAGCTATGAGGTAAAATAGGATGGGTTGGAGCTGTTTTTCATGGAGCAGTGAAGGTTGAGAGGGAGGCCTGATAGAGATAAGAACAAAGAAATGTACAGCACAGGAACAGGCCCTTCGGCCCTCCAAGCCCGTGCCGACCATGCTGCCCGACTAAACTGCAATCTTCTACACTTCCTGGGTCCGTATCCCTCTATTCCCATCCTATTCATGTATTTGTCAAGGTGCCCCTTAAATGTCACTATCGTCCCTGCTTCCACCACCACCTCCGGTCACGGGTTCCAGGCACCCACTATCCTCTGCGTAAAAAAACTTGCCTCGTACATCTACTCTAAACCTTGCCCCTCACCTTAAACCTATGCCCCCTAGTAATTGACCCCTCTACCCCGGGGAAAAGTCTCTGACTATCCACTCTGTCTATGCCCCTCATAATTTTGTAGACCTCTATCAGGTCTCCCCTCAACCTCCTTCGTGCCAGTGAGAACAAACCGAGTTTATTCAACCGCTCCTCATAGCTGATGCCCTCCATACCAGGCAACATTCTGGTAAATCTCTTCTGCGCCCTCTCTAAAGCCTCCACATCCTTCTGGTAGTGTGGCGACCAGAATTGAACACTATACTCCAAGTGTGGCCTAACTAAGGTTCTATACAGCTGCAACATGACTTGCCAATTCTTATACTCAATGCCCCGGCCAATGAAGGCAAGCATGCCGTATGCCTTCTTGACTACCTTCTCCACCTGTGTTGCCCCTTTCAGTGACCTGTGGACCTGTACTCCTAGATCTTTGACTTTCAATACTCTTGAGGGTTCTACCATTCACTGTATATTCCCTACCTGCATTAGACCTTCCAAAATGCATTACCTCACATTTGTCCGGATTAAACTCCATCTGCCATCTCTCCGCCCAAGTCTCCAGACAATCTAAATCCTGCTGTATCCTCTGACAGTCCTCATCGCTATCCGCAATTCCACCAATCTTTGTGTCGTCTGCAAACTTACTAATCAGACCAGTTACATTTTCCTCCAAATCATTTATATATACTACAAACCGCAAAGGTCCCAGCACTGATCCCTGTGGAACACCACTGGTCACAGCCCTCCAATTAAAAAAGCATCCTTCCATTGCTACTCTCTGCTTTCTATGACATAGCCAGTTTTGTATCCACCTTGCCAGCTCACCCCTGATCCCGTGTGACTTCACCTTTTGTACTAGCCTCCAATGAGGGACCTTGTCAAAGACCTTACTGAAGTCCATATAGACAACATCCACTGCCCTACCTGCATCAATCATCTTAGTGACCTTCTCGAAAATCTCTATCAAGTTAGTGAGACACGACCTCCCCTTCACAAAACCATGCTGCCTCTCACTAATATGTCCATTTGCTTCCAAATGGGAGTAGATCCTGTCTCGAAGAATTCTCTCCAGTAATTTCCCTACCACTGAAGTAAGGCTCACCAGCCTGTAGTTCCCTGGATTATCCTTGCTACTCTTCTTAAACAGAGGAACGACATTGGCTATTCTCCAGTCCTCCCGGACATCCCCTGAAGACAGTGAAGATCCAAAGATTTCTGTCAAGGCCTCAGCAATTTCCTCTCCAGCCTCCCTCAGTATTCTGGGGTAGATCCCATCAGGCCCTGGGGACTTTGGGGGGCCCTGGGGTGCAAGTTTGAGGGGCATAGATAGGTTGAAAGGAAAGCACTTTTTCCATTCGTAAAAGGGTCAATCACCAGGGGACATAGATTTACGGTGGAAGGTTAAGAGGGAGTTGAGAAACTTTTACAGTCAGAGGATGGTGGGAGTCTGGAACTCGCTGCCTAAAATTGAGTCAGAAACTCATGTAACATTCCTTTTTAGATAATCACTTGGGCTGCCTTGAACCCCAGGGCTGTGATCTAAGCACTAGAAAATGGGATTTGTGTAGTCAGATCTTTGACCGGCATGCACATGATGAGCAGAATAGCCGCATCCTGTGCTGCAAACATCTCTGAAACGCGAGGCAGCAAAATAGGAAGCTGGCTTCTGCATATTATGCGAAAGCCCAGCCAGACACTTGCTGTGGAGCATGCCAGGGATTGGTGTTCAATAAAGTTCCATTAGGCAGCTCCATGGTTGCCATTACCATCTTGGACCTTGAGATCCCAAAATTGTTCAATGATCTGACTGGGGATCCTAGCCTGTGGTTTTGAAGCCACTGCATTTTCATAATTACAAGCAGGATACATTCACTTGATCTTTCCTGCTCAAGATATTAGCACCTTCAAAGCACAGATGTGAATGGATGATTATCTTTGGAATGAAAGGTTGAAGTAAAATAAATGGGCTCGGGTAAATGGTCACAAAATGTTGAACAACTGCCTGCCTTCAAGTTCTTTCCTCAGTGAAAACTCATGTTTGGAGCAAGCGCACACGCTACTATTGTGTTATCTTGATAGTATATTTAAACAAAAGCTAGTTCTCCCTAATTAGATGAATTCCTTTTGTTATAGACAGTCGCAGATATTGAACGTGGGTGGATCCTTGTAAATAAGGAGCAACACCGACAGCTGAAATCACTTCAAGAAAAAGGTTCCAAGAAGGAGGTGAGTTAGGTATTCTGGTACGTGGACTGGACACATCAAAATGAAAGCCTATTAGTGCCAAAAATTCTGAAATCTGAATCACTTAATCTGTGTTACATGTCTGTCTTCCTATGCCAATGTGACTACTGCTTTTTGAATGCAGATCTACATGGTCCAGGTGAGCAGAGGAGATTGTGGAGGTGGATGGTCAAAGATATGAATTTCAGATTGTCACTTTTAATCATTGAGTTAGCTTTGAATTGGGCTTGACATTGTCCCTTGTAGAAAATCTCATTGTTGTTGAGTGACATACTGTAGTACTGAGAAAATTACAGTAGTAATGTGTTTGGTACAGAAAAGCTTTTAAGTTTGCCGAATACATGATGAAAATCATTGCTACGCATTGGGCATTCCAATTCAGTTGCCTAATAACTCCTGTACTTGTTCATCTGCATTGGTTTTTTGCTCCCTAATGCATTGAATTTAAAATCATAAGCAATTTGATCCAAAGCAAAGTTCTCAGTTGCCTTGACCAATCCCTTCTCAAACCTTTCTGCCTCTTTTTTTTAAACTTTCTCACTCAACATTTATTCCAGCATTTGTCCCTTTATTCTTTGAAATAATTTTCTTCTTCTGCAACGCCCTCACTTTATTTATTTCCATCCCTTTCACTAAGTGCATGAGATGTTTTCTGTTTGTTATGGGGAAGTTACTGGAATCTATAATGGAGTAGGTGACTGAGCACTTGGAACTGATCAATGTTTGCATGAATTTATAAAAGGAATGTCATATCTGAGCATTCAAGTTCAATTTCTTGATGAGGCCACTAAAATTGTAAATGGGGGAGAGCTGTGGATGTAATCTGCAGGGAGATCTGAAAAGCTTTTTTAGTGTTTTCTGCAAGAGATTAGCAAAACTTAAAGTATTGAAGATAACTTTGAGGCATGATTTGTGGTGGGGAGGTAGGCAACAGAGAATCATAGATTGTTTACAGCACAGAAAGAATCCATTCCAGCTCTCTGCAAGAGGAACTTTGCTAATGCCAGTCCTCTGCCTTTTCCTTGTAGCCCTGCAAATCTTTCTCTTCAGATAATTATCCATTTCCCTTATTGAAAGCCATAATTGAATCTGCCTCCTATACACGTGCAAGCAGGTACAGGGTTTCCCAAACATTTCCAGCTGCGGAACCCTTTTGACCTCCAAAGAGGTGGCGGCGCATTGGTTAGCCTGCTGCCTAACGGCACCGAGGACCCGTGTTCGATCCCGGCCCCAGGTCACTTTCCATGTGGACATCCCCATGTTTGTGTGGGTCTCACCCCCAGAACCCAAATGAAACAAAATGAAAATCGCTTATTGTCACGAGTAGGCTTCAAATGAAGTTACTGTGAAAAGCCCCTAGTCTCCACATTCCGGCACCTGTTCGGGGAGGCTGGTACGGAAATTGAACCGTGCTGCTGGCCTGCCTTTATCTGCTTTAAAAGCCAGCTATTTAGCCCAGTGCGCTAAATCAGCCCCTGATGTGTAGGCTAGGTGGATTGGCCATGCTAAATTTGCTCCTTTAATTGGGAAAAATCTAATCTTCACGCTCTCCATCAGGTCCCCAGTTTTTGAAATTATATTCCTGAGGTTCACCTTATTTATGCAAATAGTGAATGACAGTGATCCAATCACTGACCTATGTGGAACACCACTTTTGCTATTCCAAATAACTATCTTTATCCCCTACTCTTCCTGTTTTGTAGCCAGCTTGCTGCCATCCTGCTAGTTGTTCCCTGTCTCTACTTGTTCCCTCCAAATGCTCTGACCTTAGCCGGGAGTCTGTTGTGCAGTACCTTAATTTTTTTTTTTAAATGTTAATAATCTTTATTGTCACAAGTAGGCTTACATTGTAATGAAGTTACTGTGAAAAGCCCCTCGTCGCCACAATCCGGCGCATGTTCGGGTACACGGAGGGCTGATTCAGAATGTCCAATTCACCTAACGTGCATGTCTTTCAGCCCTTGTGGGAGGAATCCAGAGCACCCAGAGGAGTCCTTGATTGCCTGTTGCCCGGTTAATGCAGGAGCGTGATGGTAACTCACAATGAGGAATGGTCTGTGATGCTCCTCAGCTATGGTTTATGTCTGACTCCTGTCTGTCTGCTGCCAGCACGCTGACTCGCCGGCTCAAGTTTGAGTGATGTTCTGCGCTACATTCTTTTGTACCTTTGCTCTAGAGAGGGATTAGGGTTGAGGGTCGAGGATTCACTGAATCATGCCTGATTCTTATCTCTGCGATTGAAACATTCACTCACTCTGTGAAGGCCTAACCGTCTGGGGCATGGAGGCCCACTGAGAACCTTGTGTCCCGATGGGGAGAAAGGCCAACTGGGCGGTGGGTTAATGATTGAGGTATGAAGGCAGTGAACAACAACAATGTAGTGACAGATCAAAATGTGACAAATGACAATGTCCCCCAACTACTGGTACTTAATTCACCCATGCCCATGATGTGCCCCTACAACACAGTGGGCTAAACAGCTGGCTTGTAATGCAGAACAATGCCAGCAGCGCGGGTTCAATTCCCGTGCCGGCCTCCCCGAACAGGCGCTGCAATGTGGCGACTGGGGCTTTTCGCAGTAACTTAATTGAAGCCTACTTGTGACATCAAGTTATTATTATTATTAGATCCTTTTTTGTACAAGATGTTCATTGCCTGGTACTTGTGTGGCGCGAATGTAACTTGCCAATTGTCAGCGCAAGCCTGAATATTATCCAGGTCTTGCTGCATTTGGACATGGACTGCTTCATTATCTGAGGAGTTGTGAATTGTACTGAACATTGTCCAGTCATCTGCAAGCATCCCCACTTCTGACCTAATGATGGAAGGGAGGTCATTGATGAAGTGGCTAAAGATAGTTGGGCTTAGGACACCTGCAGTGATATCCTCGAGCTGAGATGATTGACCTCCAACCACGACAACCATCTTCCTTTGTCCCAGGTATGACTCCACCCAGCAGAGAGTTTCACCCCTGATTCCCATTCATTCCAGTTTAGCTAGGGCTCCTTGGTGCCATTACTCGGTCAAATGCTGCCTTGATGTCAAGGGCAGTCACTCTCGCCTCACCTCTGGCATTCAGCTCTTTTGTCCATGCTTGAACTAAGGCTGAAATGTCAGGAGCAGAGTAACCCTGGCAGAACCCATCTGAGCACCTGTGAGAAGGTTATTGCTGAATAAGTGCCACTTGATAGCACTGTTGATGACTCCTTCCATCACTTTGTTGATGATGGAGAGTGTTTTTTAAAAATATTTTATTGAAAATTTTTGGTCAACCATCACAGTACATTGTGTATCCTTTACACAATAATATAACAGTATAAATAACAATGACCTGTTTTATAAACAAAGAATAAATAAAATATAACAACAACTAAAACTAAATGGCAACTGTCTTGTCTCAGATAAACACTCTCCAAAAATATGATTTAACAGTCCAATATACAATTATTTATAGCAACGACCTAGACATATTATACATATATGTTAATAACCCTGAGACTCCTTCTGGTTCCTCTTCTCCCCCCGGGCTGCTGCTGCTGCTGCCTTCTTTTCCATTCCCTCTATCTTTCTGTGAGGTATTCGACGAACGACTGCCACCGCCTGGTGAACCCTTGAGCCGATCCCCTTAGGACGAACTTAATCCGTTCCAGCTTTATAAACACTGCCATGTCATTTATCCAGGTCTGCACCCCCGGGGGCTTGGCTTCCTTCCACATCAACAGTATCCTGCGCCGGGCTACGAGGGACGCAAAGGCCAAAACATCGGCCTCTTTCGCCTCCTGCACTCCCGGCTCTTCTGCAACCCCGAATATAGCCAACCCCCAGCTTGGTTCGACCTGGACCCCCACTACTTTCGAAAGCACCTTTGTCACCCCCACCCAGAACCCCTGTAGTGCCGGACATGACCAGAACATGTGGGTGTGATTCGCTGGGCTTCTCGAGCATCTCGCACACCTATCCTCTACCCCAAAAAATTTACTGAGCCGTGCTCCAGTCATATGTGCCCTGTGTAACACCTTAAATTGAATCAGGCTTAGCCTGGCACACGAGGACGATGAGTTTACCCTACTTAGGGCATCCGCCCACAGCCCCTCCTCAATCTCCTCCCCCAGCTCTTCTTCCCATTTCCCTTTCAGCTCATCTACCATAATCTCCCCTTAGTCCCTCATTTCCCTATATATATCTGACACCTTACCGTCCCCCACCCATGTCTTTGAGATTACTCTGTCCTGCACCTCATGCGTCGGGAGCTGCGGGAATTCCCTCACCTGCTGCCTCGCAAAAGCCCTCAGTTGCATATACCGGAATGCATTCCCTTGGGGCAACCCATATTTCTCGGCCAGCGCTCCCAGACTTGCGAACTTCCCATCTACAAACAGATCTTTCAGTTGCGTTACTCCTGCTCTTTGCCATATTCCAAATCCCCCATCCATTCTCCCCGGGGCAAACCTATGGTTATTTCTTATCGGGGACCCCACCAAGGCTCCCGTCTTTCCCCTATGCCGTCTCCACTGTCCCCAAATTTTCAAAGTCGCCACCACCACCGGGCTTGTGGTGTATTTCTTCGGTGAGAACGGCAATGGGGCCGTCACCATAGCTTGTAGGCTAGTCCCCCTACAGGACGCCCTCTCCAATCTCTTCCACGCCGCTCCCTCCTCTTCTCCCATCCACTTACATACCATTGAGATATTGGCGGCCCAGTAGTACTCACTTAGGCTCGGTAGTGCCAGCCCCCCCCTATCCCTACTACGCTGTAAGAATCCCTTCCTCACTCTCGGGGTCTTCCCGGCCCACACAACTCATGATACTCTTTTCGATCCTTTTGAAAAAAGCCTTTGTGATCACCACCGGGAGGCACTGAAACACAAAGAAGAATCTCGGGAGGACTACCATTTTAACCGCCTGCACCCTCCCTGCCAGTGACAGGGATACCATGTCCCATCTCTTGAAGTCCTCCATTTGTTCCACCAATCGCGTTAAATTTAACCTATGCAATGTACCCCAATTCTTGGCTATCTGGATCCCCAAGTAACGAAAGTCCCTTGTTACCTTCCTCAGCGGAAAGTCCTCTATTTCTCTGCTCTGCTCCCCTGGATGCACCACAAACAACTCACTTTTCCCCATGTTCAGTTTATATCCTGAGAATTCTCAACTCCCGAAGTGTCCGCATTATCTCTGGCATCCCCTCCGCCGGGTCCGCTACATATAACAACAAATCATCCCGGTGTTCTTCTCCTCCTCTAAGTACTCCCCTCCACTTCTTGGAACCCCTCAATGCTATTGCCAGGGGCTCAAACGCCAGTGCAAACAGTAATGGGGACAGAGGGCATCCCTGCCTTGTCCCTCTATGGAGCCGAAAGTATGCAGATCCCCGTCCATTCGTGACCACACTCGCCGCTGGGGCCCTATACAACAGCTGCACCCATCCAACATACTCATCTCCAAAACCAAATCTCCTCAGCATCTCCCACAAATAATCCCACTCCACTCTATCAAATGCTTTCTCGGCATCCATCGCCACCACTATCTCTGCTTCCCCCTCTGGTGGGGGCATCATCATTACCCCTAGCAGCCTCCGTATATTCGTATTCCGCTGTCTCCCCTTCACAAACCCAGTTTGGTCCTCATGGACCACCCTCGGGACACAATCCTCTATCCTCATTGCCACTACCTTGGCCAGAATCTTAGCGTCTACATTTAGGAGGGAAATAGGTCAATAGGACCCGCATTGCAGCGGGTCCTTTTCCTTCTTTAGGAGAAGCGATATCGTTGCCTCAGACATAGTCGGGGGCAGCTGTCCCCTTTCCTTTGCCTCATTAAAGGTCCTCATCAGTAGCGGGGCGAGCAAGTCCACATATTTCCTGTAAAATTCAACTGGGAATCCATCCGGTCCCGGAGCCTTCCCCGCCTGCATGCTCCTAATTCCTTTCACTACTTCCTCTATTTCAATCTGTGCTCCCAGTCCCACCCTTTCCTGCTCCTCCACCTTGGGAAATTCCAGCCGGTCCATAAAGCCCATCATTCTCTCCCTCCCATCCGGGGGTTGAGCTTTGTATAATTTTTTATAAAATGCCTTGAACACTCCATTCACTCTCTCCGCTCCCCGCTCCGTCTCTCCTTCCTCATCCCTCACTCCCCCTATTTCCCTCGCTGCTCCCCTTTTCCTCAATTGGTGGGCCAGCAACCTGCTCGCCTTCTCCCCATATTCGTACTGTACACCCTGTGCCTTCCTCCACTGTGCCTCTGCAGTACCCGTTGTCAGCAAGTCAAATTCTACGTGTTGCCTTTCCCTGTACAGTCCCTCCTCCGGTGCCTCCGCATATTGCCTGTCCACCCTCAGAAGTTCTTGCAGCAACCGCTCCCGTTCCCTACTCCTGCTTTCCTTTATGTGCCCTTATTGATATCAGCTCCCCTCTAACCACTGCCTTCAGCGCCTCCCAGACCACTCCCACCTGGACCTCCCCATTATCATTGAGTTCCAAGTACTTTTCAATGCACCCCCTCACCCTTAGACACACCCCCTCATCTGCCATTAGTCCCATGTCCATTCTCCAGGGTGGGAGCCCTTCTGTTTCCTCCCCTATCTCCAAGTCCACCCAGTGTGGAGCGTGATCCGAAATGGCTATAGCCATATACTCCGTTCCCCTCACCTTCGGGATCAACGCCCTTCCCAAAACAAAAAAGTCTATTCGCGAATAGACTTTGTGGACATAGGAAAAAAACAAAAACTCCTTACTCTTAGGTCTGCTAAATCTCCACGGGTCTACTCCTCCCATCTGCTCCATAAAATCTTTAAGCACCTTGGCTGCTGCTGGCCTCCGTCCAGTCCTGGACCTCGACCTGTCCAGCCCTGGTTCCAACACCGTATTGAAATCTCCCCCCATTACCAACTTTCCCACCTCTAGGTCCGGGATGCGTCCTAGCATACGCCTCATAAAATTGGCATCATCCCAGTTCGGGGCATATACGTTTACCAAAACCACCGTCTCCGCCTGTAGTTTGCCACTCACCATCACGTATCTGCCCCCGCTATCCGCCACTATAGTCTTTGCCTCAAACATTACCCGCTTCCCCACTAATATAGCCACCCCCCTGTTTTTCGCATCTAGCCCCGAATGGAACACCTGCCCCACCCAACCTTTGCGTAGTCTCACCTGGTCTATCAGTTTCAAGTGCGTTTCCTGTAACATAACCACGTCTGCCTTAAGTTTCTTAAGGTGTGCGAGTACCCGTGCCCTCTTTATCGGCCCGTTCAGCCCTCTCACGTTCCACGTGATCAGCCGGGTTGGGGGGCTTTTTAACCCCCCCCCCTTGTCGATTAGCCATCCCCTTTTTCCAGCTCCTCACCCGGTTCCCACGCAGCTGTGTCGTCCCCCCCCCCAGGTGGTGCCCCCCCCCCGCCCATCCCACCCCATACCAGCTCCCCCCTCTCCCCAGCAGCAGCAGCCCAATAATTCCCCCCTCCCATCCCCCCCGCTAGATCCCCCACTAGCGTGGTTACACCCCCCATGTTGCTCCCAGAAGTCAGCAAACTCTGACCGACCTCGGCTACCCCCCCCGTGACCTCGGCTCGCACCGTGCGACGCCCCCTCCTTCCTGCTTCCCTATTCCCGCCATGATTATCATAGCGCGGGAACCGAGCCCGCGCTTCCCCCTTGGCCCCGCCCCCAATGGCCAATGCCCCATCTCTTCCACCTCCTTTCCTCCCCCCACCACCTCCTGTGGAAGAGAGAAAAGTTACCACATCGCAGGATTAATAACATAAAACTCCTCTTTTTTTCCCCCCCCCCTTTTTACCCCCCTCTTCGCCCCCCATACTCGCCCCACCACTTTGTTTCAAACGTTCTTTTTTTAATAACCCGCTCATTCCAATTTTTCTTCCACGATAAAAGTCCACGCCTCATCCGCCGTCTCAAAGTAGTGGTGCCTCCCTTGATATGTGACCCACAGTCTTGCCGGCTGCAGCATTCCGAATTTTTTTATCATTTTGTGAAGCACCGCCTTGGCCCGATTTAAAGCTCGCCCTCCTTCTCGCCACCTCCGCACTCCAGTCTTGGTATACGTGGATCACCGCGTTCTCCCACTTACTGCTCCGAGTTTTCTTTGCCCATCTAAGGACCATCTCTCTGTCCTTATAATGGAGGAATCTCACCACTATGGCTCTCGGAATTTCTCCTGCTCGGTCCTCGCACCATCACTCGGTATGCTCCCTCCACCTCCAGCGGACCCGCCGGGGCCTCCGCTCCCATTAACGAGTGCAGCATCGTGCTCAAATATGCCCCGACGTCCGCTCCCTCTGCACCTTCAGGAAGACCAAGAATCCTTAGGTTGTTCCTCCTCGCGTTGTTCTCCAGCGCCTCCAGCCTTTCCACACATCGTTTATGGTGTGCCTCATGCATCTCCGTCTTCACCACCAGGCCCTGTATGTCGTCCTCATTCTCGGCAGCCTTTGCCTTCACGACCCGAAGCTCCCGCTCCTGGGTCTTTTGCTCCTCCTTTAGCCCTTCGATCGCCTGTAATATCGGGGCCAACAGCTACTTCTTCAATTCCTTTTTGAGTTCTTCCACGCAGCGTTTCAAAAACTCGTGTTGTTCAGGGCCCCATATTAAACTGCCACCTTCTGACGCCATCTTGGTTTTTGCTTGCCTTCCTTGCCGCTGCTCTAAAGGATCCACCGCAATCCGGCCACCTTCCTCCTTTTTTCATCCGTATCCAGGGGGGATTCCCTTCTGGTTCACCGCACAGTACTTTTAGCCGTTAAAATTGCCGTTGGGGCTCTTATTAAGAGCCCAAAAGTCCGTTTCACCGGGAGCTGACGAAACATGCGACTCAGCTGGTCATCGCCGCACCCGGAAGTCGATGATGGAGAGTGTTGATGACTCCTTCCATCACTTTGCTGATGATGGAGAGTGGAGAGTTGACTGACATGATGGTAGTTGGCTGGGTTGGATTTGTTCTCTTTCGTGTGTATAGGACATACCTGGGCAATTTTCCAAATTGCTGGGTGGATGCCAGTCTGGTAGCTGTACTGGAACAGCTTGGCTAGGGGTGCGAAAAACTCTGGAGCACAAAGCTTCAGGTCATGACAATATTCCCAAATATTGCCGGAATATTGTCACAGCCCATACCTTTGCAGTCTCTAGTAGTGCCTTTAGCCATTTCTTGATAGCACGTGGAGTGTTACCGTGCAGAACATAGCCTTTTGGGCCAATTCATTTGCCACGAGCCCAAACAATCGAACAGAGTCCCAGCCATATCTGTCATTGTTGCCGGTTCACAATTTAAATCAGCACAGCTTTCTGGACCCTTCCGTTTGAATTAAAGGCACAGGTCACTGGTTTCGCACCCCTCGCCAAGCTGTTACAGCTGCAATACTGGCATCTACCCAGCAATTTGGAAAATTGGCCAGGGATGTCCTGTACACAAGAAAGAGGTTTCTTCTGCTTAATTAAAATGGCAGGCTGCTTTAAAGACAAACCTCGAGAATTTTTCCGTAGATCAAAAATGTAGGGCAGCATGGTGGCGCAGTGGTTAGCACTGCTGTCTCACGGCGCCGAGGACCTGAGTTTGATCTTGGCCCCAGTCACTTTCCATGTTGAGTTTACACATTCTCCCTGTGTCTGCACTGGGTCTCACCCCCATAACCCAAATCAATGTGCAGAGTAGATTAATTGGCCACGCTAAATTACCACTTAATTTGGGGGGGGAGGGGGGGGAAATGAATTGGGTACTCTAAATTTATTTTTATTTGTTTAAATGGATCAAAAACGTAATGGCAAAAATAAAAGAAAGGGGGAAACCAGGGAATAGACCAGTTACCCATTTAACTGACTTGGATGAAGGGACGAGATGAAAGGTAGCTAAGTTTGGTAGGTATGACACCAAGATAAGTAGGAAAGTATGTTGTCAAGTGGAGATGGAGAGCCTGCAAATGGATATACTTTAGTGAGCAAACATTTGGCAGATGGCGCATTATTTGGGAGAATGTAAAATTGTTCATATTGGTAGGTAGAATAGAAAAGCAGTATACTATGTAAATGGAGAGGGATGCAGTACTCCAGGGTGCAGGGGTTCTTAATGTCCTGGTACATTAATGACAAAGCTAGTCTGCAAGTACAGCAAGTGGTGAGAAATAAAAATGGAATGGTTTATTAACAAGAGGAAAGGGAAATGAAATTTGGATTTGGGTTTATTGTCACGTGCACTGAGGTACAGTGAAAAGTATTGTTCAGCGTACAGTCCAGATAGATCATTCCATACATTTGGATTTTGTTTATTGTCACGTGTACCGAGGTACAGTGAAAAGTATTTTTCTGCAAGCAGCTGAAAAAATCATCAAGTACATGAAAAGAAAAGGAAATAAAAAAAAATACATAATGGGGCAACACTAGGTACACCATGTAACTACATAACACCGGCATCGGGTGAAGCATACAGGGGTGTAGTGTGAATGAGCTCAGTCCACAAGAGGGTCATTTAGGAGTCTGGTAACAGCGGGGAAGAAGCTGTTTTTTGAGTCTGTTCATGCTGTTCTCAGACTTTTGTATCTTCGACCCGATGGAAGACGGTGGACGAGTGAGTAAGCCGGGTGGGAGGGGTCTTTGAATATGCAGTCCGCTTTCCCCAAGCGGGAGGTGTAGATGGAGTCAATGGATGGGAGGCAGGTTCATGTGCTGGACTGGGCTGTGCTCACGACTCTCTGAAGTTTCTTGCGGTCAATTGCCATGCCAGGCTGTGATGCAGCCAGATGGGATGCTTTCTATGGTGCATCTGTAAAAGCTGGTAAGAGTTAATATGGACATGCTGAATTTCCTTAGTTTCCTGAGCAAGTATAGGTGCTGTTGTGCTTTCTTGGTGGTAGCGTCGACGTGGGTGGACCAGGACAGAATTTTGGAGATGTGTATCCCTCGGAATTTGAAACTGCTAACCATCTCCACCTCAGCCACCTTAATAATAATAATAATAATAATAATTGCTTATTGTCGCAAGTAGGCTTCACGGGTTTCTGTGAAAAGCCCCTAGTCGTCACATTCCGGCACCTGTTCGGGGAGGCCGGTACAGGAATTGAGCCCACGCTGCTGGCCTTGTTCTGCATTACAAGCCAGCTGTTTAGTCCACTGCTAAACCAGCCCCCGTTGATGCTGACAAAAAGCCTAGGACATGTGATGGAGATGCAATGTAAATACATAGACATAGATATCGGGTGAAGCCTCCGGAGTGTTATACTACTCCGTAGAGAAGATGCTTGAAGAGATCAGTTCAGTCCATAAGAGGGTCATTCAGGAATCTAGTAAAAGCGGGGCAGAAGCTGTTTTTGAACCTGTTTGTGCATGCTCTCAAACTTTTGGATCGCCTGCCTGATGGAAGAGAGAATAAGCCAAAGGCAGCGGCAGGTGTGGATAGAGTCAATGGATGGGAGGCGGGTTCCTGTGATGGACTGGGCTGTGTTCACCATACAACATAGGGAAGTTTTACTTAAGCTGAACAGGGCCACATTGGTGAGGCCACATTTGGAATACTGTGTATAGTTTTGGTCTCCTTCAATATAATTGGTGAATGATTGATCGGGTAGGGCCTATACCCATTGGAGTTTTGAAGAATATGGAATGATATTGAAACATGTGAGGTCTTAATAGGGTGGATCCTCTTGTGGGAGAAGTTAGAACCTGGGGACGAGGTTTTTTTTCATGAGTTAGTATGTGGATTTCCCCTCCCCAGAAATGAGTAGAAGCTGGGTCATTGAACCTATTCAAGGCTGAGTTGCATAGATTTCGATTGTAAAGGGAGTCTAGGGTTATGCAGGGAGTTGGGGTACACCACGACCAGATCAGCCATGGCTGAATGGAAGAGCAGAATGGTCTACTCCTAAGTCTGATGTTCCTACTACGTTCCATATTCCCTTGCTCTACCTTTAAAATCCGAGCAAGGGAATGAGTACGGCCTCAACCGGGACCTCTGATTCATGTCCCATTACATTCACCTCCCACCATCTGGCCTGGGCTTACAAAATCCATCAACTGTCCTGGCTTGAGACAATTCACACTCTGATTATCCATCGCTCTGTCTGGACCTGCAAAGACTCACATTCAAAGCATCATCTTGCATCATTGACTTTGTCTATATATGTGTTTGCGGAACCCACCTCCTTCACTCACCAGATGAAGGAGCTGTGCTCTGAAAGCCAGTGATTCAAAACAAATCTGTTGAACTTTAACCTGGTGTTGTCAGACTTCTTACTGTGCCCACCCCAGTCCAACGCCAGCATCTCCACATCATAACTTTAAGATGATACCACTTTTCTGGACACTCTCACCAGAGGAAGTATATACTGTCAGACTACCTTATCGAATGCTTTGGTTATTTAAACATCTCAATTAGACCACTCTGTAATCTTCTATATTCAAGACAATCGTCAACCAATCTGTACAACCTGTCTTCAAAATGGAATTAATTTAGCCCCAGTATAATTATGGTGAATTTGTGCTTCACCCCACCAAAGCCAATATCTCCTTCCTTGAGTGTAATGATTTGAACTGAATGCAGTGCTCCAGAGGCAATGCAACCAGAGCTTTATATAACTGCAGCATAACTTCCACCTCTCCATATTGAAACCCCCTTGAGGTGAGGACTTAATATTTCACAAATCCTTTTTTTAAAGTTGTCCCCTTTTCCAAATAATTAACATGGTATTTATTTGTTTACTGTTTGTCAAACCTTGATGTACACAAATGGCCTGCTATATTATTAGCACAGTAACTACACTTCAAAATACTTCATTAGCTAGAGAATGCTTTGGGAAATCCTCGTGCCATGAAAGGCATCATGCAAATAGTTTTTCTTTTCATATGTAGAAATGAATGTGGTCACCATGTTGTGTACTATCCTGCTTTCCTAATTAAAGAAAGCAAGACACTTGTGTTTGTACGTTTGCGTTTGTATGGTTTTTTTTTATGTGCATAGTTTTATCTTATCAACAAAGTATTTTGTCACCCTTAAAGGACACAGCTGTGAAGATGTAAATTGTTGTGTTTCTATGCAGTTTATCAGCCTGGCTCAAACGCTGAAGTATTATGGATATATCAAGTTTGACCCTTGCATCACTGATTTCCCAGAGAAAGGTTGTCATGTAATAGTCAGTGCTGGTAACAATGAACTGAATTTTCACGTCAAATTGCCCAATGACCAAATCAAAGAAGGTAGTTTCAAGGTCACACGCATGAGATGCTGGCGTGTTACTTCCTCCGTAAGTATTACAGGAAGGTTTTTTAAAGCATTTTACTGTCCCGTTATTATAGGAAAGCTTGCTGCAGGAAGCTCTCCACTTGTTTGAAAAAATTGGAAGCTAGACTCTTTCCTCTAACCGTTCAATTTAAGGTTGCTTGAAATGCAGCATTGTTTCATTTGTGCTTATTCCAGAAACATTACAGATTGTGTAATCCTCCCAAGGAGGATTATAATTTTATTCAGCACTCAGTGCTGATTTTCTTAAAATCTTGTGACCGCTTTAGCTCAATAGTAGCACTGCCTCTTTTGTCAGAAAATTGAGTATTCAAGCCCAACTCTAGAGCATATCGCCTTGAAGACCGATATTTAGATTATAGTACCGAAGGAGTCCTGTTTAAGGTGGAGACTTTTAGATAAGATGTTACTTTTGGAATCTTATCCGCCTTTTCAGGTGGACTAAAAAGTCCCAGTGTGTGATTTTTAACAAGAGCAGGGTTGTTCCTGGAGACCTGGCCAACATTTATCCCTCCATTAAAATCCATAGAATTGATTACCTCCGCTTCAGTGCCATGCCTGCGTCTTAAAATTTTGTTATTGGGCACAATATTCTAATCTAATATTTTAAGTGTGGTTATGATACTTGTTGAGCGTTCAATTCCTTGTGACAAATTTAGCTTTACTATCATCAAAATTGCTTGATTTAAAACTTAATTGGTTTTCTGAAGTACTTAAGGGAAGAAAGCTCCTACCCTTCTGACCCCATTATGCAATTGACTCTTAATAATGTCCTGAGGTCGCCTAGCAAGCCATTCCTCTGTACAATTACGATGTCAAGGAAGTGGCCCACTCCACTTAGGGCAGCTAAGGGTGGCAATGCGCAAGGCATTGCCAACATGTCTCATCCTCCGCAATGAAAACAGTTCCCTGAACACCTAGTCTGGCTCAAGCAACAAACTACTAGGTCTACCACAAACTTGTTTCTAATGCTGGCTATGTCATCTTGAAGCCATCTTGACCATCAAGATACATCTTTGCTTTTTTGCTTTCCCCCCCCCCCCTCCTTCCCCACTGTCGAAGAGGACGGTCACTAATTAGTTACTGATGTGTCAGAGTTTCAAACATCACTATTGGGCATCTGATAGCAGGATCCTTCATAGATTCATAGAATTTACCGTGCAGAAAGAGGCTATTTGGCCCATCAAGCCTGCACCGGTCACCGACTCCTTCTTGGAGCATGATGAGCAGCACAACCAAGCAGCAATCCAAAATTGAGTGCATTCCTCCATTTACACAGATACACAGCATTATCCTATTGCCTGCTCCACAGCAGGGCAGATGCATTGGAGCCATGATTTTTGCATGGTGAATACATTTGAAAATATTTCTTTCCAGGTTTCAATAGACACCAATTCCATGGCGTTGGGTGATTGAATAAAGAATGACAGTGGGTTCTTCCTGATGGTAATAATAATAGCTTATTGTCACAAGTAGGCTTCAATGAAGTTACTGTGAAAAGCCCCTGGTCGCCACATTCCGGCACCTGTTCGGGGAGACCGGTACAAGAATTGAACCTGCGCTGCTGGCATTTTCTGCATTGCAAGCCAGCTATTTAGCCCACTATGCTAAACCAGCCCCTGATGTTAATCCCCCAACTTAAAATTCGCTTTCATCTTTTTAGGTTATCCTTCATTTCTCCTCTTGGGTTTGAAGGAACACTGCTTCACTGTAAAATTGCTTGTTTTGGCATCGATGGCAGTGTAAGATTTTTATCAATAGTTGGTTGAAAGTATTCTCCTATATTTTTTCTTCCAGAATCAGTATCTCAGTCCAAGGATGTGCGGGCTAGGTGGATTGGCCATGCTAAATTGCCCTTAATGTCCAAAAAATGTTAAGTGGGGGTTACTGGGTTACGGGGATA
This sequence comes from Scyliorhinus torazame, assembly GCF_047496885.1. Classification (NCBI taxonomy): domain Eukaryota; kingdom Metazoa; phylum Chordata; class Chondrichthyes; order Carcharhiniformes; family Scyliorhinidae; genus Scyliorhinus; species Scyliorhinus torazame. The sequence goes on from NC_092710.1 coordinate 256,513,445, forward strand.
GGGTAGATACGTGGGCTTCCGTATGGTGCTCTTTGTAAGGACCGGTGCAGACTCGATGGGCCGAATGGCCACCTACACTGTAAATTCTATGATTTAATGTAGGCATATCTTTTGATTCTTTGTGATGAATCTTTGTTACTAGCTGTATTTTCTACTGCTTAAACCCATACACTACTTTAGCCAGAAGAATTGATTATTCTGAATCTGCAACAGTATGATGCAATTCTTTATTCACAAAGCATTGACTTGAATAAGAACTGTTCAAATTAAAAGCAGTCATGTTCAGATTGCCATGAATTAAATTGCTACATAGTTAGATGCTTCATACAATTTTGAACTAAATTGAGATTTGTTTTAAACTATTCAGATTTTTAATTGTGATTATTTTTGTTTTTAAATGCTAGCAAGTTCCAATAGTGAATGGCACAGCAAATAGTCCAGTAAAGACCGAGACAAAACTGGAATTGGCTTTTGAGTATTTGATGAGCAAAGACCGACTCCAGTGGGTGACCATTTCCAGCCCTCAGGTGAGGCATGTGTTCGATTCAGAACAACACAATTTGATTTGATTTATTGTCACATGTACCAAAGTACAGTGAAAAGTATTTTTCTGTGGCCAAGGGAACGTACGCAGTATGTACATAGTAGACAAAAAAGAATAATCGACAGAGTACATTGACAAATGGTACATCGACAAACATTGATTGGGTACAGTGCGGACAAAGGGCCAAACAAAGCAAATACATAAGCAAGAGCAGCATAGGATGTGGTGAATAGAACTTTTCACTGTACTTTGGTACATGTGACAATAAATCAAATCAAATATTTTCCTTGTGTTTGCCCAGAAGTTAAAATTAAGTGAGCTTCTCAATTGTCATAATTAGAATGCTGTTTTAAAAATTCATTCTTGGGATATGGGCGTCGCTAGCTCGGACAGCATTTATTGTTCATCCCTAATTGCCCTTGAGAATGTGGTGGTGGGCTGCTGCCTCGAACTGCTGTTGTTCATGTGGTGTCCGTACACCAACAGTGCCGTTGGGGAGGGAATTCCAGGATTTTGACGCAACAATAATGAAGGAACAGCAATATATTTCTAAGTCGGGATGATAAATTGCTTAGGGGTGTTCCCATGTCTGCTGTCCTTGTCTTTTTAGAAAGTAGTGGTTGTGAATTTGGAAGGTGCTGTCTCATGGGTTTTTCCACTGCATCTTGTAGATGATACCCACTGCTGCCACTGTGCATCACTGGTGAGAGAGTAAGTGTTTGTGGATGGAGTGCCAATCACACGGGCTGCTTTGTCCTGAATGGTGTCAAACTTCTTGAATGTTGGCTAGTCTAGTTTCTTGTCAATCGTGACGCTCTCTCTCTCCACTAAATACTTCAGCAAAACTATTCTCTCATCTGGCAGAATCCAACCTGAGCGTCTGTGCAGGTTATTGCTCAGCGACTGCCATTTGATAGCAATGTTGATGACCTCTTCCATTACTTTACTCATGATCCAGAGTAGACTGATGTGGTGTTACTTGACTGGGTTTGATTTGTCCTGCTTTCTGCTCCCACATTGCAGGTTAGATGCCAGTGTTGTAGCTGTACTAGAACAGCTTGGCTACGGTCCCGACAGTTGCTGGAATATGGTCAGGGCCCACAACCTTTACAGTATCCAATGCCTTTAGCAATTTCTTGATAACGCATGGAATGAATCGAATTGGCTGAAGACTGACATCTGTGATGCTGTGGATTTCGGGAGGAGGCCAAGTTGGATCATTCAATTGGCACTTCTGGCTGAAGATTATTGCAAATGCTTCAACCTTATCTTTTGCACTGATATGCTGAGAATCATTGAGAATGGGGATATTTGTGGAGCTTTTCCCCTCCGGTTGAATTGTATAATTGTACACCACCATTCTTGACTGGATGTAGCACGACTGCAGAGCTTAGGGTGTACAATTGCTTAGCTCTGTCGCATGCTGCTTATGTTATTTGTCTTGCAAGTAGTCCTGTGTTGTAGCTTCACCTGGCTGACGCCTCATTTTGCGGTACGCCTAGTGCTGCTCTACATGCCCTCCTGCACTCTAACCAGGATTGATACCCTGGCTTGGAATTAGTAGAGTGGGGGGATATGCTGGGCTCGTAGGTTACGGATTGTGGTTGCATAATTCTGCTGATGGCCCACTGCGCCTCATGATTGCCCAGTCTTGAGTTGCTAGATCTGGTTGAAATCTATTCTATTTAACATGGTGGTAGTGCTACAGAACACCATGAAGGGTATCCTCAATGGACTTGTCTCCATAAGGACTGTGCAGTGGTCACTCCTATCAGTACAGTCATGGGGAGGTGCATCAGCGGCAGGCAGGTTAGTGAAGATGACGTCAGGTGTGTTTTTCTCTCTTGGTTCCCTCACTACCTGCCACAGACAAAGTCTAGCAGTTGTCTTTTAACACTGAGGTAACTGGTGCGACAGAGCCACCCTTGGTGAAGGATATCGAAGTCAATCCAGAGTACATTCTGCGCCTTTGCCATTCACAGTGCTTCATGCCTCTCTCTTTTCAGCAATACCCTAGTTCTGCCAGGTGACAATTTCAGAATAGCTCATTTGTTAGAATAGTGATAGTTGACCATTTTCTTTGAAGTAAACAAGGCAACTTTGGGGTGCTGTACCCGGCTAAACTCTGGGTCACATTCCAGGGCAGGGAGAAGTGAAACCTGACCAGCCTGGTGGAGGAAATTAAAAGGGACCTGCAGAGGTGGGGAAATTGTGGGGACCTGTATGGGCGACTACTGTGCAGGGCATGCTCACCACTGGATGAGAAGTGGGTTTGAAATAGGGTGGGGCTCTGGAATGAAGCACTGCACATGGTCAACACCTCCACTTGCACGAGGTTAAGCCTAAAGCAGCAGAAAGTGGTACACACAGCTCACTTAACTAAATGAGTGGGTTCATCCCGGAGGTAGAGGACAAATGTGAACGGTGCCAAGGAGGCCTGGCCAACCACGGCCATATGTTCTGGTCATACCCCAGACTTGTCAGGTTCTGGACCAATGTGTGTGGAGCCATGCCCGAGAGTGACAGTCTTCGGGGTATCAGAACAGCCAGAACTCTTTAAGGGGAGGAGGGCCGACACTCTTGCCTTTGCCTGCCAGAGAATCCTGCTTGGCTGGAGATCAGCACTATCCGGGAGTCTGAAGAGGCCTTCCACATGACGTGGGAGCCATTCACCAATCTGTTCCAAGACCTGTTTGTAGCCAATAAACCAGAGGACGGAGGGATTCACAGAAGAACCACCAGCACAAACGAAAAAACGAGGGTGTGCAGGGAGCAGGGGGGGGGGAAGGAGGAAGGGCGAGAACAAAGAAGCACAGAACCCAGCCATACGTAACACGAAACAGTAAACGTAGCACCATGCCACCCGCAACAGGGCCAGTTTGGAAGACCCAATGAGCAAAGAAAGCACGCCAGGTAACAGGAAGGGGAGAGGCATAGGGAAGGGACCTAGCTAAAACCCAGCACTTGCTGAGAAACCTAAATTGTAACTGGTGTATATAGTTTTGGTGTATGTTCATGTTCATCTTTGCTTTGTATAGAAAGAAAAACCCTAATAAAAAGATTTTTATTAAAAAATGGAGGCCTCTGCTAATGCTGACTTGCATTTGCTATTTATGCAGAAAAATTTAGAGGCAATTGTTCACCGGAATTTTATTGTTTTCAGCCCCTGCCGAGTGCCATCTGCAGTCTGCTCTGCATAGTCAGGCGTAACATGGCTGAGCTCAAATTCTTGTGATAGCATTAAATTGAAGTTTATGGTATAGCACTTAATGCTATCAATGTATGATTCTGTCTGAAACACCAAATGTCAGATGCAACAATGTGCCAGATATGCATTGATATAACGAAAATTTAATATGCTGAAAGGCTGAGATTTGTTCTGACTGGTATTTTTTTTTCCAATTAGGCAATAATGATGAGTATATCTTTACAAGCAATGGTGGATGAGCTAATGGTGAAGAAATCAGGTGGCAACTTAAAGAAGGTGAATTAACTTTTTTAGTTTTAAATTTGTTAGGTCAGGGACTTGTCTGAATTTTAAGCAATAATCTATCCCACCCTCCAGGTGTAGGATGTTGTGATCCATGCAATGATGGAAAAAATGCGTACCTTTATTTTTGTCCTGAGGTAATTTGAATATTGTGAATATTAACCTGCACCAGCACCAAGAACTTGCAATTATATAGTGTTTTTAACTCGGCCAATATTTCCCACAGCACTTAACAGGAGCATTATCGGACAAAAATTGACTCTAGTAGTAAGTACCATAATACTTTAAAAACACATGTTGCAGTGCTGATGTATCAACGTTCAGTGAAGTGTGTTTGAAATTTTTAATTTGTTCTTGGGATATATTACTCAGTTGCCTTTAAGAAGGTGGTGGTAGAACCTCTTGAACCACAGCATCTTGTATGATGAAGGTGCTCTTGCAAAGCTGTTGGATGGAGTTTTCTGATTTGGCCCAGCAATGAGGAAGGAATGATGTGCGACTTGAAGGTCATAGTGTCTCCATGCACCTGCTGCACTTGTTCTTACATGTTTGGGAAATAGTGTTAAAGAAACCATAGTGAGTCAATCAGCTTATCCTGTAGATCGGTAGAGGGAATAGACAGTGGAACAATGGCCAGCACTACTGCCTCACAGCACCCAAGACCCGGTTCAGTTCCGGCCTTTGGTGAGTGTGTGAAGTTTGCACGTTCTTCCCTCTTTCTCCCCCCCCCCGTCTCTGTGGACTTCCTCCGGATGCTCAGGTTTTCTAGGGGTGCCAATCCAATCAGTGAGTTACTTACTCTGTTTGCAGCTCCACCAATCCAGACAAGTGTTCCATCAGAATGAACAGGCAATTTGCATTTCTAATTTATTTTTTCCTTCAACCTGTAGATGCTGAAGAAGCGTATGAATGGTGGGTTACGTCGGTCAGACAGCCAGCAAGCTGTGAAATCCCCTCCACTTCTGGTTAGAACATTTTACCTTGCAATTTGGTTTCCTCTCGAGTAAGATGGGTAAAACCAGTGGTTTGGTTACCACTGGGGGGATGCGTTGACTGACCACTGCACTGTGGTACAGGAAGCCATTCAAGAGGGGGGAGCAAAAAGACAAAAAGCAAAAAGAGTCCCGCATAGTATGTTGCCTGCCCGGTGCCAGGGTGAGGGACATCTCTGATCGGCTTGAAAGGATTTTGGAGAGGGAGGGGGAGGATCCAGTTGTTGTGGTCCACGTTGGGACTAACAACATAGGTAAGACTAGGAAAGAAGACCTGTTTGGGGATTATCAAACACTAGGGACTAAATTAAAGAACAGGTCCTCCAGGGTTATAATCTCTGGACTACTACCCGAGCCACGTGCCAATTGGCATAGGGTTGAGAAAATTAGGGAAGTTAACACGTGGCTAAAGGGGTGGTGCGGGAAAGAGGGATTCCATTTCATGGGGCATTGGCATCAGTACTGGGGCAGGAGGGACCTGTACCATTGGGACGGTCTTCACCTGAACCATTCTGGGACCAGTGTTCTAGTGAATAGGATAAATAGATTGGTCACAAGGACTTTGAACTAGCATTGGTCACAAGGACTTTAAACTAGCAAGTTGGGGGGAAGGGAAGGGTAAAGCTATGGACAGTATAATGGTTAATGGAGAGCAAGGCAGCAGGTTACGTGACAGGTTATTATGTAGAGATATGGGTTCAAAGACCAGGAAAATTAGGAGAAAGGGTAAGAGGAAAAATAATTTGCGAAAAGTTACTGATCAAGGTGTTAGGATTCATAACAAAGACATAAAAAACAGCATAAGTGTACTTTACCTGAATGCTCGTAGTATACGGAATAAGGTGAATGAGTTGATGACGCAAATCATCGTGAATGACTATGATTTGGTGGCCATTACTGAAACATGGTTAAAAGATGGTCACGACTGGGAGTTAAATATCCAAGGGTGTCTGACTGTACGAAAGGATAGAATGGACGGTAAGGGCGGTGGTGTAGCTTTGTTGTTTAAGGATGGCATCCGGGCAATAGTAAGGGATGATATTGGTGCTATGGAGGATAAGGTTGAATCAATTTGGGTGGAAATCAGGAATAGTAAGGCGAAAAGGTCACTGATAGGAGTAGTCTGTAGGCCACCAAATAGTCTATAGGCCACCAAATAGTAACAGGATGGTAGGGCAGGCAATAAGCAAAGAAATAACGGAGGCATGTAGAAATGGTACAGCGGTTATCATGGGAGATTTTAATCTGCATGTCGATTGGTTTAACCAGGTTGGTAAAGGCAGCCTTGAGGAGGAGTTTATAGAATGTGTCCGGGATAATTTCCTGGAACAGTATGTAATGGAACCTACAAGGGAACAAGCGGTCCTAGATCTGGTCCTGTGTAATGAGGCAGGATTGATTAATGATCTCCTAGTTCGGGATCCTCTTGGAAGGAGCGACCACAATATGGTGGAATTTAAAATACAGTTGGAGGATGACAAGGTAAAATCAAACACTTGTGTCTTGTGCTTAAACAAAGGCGATTACAATGGGATGAGAGAAGAACTAGCTAAGGTAGACTGGGAGCAAAGACTTCATGGTGAAGCAGTTGAGGAACAGTGGAGAACCTTCCGAGCGATCTTTCAAAGTGTTCATACCGACAAAAAAGAAAGACGGTAGAAAGGGGAAAAATCGACCGTGGATATCTAAGGAGGTGAGTGAGAGTATCAAATTGAAGGAAAAAACATACAAAGTGGCAAAAATTAGTGGGAGACTAGAGGACTGGGAAGTCTTTAGGGGACAACAGAAAGCTACTAAAAAAGCTATAAAGAAGAGTAAGGTAGACTATGAAAGTAAACTTGCTCAGAACATAAAAGCAGATAGTAAAAGTATAAGACAAAAAAGAATGGCTAAGGTAAATATTGGTCCTTTGGAAGATGAGAAGGGAGATTTAATAATAGGAGACGGGGAAATGGCTGAGGAGCTGAACAGGTTTTTTGGGTCAGTCTTCACAGTGGAAGACACAAATAACATGCCAGTGACTGATGGAAATAAAGATATGATAGGTGAGGACCTTGAGATGATTGTAATCACTAAGGAGGCAGTATTGGGCAAGCTAATGGGGCTAAAGGTAGACCAGTCTCCTGGCCCTGATGGGATGCATCCCAGAGTGTTAAAAGAGATGGCTAGGGAAATTGTAAACGCACCAGTGATAATTTATCAAAATTCACTAGACTCTGGGGTGGTCCCAGAGGATTGGAAAGTAGCAAACGTGACACCACTGTTTAAAAAAGGAGGTCGGCAGAAAGCGGGTAATTATAGGCCGGTAAGCTTAACTTTGGTTGTAGGGAAAATGTTGGAATCTATCATTAAGGAGGAAATAGCGGGCACCTGGAGGGAAATTGTCCCATTGGGCAGACGCAGCATGGGTTCATAAAGGGTAGGTCGTGTCTGACTAATTTGGTAGAATTTTTTGAGGACGTTACCAGTGCAGTAGATAACGGGGAGCCAATGGATGTGGTATATCTGGATTTCCAGAAAGCTTTTGACAAGGTGCCACACAAGGTTGCTGCATAAACTAAAGATGCATGGCATTGAGGGTAAAGTGGTAGCATGGGTAGAGAATTGGTTAACTAACAGAAAGCAGAGAGTGGGGATAAATAGGTGTTTCTCTGGTTGGCAACCTGTAAGTAGTGGGGTCCCTCAAGGATCAGTGTTGGGCCCGCAGTTGTTCACAATTTACATAGATGATTTGGAGTTGGGGACCAAGTGCAATGTGGCAAAGTTTGCAGACAACACTAAGATGAGTGGTAAAGCAAAAAGTGCAGGGGATACCGGAAGTCTGCAGAAGGATTTGGATAGGTTAGGTGAATGGGCTAGGGTCTGGCAGATGGAATTCAATGTTGCCAAGTGTGAGGCTATCCATTTTGGGAGGAATAACAGCAGAATGGATTATTATTTAAACGGTAAGATGTTAAAACATGCTGCTGTGCAGAGGGGCCTGGGTGTGATGGTGCACGAGTCGCAAAAAGTTGGTGTGCAGGTGCAACAGGTGATTAAGAAGGCTATCGAGTTTTGTCTTTCATTGCTAGAGGAATGGAGTTCAAGACTAGGGAGGTTATGCTGCAATTGTATAAGGTGTTGGTGAGGCCGCATCTGGAGTATTGTGTTCAGTTTTGGTCTCCTTACCTGACAAAGGACATAGTGGCACTGGAGGGAGTGCAGAGGAGATTCACTAGGTTGATCCCAGAGTTGAGGGGATTAGTTTATGACGAGAGGTTGAGTAGACTGGGACTGTACTCATTGGAGTTTAGAAGGATGTGGGGGGATCTTATTGAAACATATAAAATTATGAAGGGAATAGATAGGATAGATGCGGACAGGTTGTTTCCATTGGTCGGGGAAAGCAGAACTAGGGGGCATAGCCTCAAAATAAGGGGAAGTAGATTTAGGACCGAGTTTAGGAGGAACTTCTTCACCCAAAGGGTTGTGAATCTCTGGAATTCCTTGCCCAGTGAAGCAGTTGAGGCTCCTTCTTTAAACATTTTTAAGAAAAAGATAGATACCTTTCTAAAGAATAAAGGGATTCGGGGGTATGGTGTACGGGCCGGAGAGTGGAGCTGAGTCCACAAAGATCAGCCATGATCTCATTGAATGGCGGAGCAGGCTCGAGGGGCCAGGTGGCCTACTCCTGTTCCTAGTTCTTATGTTCTTATGTTCACATCCACTGAAGGATAAAATGGTCTGTGGTCTGTCACATTACATGCTGGCCCAGCAGCAACGTTCACATCACGCAAGAACAAATCCTCCCAAATACATTCTGAATGCTATGAAACTTTAAACACTTGCCAATTGTCTGTAAATCTATAAACAAGGTTTAGGAAAACCATTCCAATGCCATAGGACCTTGGCAGCGAAAGGCACAGCCACCATAAAATTTACAGTGCAGAAGGAGGCCATTCAGCCTATCGGGTCTGCACCAGCCCTTGGAAAGAGCAATAAGAGAAACGCAAATATCAAGGAGGCTAGAAGACCCGAGGTAGGGAGGGCGAATCCATAGGAGGGTTTGAAAACCAGGTGAGAATTTTAATGTTGGCACTTTGATTAACTAGGAGCTAGTGTAGATCAAAGTGGAGAAGGGCGAATGTGGCAAATAGAATTTGTGCGAGTAAGGATGCAGCAAAATTTTGGGACCTCCAGATTATGGAGGGTAGATGTCGGATGCCACCTAAGAGTGAGTTGGAATAAAAATAATCCCCGTTTCATCCTTGTTGTAAGAACACATTGTAAATTTAAAACCGCTTTTAAAATGTAGAACTCTCCCAGATTGCATTATTGGCTATGACCTCTACTTTGGATTTAACCAAGTTGATAAATTATTACTGTGTGTGAGTTACTAAGCATCCAAAATTTAGATTCACTTTCAATGCTTTCAGCTTTCACAACTACCTGAATTTGTGTAAAATACTGTACAGTGCATGCTGAGTTACCAGTTCCCCAGGCTGATGATATTCCCATCCTCCAATAACTGGCTGGGCCACTCTCTTTATTCAGTGACCCTCCAGCAGGCCCCCTGATCTTCTGTTAATCTCCTCACTCAGCCAGGCCATTGCCCCAGGTTATCTCCACCCCACTCCCAGAGAAGGCCTCGTCCTCCGGTGCATAACCATAGAATTGTAGAATCCCTACAGTGCAGAAGCAGGCCATTCAGCCCATTGAGTCTGCACCGACCCTCTGAAAGAGCACTGTAACCTAGGTCCAATCTCCCACCCTATCCCTGTAACCCCACCTACGGACAATTTAGCATATCTAATCCACCTAACCTGCACATCTTTGGACTGTGGGAGGAAACCGGAGCAACGGAGGAAACCTACGCAGACACTTGAGGAATGTGCAAACTCTACACAGGACAGTCACCTGAGGTCGGAATGGAACCCGTGTCCCAGCTTTGTGAGGCAGCAGTGCTAACCACTGTACCACCGTGCCGCCCTTATTGACTCAAATTTCACCATCTGCAGTGCTGGGATTTGAACCTGGATTTGTAGAGCATTACTCTGAGTCTGTGGTTTACTAGTCCAGTGATGATACCTGTACACCACTGCCTCCCTGCTCTTGAGGTGGCCTAAGTGGACATGGCAATACTGCCCAGGCCACTGTTTGCCACCAGGTTTCGGTGTGAGTCTTGCAGCAGCCACATGTTGGCCCAATTCTCCAGCTCTTAAGGAAAACGCAAATCAGATGCAAGTCATCCACAAGCTGCTCCTGCCAGAACCACTTTGTTACTGTCAGTGTTCTCTTATAAGGAAGATTTCTAGAGGCGTGCTTTATGATGTTTTGGTTCAGATGTTAGTCAGGTATTTTTCAGGTAGCACTTGCTGTGTCAATGAGCAGAGGGGAAGGCAGCACTTTGTCCAGGGCAAGGACCTCAACCAACCTTTTCGCTTTTTTGTTGTTGCCAAAATTGATGCTGTTGAGTTTTTCAATTTAGCACTCCATTTTTGGGAACACATGAGGCAAGCTAAACAAGAAATAGCTGGAAGGCATGAATGAGGATTTCAGCAGCAGATGAGCTTAAACGAGACGGATGATGTTAGAGCTAAAAATAGATGGCCTTAATGTTGGCAAGTATGTGGTCAGAAACTCATCTCGGTCAAATACAACATCAAAATTGCAAACAATCAAGGAGAAGGATTCGAGAATGCAGTTTGCAACAGGGCCCAAAGGCAGTATCTTCAGTCTTCCCATTCTGCTCATTCCGTACTGGGTATAAAAATAACCAGCCTGTTAATTTGGGAGTAATGGTGGAGTCTAGGTGGTGGTAAGTTGGAGAACTGTGTTGTCAGCATATGTATGAAATTGCGTTGTGTTTTCGGCTGATATCTCTGAGGGAGAGCATGTTGATGGGAAAGAAAGAAATAGAGGCAGATGTAGGCCATTTGGCCCCTCTGGGGTGGCTTTAATTCCACTTTCCTGCCTGCTACCATAACCTATTAACTCCCTCATGGATCAAGAGTCTATCTAACTAACTTGGCCTTGAATGTATTCAATGACCCAGCCTCCACTATTCTTTGGGTAGTAAATTTCAAAGACTAATGACCCTTTGAGAGAAGAAATTCTTCCTTATCTTCCATCTTAAATGGGTGACTCCTTATTTTGATACGGTAACCCTCGACCCAATGTAAGGGTGTCTTCTCTTCCTTCAATGCAAGGAGATTCTTAAATAAGGAGAACAAAGCTTCATGCAATATTCCAGGTGTGATCTCATGAATGACCCCTGTGCAGCTGTAACATGACTTCCCTACTTTTATATTCCATCCCCTTGCAATAAAGACCAATTCATTTGCCTTCCTAAAACTTGCTGGACCTAATGTTTTGTGATTCACGTGCAAGGACACCCAGATCTGTCTGTACCATGGCATTCTTCAGTGTTTCTCTAATTAAATAATATTTTGATTTTTCTATTCCCACCAAAGTGGAAAACCTCATTTTCCCACGTTATGTTCCATCTGCCAAATTTTTGTCTTCTCACTAGTTACCTATATTCCTTTGCGGCCTCTTTGTATCCTTGTCACAGCTTGCTTTCCTATCTATCTTTGTATCGTTCATTATAATACGCTCAGTGCCTTTTATAGGTAAAAAGTCAGTATAAATTATGAATAGTTGAGGCCCCAGCACCAATTCCTGTGGCACCCGCTAATTACTGTTCTTCAACTGAAAATGGCTAATTCATCCTGATTGTTGCCTCTTAATCACCTATCATGCTAGTCTGTTACCCCCAGTACTTATCCTGTGCTGTATACTTTTATGTGGCACCTTATCAAGTGACCTTTAGAAATCCAAATACATCATCTACTGGTTTACGTTTTTCCATTCTACTTGTTACATCCTCCAGAAACTCCCAATAAATTTATTCACATTTCATACAATCAAGCACAGTCAACCTGATTTTATTATCATTTTTCTTAATAATTAATTTCAACATTTTTCCGATGACAGATGTTGGGCTGATAGAGATGTTACATTCCTGGTTTTCTAATCCGCTGAGACAGTTCCAGCATCTCGCAAATTTTGGAAGATTACAGTCAATGAATCCACCACCGCTGCAGCCATTTTCTTTTAGACCCGGGATGTAGACTGTCGGGTCCAGAAGACTTGGAAGCCTTTAGTGCCATTACTTTAGCTATAACTTTTTTTCCAGTGATGGTGATTGTTTCTCCCTCCCATTTGCTCTCTGACCTTCAACTCGACATTGTGTCCTCGACTGTGAAGGCAGATACAAAATATTTGTTTGAAGTCTGCCATTTCCTTATTTCCAATTATTAATTTTCCATTCTCATCCTCTCGGGGACCAGTGTTTACTTCAGGTATTCTTGTTTACCTTCTTGTTGAAGCTCTTACTGTCTTTTTATATTTCTTGTTAATTCAATCTCATTCTAAGTTTTTCCTCTTGATTTTTTTAGTCATCCTTTGCTGGTTTATAAAACTTTGCCAATCTTCTGGCTTATCACTGATCTTCGCAATATTGTACACCTTTTCTTTGAATTTAATGGCATCCTTAACTTTAGATAACCACGGATTACACATCCTTCCATTACTGTCTCTCTGGAATCTATCTTCAAGAGTTTTGAAGTATCTCCTTAAATGTGTGCAGCTGCTTATCTATTGTCTTAACTTTTCACCTATTTTCTCTGTTGACTGTAAGCCACTCTATCTTTCTAAGTGCTTCACAAAGGGCACAGAATATGCTCTGGGTGAGGGACTTCAATGTTCTATGTCAGTAGGACCAATGCACATCGAGCTGGCTGAGTCCTAAAGGACATAGCTGCTAGACTGGGACTGCAGGTGGTGAGGGAACCAACAAAAAGGAAAAACATACTGCTGTGTGCTCTGTTTCACAGAGACATGGCTCACCCCCGCCTCACCGCGCTGTGCCATACAACCTGAAGGCTTCTCAATTCACCGTGGCATCAGGCAAAGCGAAGAGTGGAGGGGTTTGCCTCTTCATCAACTCCTCCTGGTGCTTGGATGTGGCAACCCTGGCGACCTACTGCTCCCCGGGCCTGCAATACCTGACCGTGAAGTGCCACCCATGCTATTTTCCACGTGAGTTCACTTCAGCCATTATCACAGCGGTCTACATCCCACCCCAGGCAGAAGTGAGGAAGGCCCTGGACGAACTGTACACTGTTATAAACAACTACGAAACCGAACATCTGGAGGCCTTGTTCATCGTGGCTGGAGACTTCAACAAGGCCAACCTCTAGAGTGTACTGCCAAGATTCCACCAGCACATTTCCTGTCCCGCCAGGCGCGACAACACTCTTGACCACTGCTACTCAAAAATCAAGGGCGCCTCCTGTTCCGTCCCCCGACCGCACTTTGCGAAATCAGACCATAAGACAGTGCTCCTTTTCCCGGCATGCAAGCAGAAACTCAAGCGGGAGAATCCAGCTAAGAAGGTTGTGTAGTGCTGGTCTGAGGAATCAGAAGAGCTCTTATGTGACTGCTTAGAGCCAGTGGACTGGTTCATATTTAAGAACAGCAAGAAGTTTTACAACACCAGGTTGAAGTCCAACAGGTTTGTTTCAAACACTAGCTTTCGGAGCACTGCTCCTTCATCAGGTGAATGAAGAGGTGTGTTCCAGAAACACATTTTTAGACAAATTCAAAGATGCAAGACAATGCTTTGAATGCGAGCATTTGCAGTTAATCAAGTGTTTACAGATCCCGAGGTAGGGGTAACCCCAGGTTAAAGAGGTGTGAATTGTCTCAAGCCAGGACAGTTGGTCGGATTTCGCAAGCCTAGACCAGATGGTGGGGGATGAATGTAATGCGACATGAATCCCAGGTCCCGGTTGAGGCCGCACTCGTGTGCGGAACTTGGCTATAAGTTTCTGCTCGGCAATTCTGCCTTGTCGCGCGTCCCGAAGGCCGCCTTGGAGAACGCTTATCCGAAGATCAGAGGCTGAATGCCCTAGACTGCTGAAGTGTTCCCCGACTGGAAGGGAACATTCCGGCCTGGTGATTGTCGCGCGATGTCCGTTCATTCGTTGTCGCAGCGTCTGCATGGTCTTGCCAATATACCACGCTTCGGGACATGCTTTCCTGCAGCGTATGAGGTAGACAACGTTGGCCGAGTCGCACGAGTATGTACCGCGTACCTGGTGGGTGGTGGTCTCGCGTGTAATGGTGGTATCCATGGATACCACCATTGCATGGATACGTTGCAACTATACAAGTGCACAGTTTTGGTGATGGGTTTATCGTATAAGAAGAGATTGAACAGTTTAGGCCTACATTCGCTAGAGTTTAGAAGAATGAGGGGAGATCAAATGGAGGTATTCAAGATGCTAAAAGGTATGGATAAAGTTGATATAAAGCAGATTCTTCCTCTTGTGGGGCATTCTAAAACAAGCGGTCATAATCTTGGAATAAGAGGTAGCAAATTTAAAACTGATTTGATGAAAAAGTACTTCTCCCAAAGGGTTGTGAATCTGGAATTTGCTAACCTAACGTGCTGTGGATGCAGGGACAGTGAGTCAATGTAAAGAGGAGTTTAGACGTATTTTTAATTGGTAATGGGTTGAAGGGTTATGGAGAACGGGCAGGAGAGTGGAGTTGAGGCCAGGATGGAATCAGCCATGATCACATTGAAGGTGTTTAGGCTCGGGAGGCTAAATTGCCTAGTCCTGCTCCTAGGTCATGTGTTCTAGGGAGGAGATGCTCTGGCTGATTTTGCAATCCAGCTCTTGGTCTGTAGAATTGCAGGTAACAGATGAGGAATATATCAGCCATGATAGAATGGCGGACCAGACTCGATGTGCCGAATGGCCTAATTCTGCTCCTATATCTTAACTTTTTAAAAAAATGTATTTTATTCCAAATGTATACGAAAAGCTCCAACACATGATTCAGGAAACACACTTCCCAACACACGACTATGTAGTTTGTACACATTTACCCCCTTTTTCACCATCCCCACTCCCTTACCTCCTCAAACACAAACTCACGAATATCCTGGACCTTGCCTTGAAACACTCCACTGAACCCCTTAACGCGTATTTGATCTTTTCCAGCCAAGGAAAGTCATATAAGTCACCTAGCCAGGCCGCTACCCCCGGTGGCATTGCCGACCACCACTCCAATGGGGTTCGTCGCCGGCAACATCAGTCTTCTTCCTCACCATCAGCTCCGGCTTCTCCGATATCCCAAATATCACCGCCAAAGGGTCCAGCACCACCTCCTCCCTCACTATCCTTGTTAGTGACACAAATACTCCCTCCCGGAATCTCCAACTTTTCACAGCCCAATGATTCACTGGACCCCGCCACTTTTCGCACTCTCCTGCCACCCCTGAAAGAACCCACTCATTCTTGCTGCGTCATATGCACCCTGTGTACGACCTTAAACTGTATCAGGCTCATTCTTGCATACGAGGAGGTCATATTTACCTTTGTTTTATTTTCTAAATTTAGAGTACCCAATTCATTTTTTCCAATTAAGGGGCAATTTAGCATGTTCAGTCCACCTACCTTGCACATCTTTGGGTTGTGGGGGCGAAACCCACGCAAACACGGGGAGAATGTGCAAACTCCACACGGACAGTGACCCAGAGCCGGGATTGAACCTGGGACCTCGGTGCCGTGAGGCTGCAGGGCTACCACTGCGCCACCATGCTGCCCACATTTACCCTTGTAGCGCCTTACTCCATACTCTCCAGTTTATCCCCCCACCCAGCCGAACTTATGAATTTATAATCCTGTCTGATACGCATTACTAGATCTAAAATAGCCCGTTCCTTGGATGTTTTCAGAATGTATTCATTTCAGAAACTGTCCCGGAGGTACTCTTATGAACTTGTCCTGAAAGCTACTTTTTTATTTATTCAGTCTATATATTAAAATTGCCCATGGTTATTGTGGTGCCTTTCTTTGAAGTCCCTGTTATTTCTTGATGAATCCTCTGTCCTCCAGTGTAGCTACTGTTAGGCAGCCTATAAACCTCTTCCATCAGTGACTTATTTTATGTTGCTATTACTTATCTCCACCCTAACTGATACTATGTTCTTCGAGCCAAGATCATTTCTCATCAGTGGACTATTCTCATCCTTTTAACAGAGCAATCCTACCTCCTTGTCCTTTCTTCCTATCCTAAAGTAACAATGTGCTATTAATACATCGGTCTTATTATGAAAGCTGCAGACATTCGGATGTAGAGGGAACTAAGAATGAATCCCAGCGGGTGCCAGATACCACTATATTTTAGGGTGGAATGAGCAGCAATTTAGGTTAATTGTATGAAAGCAGACAAGTGCAGTCCCACTCAGGTGATGGTGGCGAGACAATGGGGAAGTAAACTGTGTCAAAGGCTACAGATGGGTAGAGAAGGACTGGGAGAGAAAGTTTGTTTACCATTGTCATAACCGCACAGGACATTTGTGACTTTGATAAGAATAATTTCAGTACTGTGGCAGGGCGGACACCTGATTGGAGAGAAGATTTTGGAGGAAACAACATGATGGATAATAGACTAATTCATTTTGTATAAAACTACTCTTCTCACCCTTGCCTCTGGTGTTAGAAGAACACCATATTTGAAGACTCCATCCAAGCAGAACTAGGCTTCATTGAGATGTGTTGATCTCCTTTTTATTTTTCACAAACCTGATATGGTTTAGAGGGTGGATTATTTGTTTATATTTATCTGATAGTGCTGTTCTGATCTTTGCACGAGGTGACACTCAAGATAAACCTATGTACATTGTGGAGCTAAATGTGGGCTTAGCGATAGAAGTAGGCCTAGTTTGAAATATTCATTATTGCCATCTATCAAGCACAAGTCAGGTGTGTGATGGAAATCCTAGACAAAGCCTGTTTGGCTGACACCTTGTTCACCACCTTAACATTCACTCCCACCACAAGTGCACTGTGGCTGCGGAGTGTACATCTACAAGATGCATTGCAGCAACTCGCCAAGGCTACTACAACAGCACTTCGCAATCCACGGCCTCTGACATCTTAGACAAGGACAGTAGATGCATGGGATCACCACCAGGTTTCACTCCAAGCAACACTCCAACCTGTCTTGGACCTATATCGCTGTTCACTGTTGCTGGTTCAGAACCCTGTAACTTTCTTCCGAACGACACTGGGTGTGCCTGCACCACATAGACTGTAGTAGTTCAAGAAAGTGGCTCACCACCACATTCACAAGTGATGGGAAATAAATACTACTATGCAAGCAACACCCACATCCCATGAATGAATATCAAAAGAAAATGCACATGACCAGGCTATGTAAAATCACTAATAATATAACCTGTTATCTAGCTTGGAGTACAACGTGGTGGTAACTATATAGACTATTGATACGGTTCCCTAATTAATCTTCCTATTTGATGATTTGACCTAATTGTTATAATTTGTTGGTATTTCACCCACAACCTTGCAAAATAAACCGAAAAAAATATTAGCAAAGTGCAGTAATATTGCCTGGACTTTTCGTATTTCCTTGAAGCAAATTGTGAAATCGTATTGCTGCACTTTGATCAAAATAAATTAGTAGATGCAGCACTTCAAATTCTCGTTCCCTTAGCAATTTTATGTTTCTCTAGGATTCTCCTGATTCAAACAGAGAACCTATTGTCAAGCTCTCGGTGAGTAAAACTATTCAAACTGATTTATAATTATGAATTTATATTGTTAACTAAGTTTTTGTCTTCCGCTGTGTTTAGATGATCTGATGCCGAAACAGTGTTCTAACAACTTAATGTAAAATGCCTGCATTTGGATTAAGTAACTATCTGTGTGGTTGCTGTTTATTGGGAAAGTGCATAGATTAATATGAATTATCATTAA
This sequence comes from Scyliorhinus torazame, assembly GCF_047496885.1. Taxonomy (NCBI): domain Eukaryota; kingdom Metazoa; phylum Chordata; class Chondrichthyes; order Carcharhiniformes; family Scyliorhinidae; genus Scyliorhinus; species Scyliorhinus torazame. The sequence continues at coordinate 256,531,307 of NC_092710.1, forward strand.
CATGCACTTGTTCTGTATGTAATTTGACTATAATACAGACCGTGAGCATTAAAAAAACAAACCTATTGAGGTGTGGGGGTGGTGGATCACAGTTATTTTTCAAATTAAAGTTTTTCCTCTTGTAGATGGTAGGTTACCAACAGAATCCTTCTGTACTCTTCCACATTCCATCTATTTAGAATATCACTTAAGACTGAAGGAGGAAAATCCGAAATCAGTTCATGGACAATTTTTCTGCATTAATACCCATCAGTGTTGGGAAAACTAGTTGAGTCGATTGTCAAAGGCAAAATTTATTCTCACTTGGAGAAGCATGAGTTGAGGAATTGCTAAACATGGATTTGTTGAAGGTAAATTATGTCTGACAACCTGATTAAGTTTTTAAATTAACAGAGGATTGATAAATATGCTGAATAAATGTTATATTTATGGACTTTCAAAAACAGTGACAAAGTAACACATTTTGTGTCTTTTGTGAATAAGTAGAAGCACGTGTGATTAAATGGACAATGGTAACTTGGGCACATAATTGTCAAAGTGATAGGACCAGAATGAATGGTTGGTGATTGGCAAACATTATGGAATAGGCTTAAGGGCTCATGTTTATAATTGGCCTAGATTGAGGAATTAAGAGTATACTTTTTTATGGATGATAGGAAACATGGTAGTAAATAACAAGATAGTAGCAGGCACCAGGAGGATGAAATGGGTAGAGACATCACAGATGTAGTTTAATATAGTTAAGTGTGAAGTGATGTACTTTTGGAAGAACAACATAGACGGGCAGCATAATTTATACTGAACAATTTTAAGGGGTCCGGAATAGGGACCTTGGAGTACGGAACTCTTTTAAGGTAATAAGTCAAGTTGGTTAAGCGACCATATGTCTATCTTGGCTTTGTGAATAGGGCCATTAAATACAAACTCATGGAAGTTATGCTAAAGCTTTGCAAATCACCAGTTAGACCTCAGCTGAAGTATTTTGTACAATCTAGGATTTCAAAATTGAGAAAACGGTCATGGTCTAACAGGCAGCAATGATCCCTCAAACTCCTAAACACTTCAGAGACTTGGATGATCTACAGCAGGCATCTTAAACTGGAGAAACATCACCAGTCACTCCTACGGAAAATCCTCCAAATCTGGTGGCAAGAAAGGCCCCCAACAGCAGCATCCTCTCCCAAGCTAACTTGGGGTGCTAATCACTCAAAGCCTGCTGCCTGACAGCAGACTACTGAAACAACTGCTTTACTCTGGACTTCTTTGCAGCAGTAGACTTCCAGGAGGGCACCAGAATTGCTTTGGGGATATTCATAAGAGATTCCTGGAAGGGTCAAACATAATATAATGGCCTTCTGCTCCTATGTCTTATGGTCCTATACCCAACATCACAGAATCACAGAAAACTACAGTGCAGAAGAGGTCCTTCAGCGCATTGAGCCTGCACCGATGCATGAAAGGCTCTGACCTTCCCAACTAATCCCACTTGCTAGCACTTGGCCCATAGCCTTGCATGTTATGGCCTGCCAAGAACTTATCCAGGTGCTTTTTAAGGGATGTGGAGATGCTGGCATTGCACTGGGGTGCGTACAGTAAGAAGTCTTCCAACACCAGGTTAAAGTCCAACAGGTTTGTTTGGAATCACTAGCTTTCGGAGCATAGCTCCTTCATCAGGTGACTTGCAACCTAAAACAAACCTTTTAAAGGATGTGAGGCATCCCGCCTCTACCACCCTCTCAGGCAGTGCATTCCAGACCACTCTTGGGGGGGGGGGGGGGGGGGGGGGGGGGGGTGCAACGTTTTTCCTCAAATCCCTTCTAAACCTCACTTTGAACTTCTGTCCCCTCATAACTGACTCTTCGACTAAGGGGGACAGCTGCTCCCTATCCACCCTGTCCATGCCCCCCATAATCTTGTACACTTCAATCAGGTCTTCTCTACTCCAGAGAAAACAACCCAAGCCTATCCAGCCTCTCTTTATAACTTAAATGTTCCACCCCAGGCAACATCCTGGTGAATCTTCTGAAACCCTGCCAATGTAATTACATACTTCCTATAATGTGGCAACCAGAATTGCAACACACTATTTCAGCTGCGGCCTCACCAAGTTCAATACAGCTCCATCATAACCTCCCTGCTTTTGTAATCTATGCCCCGATTGATAAAAGTGCGCGTCCCATATGACTTTTTTCACCTACAGTTCTGCCTTCAGAGGTCCATGGACAAACACGGCAAAGTCCCCTTGTCCTTCGGAACTTTCCCGTGTCAGACCTTTCATCGTATACTTCCTTGTTAAATTACTCCATCCAAAGTGTATCCCCTCACACTTTTCAGGATTAAATTGCATCTGCTACTTATCCACCCATTTGACCATCCCATCTGTATCCCATCTTTGGGCAACAAGGTAGCGCAAGTGGATAGCACTGTGGCTTCACAGTGTCAGGGACCCAGGCTCGATTCCCTGCTGGGTCACTGTCTGTGCGGAGTCTGCACGTTCTCCCCGTGTCTGCGTGGGTTTCCTCCGGGTGCTCCGGTTTCCTCCCACAGTCCAAAGACGTGCAGGTTAGGTGGATTGGCCATGATAAATTGCCCAAAAAGGTTAGGAGGGATTAGTGGGTCACGGGGATAGGGTGGCAGTGAGGGCTTAAGTGGGTTGGTGCAGACTCGATGGACCGAATGGCCTCCTTCTGCACTATGTTCTATATCTTCCTGGTAACCCAAGGTACTCAACCTCGCTGTTAACCAGCGGCCAATCTTTGTGTCATCCGCAAACTTACTGATCCTACCACCCCCCCCATATAGTCATCTATGTCATTTATATAAATGACAAACAATTGGGAGGACCCAGCATGGATCCCAGTGGTGTGTCACTGGCTTCTGCTGATTACCATGTACTGGCCACCTTCAGCTGATGAATCAGTACTCCTCCATGCTGAACACCACTTGGAGGAAGCACTGAGGGTGGCAAAGGTGCAGAATATGCTCTGGGTGGGTTCTTCAAGAGTAGTACCAACACAGACCGAGCTGGCCGGGTCCTAAAGGGCATGGCTGCTAGACTGGGCCTGCAGCAGTGGTGAGGGTACCAACAAGAGGGAAAAACATACTTGACCTTGTGCTCACCAATCTGCCTGCTGCAGATGCATCTGTCTATGACAGTTTCGGTAGAAGTGACTACTGCAGGATATTGGTTCAATGAAGAGTGCAGGAGGAGAGTGTGCCAGGAGGAACATCAGGCATATCAAAAAATGAGGTGTCAACCTGGTAAAGATACAACACAGGACTACTTGTATGCCAAACAGCAGTAGCAGCAAGTAATAGACCGAGCTAAATGATTCCACAACGAACACATCAGATCTAAGCTCTGTAGTCCTGCCACATCCAGCCTTGAATGGTGGTGGACAATTAAACGACTCACTGGAGGAGGAGGAGCCACAAAAATCCCCATCCTCTATGATGGAGGAGCCCAGCATGTATATGCAAAAGATAAGGCAGAGGCATTCGCAACAATCTTCAGCCAGATGTGACGAGTGGATGATCCATCTCCGTCTCCTCGGGAGGTCCCCAGCATCATGAGATGTCAGTCTTCAGCCAAACAATTCACTCCACATGATGTCAAGAAATGGTTGAAGGCATGAGACTGGAAAGGCTATAGGCCCTGACAAGATCATGGCAATAGTACTGAAGACTTGTGCTCCAAAACTTGCCGCACCCCTGGCATCTACCTGGCAGTGTGAAAAATTGCCCAGGTGTGTCCTGTACACGAGAAACAGGACCAATCCAACCCAGCCAATTACTGCCCTATCGGTCTACTCTCCATTATCAGCAAAGTGATTGAATGAGTCATCAACAGTACTATCGAGCAGCACTTAGCAATAACCTGCTCACCGACACTCCGTTTGGGTTTCACCAGGGTCACTCAGCCTTGGTTCAAACATGGACAAAAGAGCTGAATGCCAGAGGTGAGGTGAGTGCCCTTGACATAATAATTATTATTGTCCCAGCTGTTATGTTCTATAAGTAGGCTTACATTAACACAGCAATGAAGTTACTGTGGAAAGCCCCGAGTCGCCACATTCCGGCGCCTGTTCGGGTACACTGAGGGAGAAGTCAGAATGTCCAATTCACCTAACAGCACGTCTTTCGGGACTTGTGGGAGGAAACCGGTGCACCTGGGAGTAGACACTGGGAGAACATGCAGACTTCGCACAGACAGTGACCCAAGCCAGGAATCGAACCTGGGACCCTGTTACTGTGAAGCAACAGTGCTAACTGTTGGGATAGGTATATACCGCAGGGCAAGAGTTATATCGGGGGGGAAAGGCAATTATGATTCGATGAAGCAAGACTTAGGATGCATCGGATGGAGAGGAAAACTGCAGGGGGTGGGCACAATGGAAATGTGGAGCTTGTTCAAGGAACAGCTACTGCGTGTCCTTGATAAGTATGTACCTGTCAGGCAGGGAGGAAGTGGTCGAGCAAGGGAACCATGGTTTACTAAAGCAGTCGAAACACTGGTCAAGAGGAAGAAGGAGGCTTATGTAAAGATGAGTCATGAAGGTTCAGTTAGGGCGCTCAAGAGTTGCAAGTTAGCTAGGAAGGACCTAAAGAGAGAGCTAAGAAGAGCCAGGAGGGGACATGAGAAGTCTTTGGCAGGTCGGATCAAGGATAACCCTAAAGCTTTCTATAGATATGTCAGGAATGAAAGAATGATTCGGGTAAGAGTAGGGCCAGCCAAGGACAGTAGTGGGAAGTTGTGCTTGGAGTCCAAGGAGATAGGAGAGGTGCTAAATGAATATTTTTCGTCCGTATTCACACAGGAAAAAGACAATGTTGTCGAGGAGAATACTGAGATTCAGGCTACTAGACTAGAAGGGCTTGAGGTTCATGAGGAGGTGTTAGCAATTCTGGAAAGTGTGAAAATAGATAATCCCCTGGGCCGGATGGGATTTATCCTAGGATTCTCTGGGAAGCTAGGGAGGAGATTGCTGAGCCTTTGGCTTTGATCTTTAAGTCACCTTTTGTCTACAGGAATAGTGACAGAAGACTGGAGGATAGCAAATGTTGTCCCCCTGTTCAAGAAGGGGGTAGAGACAACCCAGGTAACTATAGACCAGTGAACCTTACTTCTGTTGTGGGCAAAATCTTGGAAAGGTTTATAAGAGATAGGGTGTATAATCATCTGGAAAGGAATAATTTGATTAGAGATAGTCAACACGGTTTTGTGAAGGGTAGGTCGTGCCTCATAAACCTTATTGAGTTCTTTGAGAAGGTGACCAAACAGGTGAATGAGGGTAAAGCAGTTTATGTGGTGTATATGGATTTCAGTAAAGCGTTTGATAAGGTTCCCCACTGGAGGCTACTACAGAAAATAAAGAGGCAGGGATTCAGGGTGATTTAGCAGTTTGGATCAGAAATTGGCTAGCTGGAAGAAGACAAAGGGTGGTAGTTGATGGGAAATGTTCAGACTGGTGTCCAGTTAATAATGTACCACAAGGATCTGTTTTGGGGCCACTGCTGTTTGTCATTTTTATAAATGACCTGGAGGAGAGTGTAGAAGGATGGGTGAGTAAATTTGCAGATGACACGAAAGTCGGTGGAGTTGTGGACAGTGCGGAAGGATGTTACAAGTTACAGAGGACATAGATAAGCTGCAGCGCTGGGCTGAGAAGTGGCAAATGGAGTTTAATGCAGAAAAGTGTGAGGTGATTCATTTTGGAAGGAAGAACAGGACGACAGAGTACTGGCTAATGGTAAGATTCTTGGCAGTGTGGATGAGCAGAGAGATCTCGGTGTCCATGTACATAGATCCCTGAAAGTTTGCCACCCAGGTTGAGAGGGTTGTTAAGAAGGCATGCGGTGTGTTAGCTTTTATTGGTAGAGGGATTGAGTTTCGGAGCCATGAGGTCATGTTGCAGCTGTACAAAACTCTGGTGCGTCGCATTTGGAGTATTGCGTGCAATTCTGGTCGCTGCATTATAGGAAGGATGTGGAAGCATTGGAAAGGGTGCAGAGGAGATTTACCAGAATGTTGCCTGGTATGGAGGGAAGATCTTATGAGGAAAGCTGAGGGACTTGAGGCTGTTTTCATTAGAGAGAAGAAGGTTAAGAGGTGACTTAATTGAGGCATACATGATGATCAGAGGATTGGATAGGGTGGACAGAGAGCCTTTTTCCTCGGATGGTGATGTCTTGCACGAGGGGACATAGCTTTAAATTGAGGGGAGATAGATATACGACAGATGTCAGAGGTAGGTTCTTTACTCCGAGTAGTAAGGGCGTGGAATGCCCTGCCTGCAACAGTAGTGGACTCGCCAACACTAAGGGCATTCAAATGGTCATTGGATAGACATATGGACAATAAGGGAATAATGTAGATGGGCTTTAGAGTGGTTTCACGGGTCAGCGCAACATTGAAGGCCGAAGGGCCTGTACTGCGCTGTTATGTTCTATATTCTAACCACTCTGCTGCCAGGTAGCATTTGACCGAGAATGGCATCATGGAACCCTAGCTAAACTGGAGTCTGTGGGAATCGGGGGAAACTCTCAGCTGGATTGAGTCATACTTGGCACAAAGGAAGATGGTTGGAAGTCAATCATCTCAGTTCTAGGACATCACTGCAGGGGTTCCTCAGGGTAGTGTCCAAGGCCCAACCATCTTCAGCTACTTCATCAATGACCTCCCTTCCATCATAAGTTCAGAAGTGGGTATGTTTTGCGGATGACTGCACAATGTTCAACACCATTCACGATTCGGATAATGAAGCAGTCCATGTCCAAATGCAGCAAGACCGGGACAATATCCAGGCTTGAGCTGACAAGTAGCAAGTTACATTCGCGCCACACAAGTGCCAGGCAATGACCATCTCCTACAAGAGAGGATCTAACCACTGCCTCTTGACATTCAATTAGACTAGCCACATTAATACTGTGGCTACCAGGACAGATCAAAGCTAGGAATCCTACGGCGAATAACTCTCCTCCTGTTCTCTCTCTCCCCCCCCCCCCCCCCCCCCCCCCCCCCAACCCACAAAAGCCTGTCCACCATCTACAAGGACAAGTCAGGAGTGTAATGGAATGCTTTCCTCTTGCCTGGATGAGTGCAGCTCCAACAATCCTCAAACTCTCCACCACTGAACAGTCCCAGCCATGTGTACCATCTGCAAGATGCACCGCAGTAACTCGGCAAGGTTCCTCAGGCAACACTTCCAAACCCACAACGACTACCATCCCGAAGGATAAGAGCAGCAGATACCAAAAGAGAAAATGCCAGAAAATCTCAGGTTTGGCAGCAGATACCTGGTAACCCCACCACCTGGAGGTTCCCCTCCAAGTCACTCCCCACCCTGACTTGAAAATATATTGCCCGTCTTTCACTGTTGCTGAGGCAACATCCTGGAACTCCTCCTTTATAGCACAATGGGTGTACCTACATCTCAAGGACTGCAGCTGTTCAAGAAGGCAACTCAACACCACTTTCTGAAGGGGCAACTCGGGACGGACAATAAATTCTGGCCTAACCAGCGAAGCTCACATCCCGTAAATCAATCTTTAAACAAAAGACACTAAAGCAACTGCTTCTGTCTCCTACCGCTAAGCCAATTATGAATCCACCTTATCAAATCGTCCTGTATCCCATATGCATTTGCCTTCTGAATTAGTCTCCCATGTGGGACCTTGTCAAAGGCTTTTCTGAAATCCATGTAAACTACCCTCGTCTACACACTTGGTTGCATGCTCAAAAAATTCAATCGAATTTGTTAGGTATGATCTCCACCTGACAAAGCCATGCTGACTACCCCTGATCAAACCTCGCCTCCACAAGTGGAGATCTGTCCTTCAGAATTTTCTCCAGTATTTTCCCAACTACTGACGTGAGGTTCGCTAGTCTGCTGTTCCCTGGTTTGTTTCTATAACCTATTCTCCATTTTCACATTTTCGTCAGAATTTACACCCCACCAACAAGCAGTAAACGGTAACAAATGCAAAGTCAATCCCCATATCAACAACAACGATCCCATCCTCCCCACCACCCCCAAACAACATCCCACCTGACAATATAAGCATCAAATAAAACAAACCCTCCACGGTGGGTAAAACAAAGGGGGGGGAAAAAAAAAAAGAATCCGGAATCGCCTATGGTCACCATTGACCTATAGAGTCCACCCCCCCTCCCCCTAACATTCAATGCCATCCAATCCCCGAAAGAGTACCGTAAATGACACCCATGTAACCCCCCCCTCCCCGATGCCTCCCCTCCACTTCCTCTTTTAAAACTCCTCCCCCCAACCGCTTTCCACCCCTGCTAGACTCATCGGAACTGTTCTACCAGGCTCCGATGGCCGCAGCCCCTCCCCCTCCCCCCCACCTCACTCCCGTTCACTGGCCGGCTTAAACCGGCCAGCGTGGAGGCCCACGCCCGGGTCCCTTTCCCTTTTGCCTGGCCCCAGGAAAACCAAGAAATCCCCTTTATCTCACAAACCTTGCATACACTCCAAGTCTGTCAAGGTCAAGAATTGCCGGACCCTATGGTGAGATTTTTGGAGGCGCCAGCACTGCAGGAGGGGAGGGCGTAAAATGTTGTGGCCTTCGCCTCTCTGATTGCCCGGCTACGGATACTTTGGAATTGGAGGTTGGTAGCGCCGCAGGGAATTGAGGCGTAGTTGGGGGATTTCCATGAGTTCCTCAGGTTGGTGAAGATTTGAGGAATTTTTTGTTGCACCGGGAGGGGGGGGGGGGGGGGGAGATAGAAAAGGGGAAAAAATTAACACACTGTATGTACCATGTTTTTTTTTGTACTATGCCACTGTGTTGGAGTATGTTTGGATAAAATATAAAAAGGTGAGGCAATCTTACTGAAACATAAATCCTGAGGGACTTGAGAGGGAAGATGCTAAGAGGATGTTTCCCCTTGGGAAGAGACTCAGAGCTAGGGGACACAGT